>NC_137037.1:41794581-42327081 GCF_032717465.1 Coenobita brevimanus
AAGCAAGCCTCCTGTACCTGTAAAGAGTATTGCTATAGCACATTTATATGACTAGTAGCCATAACCAAGGAGACTGCCACCTCATGAAGGCAACTTTCTCCATTGTCTGTTAAATTTGTTATAGCATGTCATCAAACCTGACGGATCCCTGTTCCCTTTTGTCTCAGTTGATGGCAGTGTGTAGTGTGATTGGAGGGTTGATACTTGTAACCAAGAGTGATGGTATCTAGGGCTGGTGGTGGTACTGTCAAAGCTGAGGGAGTGTGGCCATGTGTGGATTACCACTAGGGTGTGGGAAGGAATTGCAACTTGTTCACTGTTTGGTGAGAGGCTGTGTATGTGGTGTTAGAGGTAGACTGTGAAAAATGCTGACATGGTGTGTGCAGTGTGTGTGTGTGTGGGGGGGGAGCATATGGAGATTTCAGGCATGAAAGGATTAGTCCTGCTGTTGAGTGTGTGGCGGATTTTTTAAATTTTTATTTTGAGGACATGCTATGTGCTGGAGGTGGAGCTGGTGTTAGCTGTGTGGCTAGGGTAAGGAGTGGCTGGAGGAAGTTCAGAGAGCTGTTGCCTCCTGACATTAAGAGGGCTCTCCCTCAGTGCTAAGGGATCTTTGTATGTGGCACGTGTTAGGAGTGTAATGCTGTATGGTGGTGAGACCTGGGCAGTGAAGGATGAGGATGTTCATAGGCTTAAACATACAGTAATGACAACAATTAGATTTGTTTTTAGTGCATCCTTGAATGACAGGCCTTGGGAGGGTGTTAGGACTGCAGTTGAAGAGTTGAGAAAAATAATGGGACTTTAATGTATTGTTGTAGTGATGAGGAGGGGTAGGTTGAGATGGTTTGGACTTGTGGAGAGGATGGAGGGTGAGAGCTGTGATTGTTTAGGATCGAGTTGTGAGAGGCAGTCTAAAAAAAGACCTGGGATGAAGTCAGAGTGAGACCTCAGGGATAAGGGACTGGACAGGGAGACTGCCAGAGATCAAGTAGTATGGAGAGTTGCCATTAGGTGACCAAGGCTATGCAGGCATGTTGAAGCCTTTGTAAGCGATAGGAAAATAAACGAAGTAACCAAGGAGACTGTCATACCTCATAATTAAGGACCATCAAACAATGCAACCCCTATCCCGCCCCATCCATTTTTTTTTTTTTTTTTTTTTTTTTTTTTTTTTTTTTTAATCAGTGCAACCCCTCTATTTATTAATTTTTTTTCAAACAATGCAACCCCTGTCCCCTCTATCTTCATTTTTTTTTTTTAATCAAATGGCGTAACCTTTCCCCCCCTCTTTCCCCCCCCCCACCAATGCAACCTCTCTGATTCTCCAGTGTCTTCATTCCCCCCCCCCCCAATTCTGTCAGTTGATAAGTGTTTCTGTAAAGTTTAGTCAGGGTGCAGATTTTTCCATTACCAGTTGTATGATGGGAATACTCTTAGTTTAAGCCATACCTGTGGCTAAACGAGGACATCTGTATATGCACTGTACAGTATTTGTGGATGTGGGAGCATCTCTTGGCCAGTCAGTTAGACCATATGATTTTTCAGCAGAACTTCACTCGTGTAGATTTTTAATATATTGCGGCCCTCATGATCCCACATGCATTACTTATATATTTATGTGCTGACCATATTTTCATTATTCCAATAAATGTATCTTTAATGTAAATGCTTCTTTAATATAAATGTTTCAATATTTTGTCTAGTGGAGTAGAGTTTATCGCCTTTTAAGACTAATGAAAAACAGCTTGATTTTGACAAGGCAGTCTTATAATTTCCGATATTTGAGAGGTAGTAAAATTAATGGTGCTTTTTAAATCCAATTTCAGTTGCTTTGCCAATGAGTGAAGTATTGCTGCAACTTTTAATCAAATACTAAACGCACAACCAAGGAACTGCAGCTTAAAAAAAAAAAAAATGCATGCTCCTGATGCAGACCAAAAATTATTTGAAACATCTCGACATATTGCATCAGTGGCACATAGTGATGCAGCTTGCCAATTTTTATTCCATCTGACTACAACTGTTGCATGTTTATCTCATTTGTACTGCTGTGTCAATGGTCACTGCCCCTCCGAAACGTCTGCTTGCATCCCTCCACCACTCTGGCGGGTGCGTAGCACCTGTCTAGCAGCAAACTCTCATCCATTTTCTGTCCAGCTCTCAAATGCAGGAGTTAACCTTCGTGTACGCAGTAGGTCAACTCTGGAACTGCTTATCACTCTTCCTACTGCCTATGATCCTCCAGTCTTTTTAATGCTGTGTCTAGGCATCTCAAGATGAACGATCTGGAATTTGGCACTTAACTTAGTTTTTTGTTGGAACAGTCGTTCAGGTTTTCTAGCATTTGATTCCTTCTTCCTTGCATAAAATATCGATTTAAATTAAAATTTAGTTGTGGGAACAACATTGCCTAAAGATTACCTACTGTAGTGTTCATCTGTCATGTTGGACTGAAAGACCTGTTGCCTGGGTATGAATGGCTTGGTAGGCCAGGAACAGCATTACTGATTTTATACCTACAGTACTTTATTAGTTGCCTACTTGCATCAGACCATGATCAATAGATTTAAACTTCAGCCAGTGTTGGTCAAGATGTGTATCTGTTTATGACCAAGAAATTAACAAGGGTTATATAAACTGTAGCAGCCAGTTCATAAGTAACCTTGTAATTTTTTAGAAAAGCTATTCCAAGGTTTTTTAAGGGAACGAAGTCTTAAAAGGCGAGAAGTATTACTTCATTACTTTTAAAAATATAAGGTGGCCATTTTTTTTTTTTTTTTCAAAGATCTGTTATTGGTAGGTAGGTTATGGCAACATTCCACGAGTTTAGTAAGAAATCATATGTCATTTGGTTGTCTATGCTCCATAAATTAGAATTGGGAGACAGGGATGGAGTGGAGTGGGAGAGAATTAACTAGGAGTGTATGTGAGTGAGGTAGGAAGGGAGACCAAGGATGAGATGGAGGGCTGGAGTGAGAGACTAAGGGCCAATTCACACTATACGGTTCGTCTTCGTAGGGTTACGGTTCATTTGCTATGTCACTGTTCACAGTATACGTCCATGATCTCGTCAGTCTGCGTGCAGCTGTGGCTCCGACAAGAAGCGCCAGAAATTAGTGTAAAGCAGCTTGCAGCAACATTCATTTTTGCGCAACTGCTTAGATGACAATGCCACTGATGTTACAACCATGAATGTCACGAACAATGCAAGCTCTTTAGTAGACATAACTAGACAGGGAGGAAATGCTCCACGAGGTGCATTCCTTGTAAAAGAAATTGAAAAGATTCTTGAAGTCCCACTGGTTCTCTTCCATGGGCGTAAAGAGGGTTGAGAGAGAACCTACCAATGGTTATGAACAGGATGTTGGGAGAACCTGTGAATGGTAATGGATAGGGTGTTAAGAGATACCCTATGAATGGTAATGAATAGGATGAAGGATAAAATGCTATTTGTCACACTGTTATAATAAAATAGTGAAATAGTTAAATATCTTACCCAATTTTTCCAGTCCCTCTCCTATTAATTTCCATATTTTTTCTTTCACATGGTTATCATTGTATTTTCTGTTGCCCATGTCATATAGTTCCTCGTAGCCTCTGACCAGTTCTAATAACTTCTCGTCACTCATGACTGCTTATAGTACTGTTCATGGCCAAAAGCAGTGACAGGCTAAAGTTGTCCTCTGTCGTCTGTAAACACACCGTGACTGATACGTATCGATGTTCACACTGATCGGTGGAGGTACTTAGCGTTTCCATACGTATACGTTTCGTTCGTTAGAGATTTCTTCCAAACGTAGGCGATCTGTACGAGTGAAAGCCGCACGAAAGATGAACAATAAATGGAAAATATAGTGTGAACAGCCCCATTGATTTCGATAAAATAATTAACGTACGAAAGCCGTACGGAGACGAACCGTGTAGTGTGAATCGGCCCTAATGTGTGAGGCGGAGGGGGGGGGGGAGAGGGAAACTGAGGGATTGAGTAGAGGATGTTGTAAATTGAAATGGGATGGAGAGGGAAACTAACTAGGAGTGTATGTGAGTAAGGTGGATGTGGGGTAAGAGGGAGGGGGAGACTGAGGATGAGATGGAGGGATGAGTGGAGGTATATAGGAGAGGAGGGTGTAAGTTGGGGGTGGAGTATGAGAGTGAGGTGGAGGGATGGAATAGAGGTATGAGAGGGAGGTGTAAGTGGGGGGGGATGGAGAGTGAGACTAAGTAGGGGTTTGTGTGAGTGAGGTGGAGGTGGGGAAAGTGGCAGGGGGAGACTGAGGATGAGATGGAGGGATGGAGTGGAGAGGTGCATGAGAGAGGAGGGTGTAAGTTGGGGGGTGTAGGAAGATTAATTCCGAGTGTATGTGAGTGAGGTGGACACTGAGGATGAGATGGAGGGATGGAGTGGTGAGATATATGAGAGGGGGGTGTAAGTTGGGGGAATGGAGAGTAGGAAACATAATCAGGAGGGTGTATGTGAGTGAGGTGGGGGGAGAGGCAGGGGGTGTAATCTGGGGGGAGGGCAGGTAGATGGCAGTGGACAGGGAGGAGATATGTACCTTCACAGGATCAAGGTGTCTGGCTATAGGTAGATATAGCATGTCCACACTTTCACATTGTTATAGTAATGTGGCCATTATATATTTTTAGTTTTATTTGTTTGCTTGAGGTTATACTCTGAACTTTAGCTTGGCCTAAAATTTTAAATCTTTCCAGCCTGAATTATGAGTTGTAACTTTCTTAAAACAGGATAGTAGGCACAGTGTGAAAAGGATTATGAGTAATAGCATTGCCTTTCTGTGCCTTGAGTTACTCTTATGTGACACAGCTGGAAAAGACTGAAAAATTGGGCCAAGTTAGTGAAGAGTAAATATTGTTCAGTGGAATGTGATTTTTGTTGATATTTAACATGCATCACAACCAGTCCATGTTAGTATTTGTGAACCTCTTCAGTACTGTTACATCTTTTCTCAGTGTAATATTGCTGTGTCCCAGATGATTTTATTATTGCTGCTGCCAGACGATTTTACTCAGCTTAGGAAGGGGGTCTCATACTGAAGGGAGGCTATGTCCCCTCCAGTATGAGATCGCAATCCAAGCTGAATAAAATCGTGTGACATCAGCAGGAATAAAATGTCCTCATACTGAAGGGGTTAATTGGCTCATGTCTGGTATACTGTATGCCATGTTGACTAATGGTGCATTGCTTCCCGTTTAACATGCCTTAGCAAACACACGTTGCGTGGTAGCACACAGTGTTTAGCAATGCATGTTAAGTAGCCCTTTTGATCACTCTGTTATATGCCATGTGTTCTTGTATAGCTCTGCCTGGCATTAGCTGGGCAGAGCAATACAAGACATGGAATCTACACAGTGATTTGAAGGGCACGCTCTTGGAAGCATCTTGGGGTAGGGCGCAGAACCTATCTCGATAAATCGGCCACGAAAATACGGACTGGCAACCCTCCCTTGGGGCTGCCAGTCCTTATTTCTCTGGCCGATTTATCGAGATAGTTTTTTTTTTTTTTCCACCTTCTTCATTTAAATGTATCTTAGTGGAAATAAAACCAATGTATTATTACCATGTCTTTATTATATACATATACCTTTTTTGTATATTACTTATATATGTATAGTACTTTGAAAAATATCAGAGAATACCAATAGACATGAATAGTACGAAGGAGACATCACTTCGTACTATTCATGTCTATTGGTATTCTTTTTCCGATATTTTTCAAAGTACTATACATATATAAGTAACTTATAACATATTCAAAATTTAGCACTTAGAAAAAATTATGAACTTAAAAGGACAATATATAAAGACATTAAAGAATAAAAGAAACATATATTAAAAATAAACAAAACAAGACACATGGAGCAGGACAGAGGAAGGACAGCAGGACATAGCAGAGATGACAGGCCAAGAACAGCAAGACATAGCACAGAAGACAGGGAAGGACACAGCACAGATGACAGGGCAAGAACAGCAGGACAGAGCATAGATGATGGAAGGGCACAACAACGAAGGTCATAGCAAGGCAAGACAAGCAGGATACAGCAAGAGATGGAAGGGCAGGACACAAGGTAAGAATAGCAAGGAGGGGAGGACAGGCCAAGGATGGCAGGGCACAGCAAGAGTGCATATGACAGTGCATGGGTGTAGGGCAGGACAGGGGTGGCAGGGCACAAAGCAGGACATAGCACAGAAGATGGAAGGGCACAACAAGACAGGTCATAGCAAGGCAAGACAAGCAGAATCCAGCAAGAGATGAAAGGGCAGGAGACACAAAGGAAAAAATAGCAGATATGGAAAGGCAGGACACCATAGGCAAGAACAGCAGGACACAGGGCAAGAATAGCAAGGAGGGGAGGAGTGGCCAAGGATGGCAGGGCACAGCAAGAGTGCAGATGACAGTGCATGGGCGTAGGGCAGGACAGGGGTGGCAGGGCACAAAGCACGACATAGCACAGATGATGGAAGGGCACAACAAGGCAGGTCATAGCAAGGCAAGACAAGCAGGATACAGCAAGAGATGGAAGGGCAGGACACACAAAGGAAAAAATAGCAGATATGGAAGGGCAGGACACTCTAGGCAAGAACAGCAGGACACAGGGTAAGAATAGCAAGGAGGGGAGGACAGGCCAAGGATGGCAGGGCACGGCAAGAGTGCAGATGACAATGCATGGGTGTAGGGCAGGACAGGGGTGGCAAGGCAAGGCAGGGCATGGCTGCATATTGCAAGGGTGTAGAGGAGGGCATGGCTGCATATTGCAAGGGTGTAGGGGAGGGCATGGATGTAGGGGAGGGAAGGAAAGTGCAAGGGTGCAGGGCAGGTAAGTGATCGCAGGGCAGGTAAGTGATCGCAGGACAGGGGTGGAAGGACAGGACATGGTTGACAGAACAGGGATGGCAGGAAAGGACATGGTTGACAAAAGGGATGGAACGACAGGACAAGGATGACAGGAATAGCAAGGGACGCCTGGTAAGGCAAAGCAAGGGGGGGGGGGTAGGGTGGGTTGCAGGGTGGTAAGGTTAGGAAGAGGAAGAAAGAGGGGAGGAAGAGGAAAGAAGAAAAGGGAGAGAAGAACGAGGAGAAGAGGAGGCCTAATACAATAAGAGGAGAAGAGGAGGCCTAATACAATACGAGGAGGAGAGGAAGCCTAATACAAAAAAGGGAGGAGAAGGAGGAAGAAAAGAAAAGAATGAGGAGGAGGAGGAGGAAGGAAGAAAAGAAAAGAATAAGGAGGAGGAGGAAGGAAGAAAAGAATGAGGAGGAGGAGGAAGGAAGAAAAGAATGAGGAGGAGGAGGAAGGAAGAAAAGAATGAGGAGGAGGAGGAGGAAGGAAGAAAAGAATGAGGAGGAGGAGGAGGAAGGAAGAAAAGAATGAGGAGGAGGAGGAGGAGGAAGGAAGAAAAGAATGAGGAGGAGGAGGAGGAAGGAAGAAAAGAATGAGGAGGAGGAGGAGGAAGGAAGAAAAGAATGAGGAGGAGGAGGAGGAGGAAGGAAGAAAAGAATGAGGAGGAGGAGGAGGAAGGAAGAAAAGAATGAGGAGGAGGAGGAGGAAGGAAGAAAAGAATGAGGAGGAGGAGGAGGAGGAAGGAAGAAAAGAATGAGGAGGAGGAGGAGGAGGAAGGAAGAAAAGAATGAGGAGGAGGAGGAAGGAAGAAAAGAATGAGGAGGAGGAGGAAGGAAGAAAAGAATGAGGAGGAGGAGGAAGGAAGAAAAGAATGAAGAGGAAGGAAGAAAAGAATGAAGGGGAAGGAAGAAAAGAATGAAGAGGAAGGAAGAAAAGAATGAGGAGGAAGGAAGGAAGAAAAGAATGAGGAGGAAGGAAGGAAGAAAAGAATGAGGAGGAAGGAAGAAAAGAATGAGGAGGAAGGAAGAAAAGAATGAGGAGGAGGAGGAAGGAAGAAGAGGAAGGAGAAGAATGAGGAGGGGAAGAGGAAGCCTAATACAATACGGGGAGGAAGAGGAAGGAAGAGAAGAACAACGAGGAGGAGAAGAGGAAGCCTAATACAATACTTAACTATATGAAGTACTAAAACACACAGAGAATAAACACTCAACTTTGTTTTCCTTTGTAATATTAATGCCGGCAAGGGGTATCATTAGTTTATGCTTCAAAAACTGCTTGTGGGTCAAATAATAATAATAATAATAATTTGCCGGCAAACCCCTATCAGTAATTCCTCATTTAAGATACTTTCACTAAGCACAGTCTCTCTCTTAATGTCACTCAAAAATACACTTTTCACAAACTTCTTAATTAATCTCAAAGGTATGCTGTGAAACATCAATGTTAATTCATCTAAAAATATAATTTTTTTATATTTAACACAAATAAATCTTGCTAGTTAGTTCTGTCTTGCATATGATCCTTAAATGCTGGAGAAAAAGTCCCTCTTGCTGGGACCCGACCCTAACTTTTACGGGAATATATATCAATTATTAAATGAGGAATTACTTACTGCTGGCATTATACACAAACAAAACTCACAATTTACACATATTCTGTTTTTAACTGTGTGGAAAATGTGCCACTAGATCTCAGATGATGTGTTTATATATATACAGTATTTCAAAGCTATGCATATATATACTGAGGTGTACATGATGGGCCTGTAGAAACAGTTCAGTATTTTTATATGATTTGTATCGTACCATCCATGAAGGCTCCAACATGCATTCATTGGCCATAGTCACCTAATGGTGGCTGTCTATGCTGCTCAATCTCTGGCAGCCACCCTATGACCTTGTCTCGTATTTTTTTTCCAGTCTGCCTCACAACCCTACCCCCGAAATTCACACTTCTCACCTTACGCACCCAATTGTTATATAATTGCGGTGCAGGGCAGACACCGTCAGGTGGTGGCACTGATATAACCAGGCCATGTCCAGTGAAAAGGGCCAGATGCTCAATCACTGACCATTTAAGCCCCTGGAATCCTGACTACCTCATATATTTCTCCCTACATAAGTGCTTCAAAATTATCAACTCCAGGACTTTCCTATTCCAGACCAACACCACTAAAATACCAGCTGGTGTTCTCAATGCCAAAAAACCCTCGTGGCTAAACACACAGACACAGGACAACAAGGGGACTCTCAATGCAGAAAAACACGAACACATAAACCACCACCACAACCCAACAAACCTCCACACAAAGTTATAAGGCTGCCTCCTCCCCCCAACCTCACTAAGTACCTCTTCATAATAACCAATCCCATGAAACTGAAATTTTTAGTACTGAGACAGGAATGAGTCTCCTTGATTACTAGTTCAACTGACCCTCCAGTCTGGCCCCACTTTGTCAGAGGAACATAAAAGCACCAAGGAAGTTGTACTAGACCTATTACTTGACCACTGCCCCAAATTAGAAAGTTAAATAAATCCAAATAAAATGTGCAACCATTTTTATTTTTCCTCCTTTTTTTCTTATTTCCTTTTTTTTCTGTTAATAATTTATCCTGCACATACTGCCTACCTAGCCACTACAGCCATTCAAAGCCTATAACACTGCACGCCAGCACTAAATTTCACAAGATATAGTCAATATTTTTTTTCTCGCCCCTAAAACGGCCCCCATTCAGAAGGAACTGTGCTGTGAAAACACATGGAATTTCACAGTACAGGTCATCGGCTCCGACCACCTGCACTTGTCACAGTCCGCCGATGGCTGTGGCCGTTAACCTCTTATTTTTATTATTTTTATTTTTTTAATTCCAGTACTTTATTATTTCAGTGTACACAGCTTTTTATATATATATATATATATATATATATATATATATATATATATATACAGTACTTTATTTTTATTATTTCACACTGTACCTAGCTACCTATACACAGAAGGCCACTACAGACATCCACAAATCTGCAGCCAAACAGGACCCTTCAAAAACCATCACCAGACACCCACCCTTCACAAACAACCCTACCCAGAGAAACACGAATACACCTACTCTCTCTCACCCTCTCTTTACTCTAACTTTGTCTAAAAATGCCTTGTGTTCCCTCTCATGGATCTATCTATCTATCTATTGTCAGACGCCTTAATCCCGTACGGGATGGCCACAAACGTATCACCTCTCTCATGGATGCTGGGTTGTAAGCATAGTATATAAACACTAAAATACGATGCTGGTTATGAAGAAGAGCTATGGAAGGCATGTAATAAAAACTTGCATTACAAAAAGTACTTTTAAAAAATCTGTAAGCCAAGAAACTGTTTACAATGCTCAGAGGTAACCATATAATCAAACCATATGTGCTCCCTATGTGTCAACAAGTGGGTTGGTGAAGGGCTAGTGCCCCTCCCCATAAATAAAAGTCAAATGGCCCCCCCTTACAGGATTATGGCAGCTGGCAGTAGGCAGACAGATAGAAAGATATTCTCATCCTATACCCAACACTAAAATTCACAAGGGTACATATTTTCTTTCCTACCCCCTTAAAACGGCCCCCATTCCAACAGAACCATACTGTGAAAAATATATGGACCTTCACAGTACAGGTCACCGGCTCCGTCCACCTGCAATACCTGTAGCCGAAGTGCAGATCCATCAGTGGCTGTGGCCGTCATCCACTTTTTTTTTTTTTTCTCTTTTCTAACTTTATTTCTACTACTTCAGACGGTACATAGCAACTACCTACATATACATGGCCACTACAGCCAAACAGAAGCCTTCAAAAACCATCATGAGACACCCACCCTTCAGACCCAACCACATCCAGAACAACACAACCTATACTCTCTCTCTCTTTTTACTCTAACTTGGTCTAAAAATGCCCTGTGGTCTCTCTCATGGATGCTGTATTGTAAGAATACAGTATATAAGCACTAAAATATGATGCTGGTTTTGAAGGACAGCTATGGAAAGCATGTAATAAGAACTTACATTACAAAGAGTACTTACAACCTATTTTCATCCTATACCCAACACTATTTTTCAGAAGGATACATATTTTTTCCTACCCCCTTAAAACGGCCCCCATTCCAAAGGAACTGTGCTGTGAAAAGTATATGGAATTTCACAGTACAGGTCACTGGCTCCGACCATCTGCAATATCGGTGCCTAAGTGCAGTCCAGTAGCCGAAGTGCAGTTCGCCAAGTGGCTGTGGCCGTCATCCACTTTTTTTTTTCTTTCTTTTTAAACTTTATTTCTACTATTTCAGATGGTACATAGCTACTACCTAGATATACAACAGAAACCTTCAAAAACCATCACCAGACACCCACCCTTCAGACTCAACCATACCCAGAGAAACACAACTCTAACTTGGTCTAAAAATGGCTTATGCTCTCTCATGAATGCTGAGTTGTAAGAATACAGTAAACATGCATTAAAATATGATGCCTGTCACAATGAAAAGCTATGGAGTGAATGCAGGTCTAATGTTTTGTTTCTGCCAGTGGGACACGTTAAAAAAAAACTACCAAAACATGAAAATTTGTG
Organism: Coenobita brevimanus; assembly: GCF_032717465.1. Lineage (NCBI taxonomy): Eukaryota > Metazoa > Arthropoda > Malacostraca > Decapoda > Coenobitidae > Coenobita > Coenobita brevimanus. The sequence continues at coordinate 41,806,051 of NC_137037.1, forward strand.
CCAAGTTAGAGTGAAATGAGTATACCCAGACTTCAACACAATCATCATCTTTCTCTACTTCAATGCCAACACAATACACAACTCACACACAATGCACTATGCCCACAGTGTAATGCTTCCTGCCACACCACACCACACTCACATTTACCACAGTGTAAGGCCTCCCCCCCTCACCACAACACACTACTACAAACACTCACCACATGTACCACAGTGTAGGCCTCCTCCCACACACCACACCACACTACCACAACAGACAATCCTTCAACATATACCTTTGGGGCTGCCAGGGTTTCTGTAGTCAGTCAAGTGGGATTACAAGCCAAGATTTACTAATACATAGCAAATATTTTTCAAAACAGCATAATTTTGATATAATAGGTTTATCATCCACTGATAAAGGAATTCAATTTATCATGAGAATTAATTTGCTGGAAGGGAAGGTTATGACGGCCAATACAGGTGATAGGAGGGTCAGAGGCATGTAATGATTTTAGCACTACAACAACAGGGTCTCTCTATCTCTCATGACGGAAATATTTGAGGTGGGAGCAAAGAACAAAGAATGAACAAGCATTAAGGGGGCCAACTATCAGTACCATGCCTAGTGAAGTGGACTAATCATCATCATCATCATCTTCGTAACCAATTATTTTTTTCAATCATCGTAACCATTTTTTTTTCTTTTTCTTTTTCAAGCAGTCACTCCTAACCTGTTTATTTATTTTTTTTTACACATGGATAAAATGCATAGGGCCCATAAAGCAAAGAGGAAACCCAGGAGAGAGTGAAACTAACTGCAAACCCAATGAAATGGCTCATACACTCATTCACTTAACATTCAAATCCTAGTATCTTACACACACACACACAAAACCATGGGGACATCACACATCCTTGCTCTCTCTAATCATAAACCACGACAACCCAACCCAACAGACATCAACACCATCACAAACACCCAAACGATACACAGACCAAGAAAACGCAACAATGAAGGAGAAATATCAACAGCATAGCCTAAGAATCAGCATAATGATAGTAATTCTAAAAACGTATCAACCATTGGCTGTCATGTTGGAGACCTTGCAACTTTATACAACATCGTCTGCCATCATCCAATCCTAAGTCACCCCATAAGGAGCAAAGGAAGCCAGGGCTAGGCATACTGCACAAAATTATCTGCTCAACACATAATACTGCTGATTTCTGAGATGCCCTGGGTTGAAAGACGATAGAGACCTGACAGGCAAATTGGTTCTTGCTCATGCTTAGGAAAATATGGCAAATGACTGTGTGATAGGAAGAGATATATCAAAATAGTTTAGTCTATGGGCACCCTAGGATCTCTCCCTACCTATCTATCAATCTATCTATAGCCTGACGCCCTAATCCATATAGTTATAAAATTTCAAACACGTGGCACATTTTCCACCAAACCGATAAGAGTATAACATATTCCAATTCAACATATAACTATAGTCAGTTTATTTCCATCTGACAAAACAAGGCAACTTTTATCACTTCAGTACTAAATCATCGATGTATAAAATTCAGTAAGCCTTAGTGATGGGGTACGGATGAGTCTCCTTGGTTACTAGTCAAATTAACTCTCCAGTCTGACTACACTTGGCCACAAAGCTAACAGTTATCTCTGTCAGGTGAAGCAAACTGACTTTAGAATAAATCAACAGAAATAAAGACACCAAAAAAACACACCCACATCAATATATAAAACATAGTCAGCCACAGGAAAAAAAATATAAAAAACATAAACCGTATTAACAATAAAAGTTCGTATATATGCTGGGAAAAATCTCGTTAATCTCTCACCTAAATGAAGGGAATCAACTGCTATGTTTATTGAGGGGAATAAACTCAGAATGATTGTTATTCTTGGATATAAATGAAGGGAAACGACTCAAGTTGCTCATCAACCTTTGACATAAATGGTCGTTAACTAAGGATGCTTGTTAGTTTTAAAATCTCAGTGCTAATTAGGACAATACATTTTTCTTTTTAATGCAGAGAAGCAGAAACTGAAGAGTGCAAGAAATAATACACAAAAGAGAGCCAAATGCAAGATATCTTACATCTGAAATTCCTGCACACATTGCATTTACAAGACTGGAGGTCACAGGCAGAGGGAAATAGAGATTGAGAAAAATAAATTCAAGTTGACCAGTTGCCAATTACAATCAACCAAAGAAGGACAAGAGTACATATTTTTTTCAGCATATTTTTTCCTGTGGTTGACTGTGCAGTACATCACAATGACATGGTAATATTAATAATGCAAATATAACAAGAAAATGGGCATAACAATTCTCATACAAATACAATAGCCAACATCAACAGTTCAGGAGGGATAATATATACAAAACACCAATTTTTACTGTTGGGTAAACAAGCACTATGGCTTTTTTGCAGAGTCCTTTTATTTGCCACAGTTATTTACGATCTTTTGGGCTGATAATACCTGCTGTTGTGGTGGTCCCTGGCTCATTTTAATTACTAAGAATCAGAGTCAATGCTGGAGAACCTAAATACTGGAATTTAATCAAAGAAAAGAGGCAATAGGAGCTCCAAAATTCTTACAACCAAGATTATCCTCTAATATTCTTCAGATGTGAGTGCGCATCTTTCAGGAGTTTACTCTGGAACATTTAGCCACATCTTATTCAAGAGGGTAGAATGTCAGCACACACAGATAAGCTACAACCAACTGACACTGTTTTACTTAGGCAGCAAATACTGTACTGGCAAAAATGCTGAAATTGATGCTATGTTGGTTCAGAGAAGTGGTTTGATAACAGCACTACTACACAGGCATATCCAAACACCTGCCACTGTCCTACTTAGCCAGAAATACAGGACCACAGCAACAGCAGCCCACAACTTACTAAACCAAAATACAGGGCTGCCCATATATATCTGGTGTTATCGGCTCAGTCTGCGGGTATGGGGGAAGCACGTATTTTGACAATTATGCTCCATTTAACAGGGTATTAAATTACCATCATTCCTTTGTAAATGCTAGTTGAAACATGAGTAATATGGTGCTAGTCATGAAGAAGTGCTATGGAAAGGATGTTGGGCCACAGTGCTATCTTATTCTGCCAGTGACGTTAGGGAAATAAATCTGCATAAGGACAAAAATCTTGTCTCTTTGTGTCATGTTTGTGTCATACCTTGTGACATGCTTTTGTGTGTCATGTTTCTGCATGTCATGTCTCAGTGGCTGTTCAATTTGTATATGGATGAAGCTATAAGAGAGGTAATAGGAAGGAATGTGAATATATTGGTATCTAGTGAGGGAGGGTAAGATGTGGAAACTTTCTGAGCTGTTGCTTGCTGATGATACTGTATTGTGATGAATGTGAACTTCAAGGCTTGGTGCATGAGTCTGAGGATGTAAGAAACAGAATCCTAAAGAGAATATACATATTGGTAAAGTTATGGTCTTGAGGGAAATCACAGCATACAGAGTAAGACTGGATGGTGAGGAAATAGATAATGAAGGTGCATCCAAGTACTTTAGAGTGATGAGTAAGGATGGAAGGATGTGCTTGAATGGGTACAGCAGGGTAGAAAGGTTGCTGGATCACTGAAAGCTGTGATAAGACGTTGAGAAATGAGGCTTAGATCCTGTTGGAAGGGCACAAGAGTGAGAGCAGTGGAAATGACCTGAGGAATGTGGGGAGTTTTATGGACAGACAGATATACAAATGAGGAAGTGGAAAAGTGCTGTGGTGCTATTAGAAGAAATACTTTGAGATAGTTTGGCCATGCAGAGGATGGGGAATGAGAGAATGACTAGGAGGTATGTGTATGATGTGGAGAGGAGGAGAGACCATGGCAGATACGGAAGACTGGAGTGGAGAGATACAAGGGAGGGAGGTGTGAGTTGTAGAGAGGGCAGTCAAATAGCAGATAACAGAATTACATGGAGTTAATTTGTTTGTGGCCACGCCTTATGGGATTGAGATGTCTGGCAATAGATAAAAGTCAGTGGAGGGTAAAAATCTCTTCTTACCAAAATGAGTGAACTTTAAGCAATTACTGAAGCAAATGCAAGAGGAGATATTAAATTACTTGATAAAATATGCAACCAATGGATGCAAACAAGCAATCACTATCAAGTAAGAAAGGGTTATGAGAAACAGAAAATGATGCAGAGTAGTGATGGTAAAGCTGACTGACCCTCCACCATATCAATCATCAAATAATCAAAATCAATATAATATTCATCATTCATTATTATTAAAATCATCACTGCAATCGTCATCATCATCATCCCAGCCTCTTCTTCCCACCTAAGGATGGGGTAAGGTATGGTTCAAAATGCAACAACAAAACACATGGGATCAGACATGTTATATATGAACCACCCTGTATTTTTTAGCATCTGTGGCACATAACCAGGACTTAACTGCATCTGTTTGTGATGTACAGGCATGTGCAAAAGTATGCCAACAATACTCTACCAGCACTAACTAGTATTTCATATTTACCACTCTTCCCCAAATGACTAGAGGGTAACATTCCTTCTGTTGCCTGTTTTCCTGATGCCTGGAACAGACACCTTCATATGGCAATGATCAGATATTGAATGCCAGATTAAAATAACAGCCTTCAGTTCCTTTACTATCCCCATACAGGAGAATGGTGGACTAGGAAAGAATAGTAACGTTGATGTGCAGTCCTTACCACATGAAATATTTCAAACAACACCTTCCATTCCTACAGCTGGCAGAGAAGTGTCTACATACTTTGCTCATGCTCAGGACAGGATTTATGCAAAACATTTCATAGCCAATGGTTGTGTACAGCTGGCCAGTTGTCTATAACCTTAGTCGCTTTACTCGAATCTGGCGAAGACGTCTTCTTTCAGAGCTGACGGCAGCAGGTAAAGAAACTGGTTGTTTGATACGATTACTAATCAAAGTGGACATCTCGTGATTATCATGAGTGACAAGCCAAGCGGCTTCTGGCTACCCAGGATATAAGTTACTGCACTTGGTGGTAATATACAACTAGACAGTCACGTGGTGGTGTAAAGAGTTATGGCACTCCAGCTGGATGTGGCAATATCTGGTATTAAATTAGTCAGTAGCTAGTCCCAGGTCTCTTCACAAAATGGGGAAACAAAAAATTGGTGAATGACTGGGTGGCTGTGAATGTGAGGTCCAGCATCTGATAGATGTGAACAAAGTGTGCAACGTCTGGCTTGCAATATCCACTTAAGAACGTATGCCCAATCCTTGAGGCATTGCCTAGGCCATAAAAAATAAACAAAAAAACTGGCCATCAAACACAACCCCCTCATAGAGCATTCCGCCCCCTTACTGTACGGCCACAACATGGTTATTGCAAGCAAGGCCTGAGTGCATGTTTACCTATATAATCATCCACCTGTGTGCCACTTATCCTTCCAACATATGCAATGATGGACTCCTTCTCACTGTCCGACAGCCCCCATTACCCATGTCAAAACGGATATATATCATGGCACACAATGGTGGGTTGTGTGTACTGTAAAAGTATTGACCCAACCCCCCAGCCATCCCCAATCCCCCAAAACCCCACTAGTAGCAAAGGAACTTGGGGCCACGCTACACGACAGTATTATGGCAACTAATTCAGCACAAAATTTTTAAAGCTTATTTTTACGAAGCAGACTTTTTGTTCATTTACTGCCGGCGTAAAACTTTAATCTCCTTGGTCTGGCATGGCACATATTTTTACATCCGTACTTAGCGTTCTAATTTCCAGCATAAAACTTTAATAATATATACATTACTCTGCTGCCTTATGTATTATGGTAGTTATTCCCACACCATACTTGTTACTAATCTTACTCAACCTTGTAGCATGCTTTTATCAGTATGTCCAATTTCCATCTGACGTTAAGAATACAGTAATCGCTTTTCCTGCCACACACGCTTTCATGGAACAATAAGGTTAACTGCATACAAAGGGGAATTGACAGGGTCGCGGTTTGTAAACAATGAGCATACAACTAGACAGTCACGTGGTGGTGTAAGGAGTTACGGCGCTCCAGCTGGACGTGGCACTATACGGTATTACATCAGTCAGTAGCTAGTCCCAGGTCTCTTGCAAAACAGGGGAAACAAAACATTGGTGAATGACTGGGTGGCTGTGAATGTGAGGTCCAGCATCTGATAGATGTGAACAAAGTGTGCAATGTCTGGGTTGCAATATCCACTTAAGAACGTATGCCCAATCCTTGAGGCATTGCCTAGGCCGTAAAAAATAAACAAAAAAACTGGCCATCAAACACAACCCCCTCATAGAGCATTCCGCCCCCTTACTGTACGGCCACAACGTGGTTATTGCAAGCAAGGCCTGAGTGCGTGTTTACCTATATAATCATCCACCTGTGTGCCACTTATCCTTCCAACATATGCAATGATGGACTCCTTCTCACTGTCCGACAGCCCCCATTACCCATGTTAAAATGGATATATATCATGGCACACAATGGTGGGTTGTGTGTGCTACAAAAGTATTGACCCAACCCCCCAGGCATCCCCAATCCCCCAAAACCCCACTAGCAGCAAGGGGACTTGGGGCCACGCTACACGACAGTATTATGGCAACTAATTCGGCACACAATTTTTTAAGCTTATCTTTACGATGCAGACTTTTCGTTCATTTACTGCCGGCGTAAAACTTTAATCTCCTCAGTCTGACTTGGCGTTTATAATTTTTACAAGCGTACTGGTACTTAGTGTTCCAACTTCGACACGGGGGAATCGACGGGCTGAGGTTCGTAAACGACGAGCATACAACTAGACAGTCATGTGGTGGTGTAAGGAGTTACGGCTCTCCAGCTGGATGTGGCGTTATTACATCAGTCAGTAGCTACTCCCAGGTCTCTTGCTAAACAGGGGAAACAAAAAACTGGTGAATGACTGGGTGGCTGTGAATGTGAGGTCCAGCATCTGATAGATGTGAACAAAGTGTGCAACATCTGGCTTGCAATATCCACTTAAGAACGTATGCCCAATCCTTGAGGCATTGCCTAGGCCGTAAAAAATAAATAAAAAAACTGACCATCAAACACAACCCCCTCATAGAGCATTCCGCCCCCTTACTGTACGGCCACAACGTGGTTATTGCAAGCAAGGCCTGAGTGCATGTTTACCTATATAATCATCCACCTGTGTGCCACTTATCCTTCCAACATATGCAATGATGGACTCCTTCTCACTGTCCGACAGCCTCCATTACCCATGTCAAAGCGGATATATATTATGGCACACAATGGTGGGTTGTGTGTGCTGTAAAAGTATTGACCCAACCCCCCAGGCATCCCCAAAACCCCACTAGTAGCAAAGGACTTGGGGCCACGCTACAAGACAGTATTATGGCAACTAATTTGGCGCACAATTTTTAAAATTTATCTTTACGATGCAGACTTTTTGTTCATTTACTGCCGGCGCAAAACTTTAATCTCCTCAGTCTGACTTGGCGCTAATTTTTTTAAAAAGCATACCGGTACTTAGCGTTCCAACTTCCACACAGGGGAATCGATGGGCCGAGGTTCGTAAACAATGAGTAACACCAGAACTGCAGGGTCGATTGATGTGGGTGATTTAAACAGACAACATAGCAACAATATACACAAGTATCAAACAACTGGCCAAACCACAGGCTATAAAAAAAATCTATCCACTGTGCATCAATTACAATACAAACATCAACATAATAATCAAGCAATAATCATATGCATAATTCACTTGGGTGTCTTCTAGGTGGCTCAGGAGGCTTGCTAAGAAATCACGTTGGGAAATCACCCCAGCCACAAAGAAGACAAGCCACTTTGACTGAACTAACACCAGACACTGTTCAACTGAGAGAAACACTACTAGCAGTCAAAGGCATCAAAAATAACATGAGGAACCTTTCCATCACAAAATTCTTGCAGTATACCGGGTATCTACCTAGCTAACACTTACTGCAATATATCTACTATCTATGTGTATCTGTGTAATGTTTACCTACCTGTTTACTTTATCTATCAGCTTGAAACATTGCTGAGCTGAGGCAACACCTTAGCAAGGGGACATGCTAATCATGATGTGCAGGGGAAAGGTTTCAAAACTATCTGCTACTCGTAAACCTGGGGAATTTACTTACTGTACTCTTGTTACTCTACCCAGGCATAAAATATGCATCTTAGCAATAGTTTATCGAGCAGAATGCTAGTCATGAAGAAGTGCAGTGGGATGGACGTAGACATGTAGTACTGTGTTATTCTACCACAGAGATATATGAAAAAAGCAGGTGAATGGACAAATCCCAGGCCACATTACGGTGCAAGAAGTATGATAATTGAGCATAGACGAATATAAATAAGTTAAAAATCCATCCAATCAGCCATCATCCAATTCCATGTCGCCCCAGAGAGGGGTGTAGGAACCCAGGGCTAGGCAAGTTGGTCCTGACATTTAAGATGAAAATATGTTAAAAATAAAGCTCATTATTATCCTTAGACCCTCAATGCATCACTCTCAGTTGAATAAAACCATCTGGTGTTAGTTGGAATAAAGACATTTGCTCTCCCACTTACAAACAAGAGCTAAGAAGAATTGCTGTTGAGATTAAACACTTATCGGCTTGAGATTTCATTCGGCTGTGTGGTTGCCAGCCTGATAGTGCCAGGGACTGACTCCTGGCACTGCATCATCCTAGCTTATCATCAATCATCGTCGTCGTTGATTGGCCAGTAAAATCAGCACCTAGACTAAGTTAACTGGCCTTCTATATCCTAGTGGTGGAATGATCTAGTTATGGAGCCTAGCACTAACTATTCTATCATCAATCATCGTCGTCGTCATCAATAGGCAAGTAAAATCAGTACCTAGACTAAGTTAACTGGTCTTGTATACCCTAGTAGTGGAATGATCTAGTTATGCAGCCCAGCACTACCACTGATCATAATTAAAATCATCATTAGGCATTATCATCATCATTCCTGACTCCTCTTCCCACCCAACAATGGGGTCAGGAGTTCTCTATTAAAATATCATAAGTAGGGGAGCAACTGTTATACTCTGTCCACCTCAACTTGGCTTAAAAGTGATCTGGAAAGGATGCAGAGCCACAGTATTGCTAGCCTTGTCTTACTCTGCTTCTGGCCGATGAAATTAGGCTGCCAAGGACAAAACTCTCCGCCAAGTCAAGGTGGACCAACCAAAAATTTTTTAACTCACATTTCAGACGGGTGGTTGTAGCTGTAGTTGTAGTAGAAGGAACTGAGATGTAGAAAGGTTTTCAGGATCAACGGCTGGGAACCTGTATATCTATCAGAGGTATTTCCCGAGTTTTGAGGCCACTGAGTATTTTTCAACATTCACCACACAATCTTGTATCGCCCTATGAGCAGCGAAGGAGCCCAGGGCTGGGCAACTTGGTCCCAACATTCAAGATGAGAGTGACCAGCCACACTCATCCCCGAGTGGCATTACGTTAATGATAAACCCCAACCACCCTTGGGTATAGACATTGCATGATGAGAAAAATTGAGCCAGCACTGCTGGCTCCAGCAGGCAGCACCACCAGGATCAACTCCAGCAGGCAGCACCACCAGGATCAACGCCAGCACGGCAGCACCACCAGGATCAACGCCAGCACGGCAGCACCACCAGGATCAACGCCAGCACGGCAGCACCACCAGGATCAACGCCAGCACGGCAGCACCACCAGGATCAACGCCAGCACGGCAGCACCACCAGGATCAACGCCAGCACGGCAGCACCACCAGGATCAACGCCAGCACGGCAGCACCACCAGGATCAACGCCAGCACGGCAGCACCACCAGGATCAACGCCAGCACGGAAGAATCACCAGGATCAACGCCAGGATGGCAGCACCACCAGGATCAACGCCAGCATGGCAGCACCACCAGGATCAACGCCAGCACCAACTCAGCAATCGCATGAACAGCAGCCTGAGTAACACAGACGGACCCTGAAAATAAGGCAAGGTTTTACGAGATAATCTCAAGTGTGTTCAAACTTAATCCTTTTGTCTGTGGAGGAGTTCAATATGGATCTTAATTACCCCCTAGTGTAATGGTGCTGGATGGGGGGGGGGGAGGGCTGCCTGACTACATTTACACTTCTCAATGCCACACCTATCCTGCAAGAGGAGAATGATGGACTACAGAAGGGTAACTCAGCCTGCAGTCCACTGGGATAATGTTCTGCTGTGCCTGGGGTTGAACTACTACTAGTACACAAGACCTAAGATGAACAAATCCATTTTACATCATCTGTCTAGCTCAATTCCTTGGTTATAGTCCCTCAAGTACTTCCTTATTCCCAGCAGAACAAGAAATTCCGACGACTCTGCATTATTTACCGAACTCTTCATGACTGGCTTTATTCCTGTGTTAATGTTTTGTTACAACTCAGCACTGAATAAGGACAGATGGCAGTTTAAACAGAAAGATAGTGGGAAACTGGGTAGTAGATTCCTTCACAATGATGGCCGTCTCCTAATATAAATGAAAGAGTCTGGTGGTAGCAAGTATAGTATGACAAGAGCAGAAGGCCCCATACTACAGGTCCCTTTGGCAAAATTCAAAAAAGTCACAATAGGACACTTACCTGAGAGTGGAGGCAGATGGTTGGTATTACCGTGATTGGGCAGCTGGTCGGTATTAATTTGGCAGCTGGTTGTGGTTTTCTTCTCCCCTTTCTCTGTCTCTGTTGGCAGTTTCCACAGCTGGGTCAATTAATACACCTGAAAAAATAGTACACATTAGTCCTTTCCTTCCAAACTTTAATTAACAAAAGTATCTGGTTAGCAGCAAGAACAACATAACCTGGGAACAGTAAGGTTTAATTACATGGCAGTAAGAATGTGCAAAGTCTGTAGTAATAATAATAATAATAAATAATAGTAATAGTAATAACAATAACAATAATAATCGTTTCATTTTTAAAGGCTCCAACATGTTTGCATGAGTCGGCCTTGGTCACCTAATGGCGGCTCTCCATGCTGCATGATCTATTGCAGCCTCCCTGTTCAGTCCCTTAACCCTGAGGTCACACTTAATGACCTCGTCCCATGTCTTTCTCGGTCTACCCCTCATAACCCCACCCCCAATATTAACATTTCTCACCTTCCTCACCCAATTATCATCCCCCATCCTCTCCACATGCCCAAACCATCTCAATTTACCTCTGCTCATCACAATACCAATACATTCCAGTCCCATCCTACCTCTCAACTTTTGCATCGTAAACCCAGCCCCCTCAGACCTTGCACACAGGGACGCACTACACATCCATCTAATCATTGTCATTTCTGTACATCTAAGCCAGCGAATATCCTCCTCCTTTACTGCTCAGGTCTCACTACCATACAGCATGACACTCCTAACACATGCTGCATACAAAGACCTCTTAGCACGTAGGAAGAGTCCTCTCAATGTCATGAGAGGCAAGAGCTCCCTGAACTTCTTCCAACCACTTCTCACCCTAGCCACAGAACTAGCTCCAGCCCCACCTCCAGCACACATGTTTCCCAAATAACAAAACTCTTCCACACACTCAAGAGATTCACCAGCAAGATCAATCCTTTCACGCCTGACAATCTCCATCTGCTCTCCCCGACACGCCGTACACATAAAATCAGCAGTATCTCACAGTATACCTCTGACAGCGCTACATCTCTTGCCCCCCCATTTATCACAAACACCGCACAAGATGGAATTACTTCCCACGCCCTCGTGTCAAACTGCACATGGCCACTCTCTCTTGTCTTTGACAGTACCGCCACCAACCCTAGATATCATCACTTTTGTTTTATCTGCATTTACCCTTAAGCCCTTGTGCCCCATACCATCCCTCCACTTCCTAAATCTTTCCTCCGCTTCCCTTTCATTCTCTGCAATCAACACCAAATCATCGGCATGCAACATCTCCCACAGGAATCTGCTTTTGAAGTCATGTGAGAGGGCTTCAAGTACCATGATAAACAACATAGGACTCAAAACTGACCCCTGATGCACACTAACGTTCACGGAAAACTCATCACTCATATCTCCATTCACTCTTACCTGGGTGCTACCTGGGTGCGAGCACCCACATACATAGCCATAACCACCCTAACCAGCCACTCCTCCTAGTCAAGCCTTCTCATTGCCCAATTCACCACCTCTCTAGGGACTCTGTCAAAGGCCTTTTCCAAATCAACAAAAACAAAATACAGATCCCTTTTCTTACCAATATATTTTTCCTGAAGCTGTTAACAATGAATATGGCATCAGTGGTCCCCCTACCTGGCATAAACCCAAAATGCATCTCATCAACATTCACTCTCTCTCTAATCGTACCTTCTAAGACTCTCTCCATTACCTTCATTATCTGATCTAAAAGCTTTATACCTCTATAATTTTCTATTTCCAGGTCATCACCCTTCCCTTTATACACATTTACAATTACACTCTTCAGCCAATCATCTGGGACAACACAATCCATCCATCGTCCAATCCTACACTGCCCCATGAGGAGCGTAGGAGCCCGGGGCTAGGCAGTTGGTCTCGACATTTAAGATGAGAGTGACCAGCCTCACTTATCCCTGAGTGGCATTCACTCATAAATAATCATATTTGTCAGGTCAGTGACTAACCGCACCCCTATATCTCCTGCGGCCTTCAACATTTCGGCAGTCAACCCAGACACACCTGCTGCCTTCCCCACCTTCATCCTGCCTATTGCCTCACTCACAGTAGCAGCATCAATCAAAGGCCAAGGGCCAAACACTGGATCTGCTGGCTCCAAACCTTCCCCATCCCAGTCAAACTCCTCATTCAACAACCGGTTATAATGCTCTCTCCATCTATCTATCTATCTATTGCCAGACGCCTCAATCCCGTTTGGGTTGGCCACAAACATATCGCCTCCAAGTCTCCCTGTCCCCCGCCATTTCACTGCCCTGCTCCCAACTCACACCCCCCTCTCTCATATACCTCTCCACCCCATCCCTCCATCTCATCCTCGGCCTCCCCCTCCCTCTTCCACCCTCCACCTCACTCACATACACTCTCTTCGTCAGTCTTTCACCCTCCATCCTCTCCACATGGCCAAACCACCTCAGTGTGTTCCTCATAACGCTTCCTATCACATCCACATCCACACCACAACGCTCCTTTATATCCTCATTCGTCAGCCTGTCTCTCCACGTTACTCCACAGGCTCCCCTTAAATAACTCATTTCCACTGCTCTCACTCTTGACTTGTGTCCTTCCAACAATGTCCAGGCTTCACTTCCATACATTAGAGTTGGTATCACAATACTGTCATGTAGTAACTTTTTTACTTCCATGCTCACTTCCCTGTTCCTTATCACTGCTTTCAAGGAACCAGCAACCTTTCTTCCCTGCTGTACCCTTTCAAGCACTTCACCCTCCAAACCTCCATCCTTACTCATCACACTACCCAAATACTTAAACGTACTCACATTTTCCAATTCCTCACCATCCAACCTCGCTGTACATTCACTGACTTCACCTCTCTCAAAAACCATCACTTTACTCTTCCCTACATTCACCTTTAGGTTCCGTTTCTTACACACTCTCTCAAACTCATCCACCAAGCCTTGCAGCTCCCCTTCGTCTTCACTCAACAACACAGTATCATCTGCAAACAACAGTACAGGGAGTTTCCAAACACTATCCTCTCTCACCAGGGCCACTCCAACATCCACTACCCTACCTTGTACCTCTTTTATTACCCCATCCATGTACAGATTGAACAACCATGGAGACATGACACATCCCTGTTTCAAACCAACTTTCAAAGAGAAAAATTCACTTAGTTCACCATCCACACGCACTGTAGCCTTCGCACCATCGTACATACACTTCACAGCATTCAACAACTTCCCATCTACTCCATATATTCTTAACACTTTCCACAATCCTTGTCTATCCACCCTGTCATATGCTTTCTCCAAATCCATGAAAGCCGCATACAACTTCTTTCCCTTCTCTAGAAACTTTTCCACTAAAGATCTAAGAATGAATATCTGATCTACACAACCTCTTCCCTTCCTAAAGCCTCCCTGTTCTTCTCCAACTAATTTCTCTGTTCTTTCTCTAACTCTGTCTATAAGTATCCTACCATACACTTTTCCTATTATACTAAGAAGACAAATGCCCCTATGATTACCACACACTTCTTTTTCCCCTTTTCCTTTGTACAATGGAATAATTATACCTGACTTCCAATCCTCCGGGACTCTACCTTCCTCCCAGGCCAATCTGCACATCTTCCACATCCATTCTACTACTATCTCTCCCCCATGCTTCAGCATTTCACCACACACTCCATCAATTCCTGGGGCTTTCCCCATGCATCTTTAATATCCCCACTGTTCACCACTACCCTTCCTTCATCATTCTTCACACACTGCTCACCTATAATATCCCGATTATCCCTCTTCATCTCATCACTTCATCACCTTAAATATCATATTTTTCCTTTCCACACTATTTAGGTTATCAAACATAAGTCTCGGTGACTCAGACTTCGCCCTGTATACCTCTCTTCTAGCCCTACGCTTGGCAGCCAAGTATTCCTCCTTCCTATAATGATAATCATCATAATCATCCGGGAAGGGTGAGGAGTAGCAATGTCCAGACAGCCCAAATTTGCCCAATCCAATGGGCTACGCTTCCATTCGCTCACCATTCAAGCCCCCAGAATCCTGGCTCTGTATGATACACCAAAAACATTGACCACGTTCTGTAGCTTCAAATAAACGTATCCGAGAGTCAATAATAATAATAGTAATAATAATAATAATAAAAATGCAGTACCCCAGTCTGCAGTCCACATACAGTATATGCTGGCTACAGTTTACATATCGAAGGGACAAAAAAAATGTCATCATATGCTGAATTAATCTGCCTTCCAATACAAAGAATTACAGAAATCTGCCTATATCACACTCCAGGGGTTGTTGTTGATCAACCCTTGTCTGTCTAGATGAGCAGACCCATCAACTGCAGGGAAGCAACTGCCCTTCCCATGCACTGAGTCTGTATTCCCTTGCGGCTGACAGCGGGGAATAGTGTAAAAGTTTAGTTCCTGGATGGATGTCACATTTGGGTAATTCCACGAAGATGTCAACCTTTTGCGTCAAAATCAGAATTGCTTACAAGTAAATTAATTATACATCATTTTAAAGCTTAATCATTGAATTTTATGAATCTGAAGAGAAAGAGAGCCTAAACTGTCAACTTGGGGAGCTGCATAAAAAACTGTCATGTTATGTCACCAAAGAAAAACCAGTGCTGAATATAGCAACTTTCATAACATCATTGACCAGAGTATGTTATTGTTTGGAATGCTGACATTGTGTTTTACTGAAAATGTGTCTATTTGAGTTGTGATTGACACTACAGTTGTTTACATATACTGTATGTTGTGGTCAGAATGTAGGATGACCTTTAAATGGAAGTATTTCAGGAGTAACATGTCTCATGTTTTTTCCCCATTTTTCCAATATACAATTAACAAACTGGAGAATACCAACATAACTTTATATTATAAACAGGCATCCCAAGGCCTTAATAATGTAACGCTGGGATACTTTGAAATAAACCCTGGTAAGCCATATGGTCTGTCACACACGTTACATGCCCACTGTGAGGAACGTTACCAGAAAATGATGTAAAGTTTCTCACACACACCTTTGAACAAAAAATCAAAGTACCTGCACTGAAGTCCAATGATAAAACCCCTATGTTTGTAATTTAGTATGTTATCTTTAAGTTTTTATTCTTTCCAAACAGTAAATTGATTTTGCCTGGTACCTGGTGAGTGTGCTTTACCATCATGTCTGCAATGACTCCAGCTGATTATTTGAATTCTGCTGGTATTCATTTTACACATGTATCATTGTGGACTACTGGGGCAGCAGCCCACTTCAAGAATAGGTATTCTATGGCAGCTCTAACCTCTTACAAAGCCATCCACAACTGCACTGCTAAATGGAACTTTCAAGAAAGTTATTATGGCAAGGGCCCTCATGATAGGATTGGGGCTTTACTAAAACGGAATGTCTACAAGCGACTTTTGCAAGGTCGCTGTACAGTAAGGTCTGCTGTAGAATTTTATGAGGAGGCTGAACAAATAACAGATAAAACTGAACTAATGTATGTGTCTACTGAACATATAAACACTGAGAAGTCAAGATATGTACAGATCTGGAAAAACTGTAAGGCAGCAAAATTCATTCAGCAGTGCAGGTCAGTAAAACCTCTTGGCCACTGTAAAGTAGCATTGTATCATTTGACTGCAGACCAATCACCTTTTAAGCAGTGCTAACTTCAGGAGACTGGCTATGATCCACAATCTGACTCCAGTACTAGCAGTGATAGGGAAGGTACACCATCTCTTGCAGAAATGTCAGAGTCATTCATGTCCCAGCCTGAGCCACAGAGTACTACTGATATTGAGGCAGCACGAAAACCATCCCCAGGTAACCATGTACTAGTTCATTACGCTACCAAGAAGCTGTCGAAGCATTATGTTGCAGTGGTAGAATCAGTTCCGGAGCCAGGCATGTTTGAAGTTAATTATTTAAGAAAGAGAAGCACTGACAAAATGGGTGATAGTCAGTTTCATTTTCCTGACAACCTGGACAGAGACGAGATCTCAGAGGATATGGTTGTGCAGGTATTGCCAACTCCTCAGGTGTCAAGAATGACATGCACATTCAAAGAGGTGAACTTTCCTTCCTCAATTAATTAGTCTAAAAGGATGAATTTTCCATCTTCGATGAGCAAGTAGTTGATCTTTGTCTTGTTTATATCGCTGTTGTGATATACAGGTAAGCTTATCATGTAACTTTCATATCTCTTACTGACTGTAGGGTTACCTACATGTTATAAGGTAATTTCTGTTCATAATATTCAAAATTACATTGTTCTTTTCCGCTGCATCACCCCCAACCCTGGTTTACAAGAATCATGTTTTGGTTAATTTATCGTGTTTCACATTAATACATGACTTCCATTGTTTTGTGATACAATTACTGTAACCTTCATAAAAGATGATTTTGTAATTATATGAGAAATATAAATCGCACAAGTAACTTTTCTCACTTTTCCTGTTACGTGTCTCACGGTCACATTTTCCTTAACAGTAGTAAAATTCTTAGGGGAAACAGAATTTGCTGGCTGTGATTATGATCCTCATACACTGACATATGACTGATATAAAGCACTTCTTGACCTAACCAGTAAAATCACAGAGTTATTGAAAATACTCACGCAAAGTAAAAGGTGTGGTAGCATCAAGGTAACGTTTCTCACGCCACTTTTAAAAATTTATATAAAATCAGAATAAAAACATGAATAATCTGACCATGGCATAATGTATTGCGAAGTGTTGGTAGTATACCTTGCAAACAGCATTTATTTATATTGCCTACATAATACAAGTGAGAGTAGATCACTAACTTATCTGAATATAACGTTTCTCACGATGGAATGACCCATTTACATCTCTCCACTCAGTTAACAGGGGACCATAGTTGGCTCCACTTCACCTCATAAAATGGTTCACCTCACAAAAATGGTTATCACTCACAGGTGTAAGTGTGTTCCTGGGTTATAGAAGTGAAATCAAAAGTACATTCAAGTCCCTTCCTTCCTCTCAACTCTTCCATTGCAAATCTAGCCCTCCCAGGCGTAGCATTCAAGAACACACATCACATCCATCTAATCACTGTCCTCTGTATGTCTGAGCCAATGAATATCCTCTTCCTTTACTGCCCATGTCTCACTACCATCCAGCATTACACTCCTAACACATGTCCAAGATTAATATAATTTCCTGACCAACACATATACAACATAAGGTCCAATACTAGACTTCCTTTACTTAGCCTAAGGTGCCTTCATGTGGTGGCACTGATGCGTGTGAGTGGTGGAGCTGCCCAGGTATTTAAACATCCCTCAACACCTTCCCTATCTCTGCATGGAGGAGGATGGAAAAAAAAAAAAAATGTTCATCCTTGGTTTGTATAAATCCACCAACTATGTAAATTAAAATAAAAAAAGAACTGACGCTAAAGAGGGATGCCTTCACCTGGTGACACTAATATACAACCTCCCTCAACCCACAATTTCAAATAAGGAGGATGGTGGAGAGGATGGAGAGTGAGAGGCTAATGAAGATAATGTATGTGAGTGAGGTGGAGGGGAGGAGAGGGAGGGGGAGGCCAAGGATGAGATGGAGGAATGGAGTGGAGAGGTATATGAGAGAGAGGGGTGTGAGCTGGGACCAGGGCAGTGAAATGGTGGGGGACAGGGCAACATGGAGGAGATTTGTTTGTGGACAACCCTTACGGGATAAAGGCGTCTGGTAATAGATAGACAGAGAGATAGGATGGTGGACTGCAGGAGAAGAGCAACATCAGCCTGCAGTCCACTATATTTCACAATCTACCTTTTGATTCACTTTCATCAACCGAGATACATGAAAGCAACAAAACCACACGTGCCCTATGGTAACATGCCACACATACCTTCACTATAAGCGTGCACATGCGTACACACACAGAGGGAGTCAATCGAGGCAGACGTGCGACATCGGAGCTCCGTACCGAACCAACACGGCCAGTGGCATTACCTAAATTAGTATCTTTGTATGAGTCAAGCTCTGTACCAGGTTAGACTAAATGATTTTTCATTATTAAAAGAAAAAAAAAAAAAGTTTAAACAAGACTTGTTCAAACAGAAAAGAGAACAAAGACGAAAGAATGCGCTGAGTCAGCTGAGGTTTGTTTAGACTACAGCTGCACGGGGAATGTAAGTACATACTCTGTTCTTTTAGTATTGCAAAATGGATACATACTTTAGTAAAGCAAATTTGGAAAAGAAAAGGGATAAAAGTAGAAAGCAAAATGATGATTTCTACCAAGAACTGGTTGAAGTGGAGACTCACAACAGACTGGTTGAACGTGTAAACAAACTAGAAATGGCTTTCAAAAATGAAATTGATGAAATAAAGAAGCAGATGCACTTGCAAAAGGAAGAAATAGAAAAACTAGGAAGAGAGGCCAACAAGAAAGACACAACCATTAGTGAACTATCAGTGGAACTGTTTACACTTAGGAAGAAAATGATTGAAATGACAAGTACAGTAGTCAATCACGAGAGTGCTATGGAAGAGTTCAAAAATGACACAGAGACAATTAGGCAAGTAAGCAGTCTTACAGACCAGAGCAGTGATTTTGAGGAGAAGATAACACAGGTGAATGAAGCTGTGCAAAGCTACAAAAATGATGTGGAATCCACGTATGCTGAAATGGTGAAAGTAAAGAAAGACTTAGAAACAAGGGCGAAGGAGAAAACCATTAAACAGGAAGTGAAAATAATAATCCAAAACAATCCAAAGTTAGTCACAGATTCAGTAGATATAAACAAATCTATAGTAATCACTGGTATAGAAGAGGAAGAAGTAAAAAACAAGATCACAAGAGACAAAATGGAGATGGCAAATGTAATGAGCTTACTGAAAGAAGTAACAGAGGAAATCTGTAGTAAAGACATAGAGGAACACAAAAGGTTAGGGAAATACGAGAAAAACAAGACAAGACCTCTAAAGGTGACTTTCCAAAGTGTAAACACTGCGGAAGAGATACTAAAAAATGCAAAGAATCTTATGAAAAAAGAGGAGTTCAAAAATGTATGGATAAAAAGATGCCTAACACAAGAGGAACTGGAATTACTGAAAGAGAAAAGGGAGGAAGCAAAAACAAAAAATGAGGGAAGATCAGAAGAGGAGAAGAAATTTTTTTTTACAAAGTAATAGGATTGCAGGTACGAAAGTGGTACACAAACAGGATGGAATAAAAAGGAGGAAGGTAGTAAAACCATGTCATGACAAGTATATAAACAAGATGATAAAGTTGCTGTACTCAAATGTGGATGGAATGGTATCTAAATTACTAGAGATGAATGATTATGTCAGAGAAAATGAACCACAAATAATATGCCTAACTGAGACAAAATTAACACCAAGGATATCCAGTGACATACTAAACTTAGAGGAATACAATATATGGAGAAGAGACAGAAATTTAAAAAAAGGAGGAGGAATTATAATATTAACAAAGAAAAATCTAAAAGTCAATGAAATAAAACTAGATATACCATCACAAGTAGAAATGATTGCAGTAGAGATCAACACATCTGAAGGGAAAGTAATTGTAGCCAATTTGTACATGCCACCCAGATCAAACACATGGGAAAGAGATGAATATGAGGACCTGGCAGAGAGTACAATTCAGAGTTTAAGATCATTACTACATAAAATGGCAGAGAAATCGGAAAGAATTATACTAACTGGGGATTTTAATACAATTATAAATTGGAATACTCAAGATATAATTAGCCAAGAAAGCTGTTGGGACCAAAAGCTCCTGGATCTCATGCAGGAGTTTTTCCTGATGCAACATGTGAGGGAAACCACCAGAAAAAGAGGACTTGATGTACCTTCAGTGCTAGATCTAATATCTACTAGGCAAGAAAATGATACTGACAGTTTAATATATCACCCTCCACTCAGCAAAAGCGATCATGCAGTACTAAATTATAACTTCAGGATAGCATATGACATAGTTAACAGCAATGACAGTTACAAAAAGAGCCTAACCTATAAAATGGGAAATTATCAAGACCTAAAGAAGTATTTCTTAGAAGCTGATTGGGAAAATGAGCTTAGAGGACAAGATTTAAATGCTGTATATAAAAAATTCTGTGAATTTTATGAAATAAAGAGTCCAGAAGTACATCCCACAGCACAAAGAAGCAGATAAGAAAATACAGAAATGGTTCAATACAGAATGTAAAAAATCAAAAGAAAGAAGAGATTTGTTGTGGAATAGATACAGAAGACACAATAGTGAAAGGGCGTATAATAATTACAAACAGGCAAGAAACGATTATACAAGAATAAGGAGGGAAGCCCAAAAAACAGTTTGAGGAGGATATAATAAATAAAAGTAGTGATCAACCAAAGCTGTTTTACAGCTACATCAGAAGCAAAACCAAAGTAAAAGATATAATACAATCCATTACGGACGAGGGAATCACTTATACACAAGAGAAAGATATTTGTGAAGCACTAAATTAGAATTTCCAATTAGTTTTTACAGAAGAAAAAAATTTTGAGAGGGACTATGTGGAACATGCATGTCTACACATACTACCAAATATACAAATAGCAGAAAAAGTAATACAGGAGGAGTTAAGTAGATTAGACAGAGGAAAAGCAAGTGGTCCTGATGAAATTTCATGTTGGGTACTACAAGAATGTGCAAAGGAGTTAAGTAAACCATTATCTTTAATTTTCAAGAAATCCTTGAGTCAAGGTAAACTACCTGATATTAGGATAAAAGCAAATATTGTCCCCTTATTCAAGAAAGGAAATAGACAAAATCCACTCAACTACCGACCAGTATCACTGACCAGTGTTACAAGCAAGATATTAGAAATGCTTATAAGAAAAGCTTGGGTAAATCATCTACAAGAACACAGTATGATAACAAAGACAGTTTGGTTTCAGAAAAGGAAAATCATGTGTTACTAATCTGTTGAGCTACTATGACAGAGTAACAAACACAATACAGGAAAGGGAAGGATGGGTGGACAGTATCTATTTAGATTTCAAGAAAGCTTTTGACACAGTACCACACCAAAGACTTTTATGGAACTGTACCATCAAGGAGGAATTCGAGGCAAACTGTTTTGTTGGATGCAATTCTTTCTAATAAAAAGACAAATGAGAACAGTACTAAGAGGAAACTACTCATCATGGAAAGAAGTGACTAGTGGAGTACCACAGGGTTCAGTGCTGGCACCAATCATGTTTTTAGTGTATATAAATGATATAAACAGTAACACTGGAAAAGAGAGCTATCTGAATATGTTTACTGATGATGCAAAAATACAAAGGAGAATTACTAACACAGACTCTTGTAAAGAGCTACAAGAAGAATTAAATAAACTTCATGAATGGAGTAGTGCATGGCAAATGGAATTCAATGTGGACAAGTGTCATGTAATCAAGTTTGGTAAAAGTGGAAAAAGACCTGATTGGGATTATAAGTTTGGAAATAAAACCTTATATACATCAGAAAGAGAGAAAGACCTAGGTATGATTATTAATAACAGACTATCTCCGGCTGACCACATCAGCGAGAAGGTACGGAACATGTATACACTGCTTGCAAATATGAGAATAGCATTCACATACATAAATGAAGACATGCTAAGAAGGATAATAACATCATTCATTAGACCAACCCTGGAATATGCATCAGTAGTCTGGAGTCATCATCTCAAAAAACACATAGACAAGATTGAAAAAGTTCAACGGGCCGCTACAAGATGGATACCAAGCTTAAGGGACCTATGTTACGAAGAAAGACTAAATAAACTGAATCTACCAACACTACAGGAGAGAAGGAAAAGAGGTGACATGATAATGCTATATAAGTGCACATCAGGGAAGGAGAAAATACACATAAATGATTACTTAACATATGGAGAAGCATCAGCAAGAGGACACTGCAAAAAACTGCATAAGAAGAGAGGTGATAAAGACGTAAGGAAATTCAGTTTCCCAAACAGAGCAATTGATCAATGGAATGCACTACCGAATGAAATAGTGTGTGCCAAAACAATTCACAAATTTAAGGATATGTATGATAAATATGGTTTAAGACACAGGACAGTACGAGCTTGACTCATTCCTGTAAAGATACAATTAGGTAAGAACAATTAGGTAAGGTAAGAACACACACACAAAGATTCATATCCTGATGGGCCTGAAGCAATAACAAGAACAAAGAGGCATCACATTCACACACTTACCACATTGTACAGGCAGGTGTTGGGGTTAACGTCCATTACAGTTTCAAGTTAGCTGGGGATTCCTCTTCTTCTTCTTTCCACCTCTCTCTAGGTAGCTTCCACAGCTGACAATCAACTCACGCACCTGAAAAAATATTACACAATTAGTCCTTTCCTTCTGAACCTTAAGTTTACCTGATAAGAAACGTAACTGGTGGCAACAAGAACAATATCATTTGGGGACAACAACAGGGTGACATGGAGGCAATTTGTTTGTGGCCACCCCTGGAGGCATCTGGCAATAGATTTATATATATATTTTTTTTTTTTATGCACAGAAGGAACACTCAGGCTACAAGAAAAAATAAAAACACAATAACAGAAGCCATATTCAGGACCCAATCATTTCAAGATGCTTGGACACACTGTATTTAAAACATTAAAGATCACAGACAGTACGAAATACAAAGACAGTTCCAGAGTTGACCTGTTGCATACATGAAGTAATGAATGTAATGGTTAACTCTTGCATTTGAGAGTTTACATATTACAGAGTGAAAGAAAAAAAAATGTCACCATAGACTGAATTAATGTCTTTCAAAACAAATAAAGGAATCAGACTTAACAACATTCAAGAACAGACTCAGCACTCTTTCTCTCTCTCTCTCTCTCACACACACACACACACACACACACACACACACACACACAAAAGGGGGCGATGCCTGGTAGATTTACCCCTTAATACAC
Source organism: Coenobita brevimanus (assembly GCF_032717465.1). Taxonomy (NCBI): domain Eukaryota; kingdom Metazoa; phylum Arthropoda; class Malacostraca; order Decapoda; family Coenobitidae; genus Coenobita; species Coenobita brevimanus. The sequence goes on from NC_137037.1 coordinate 41,829,714, forward strand.
TTAAAGCATCATACTAGCAAGTGCAAGTGCAATAAGATTATCATATTGTTTATAAAGGCTCCAACCTGATTGCATACATTCGCCTTGGTCACCTAATGGCAACTCTCCACATTACTTGATCTCTGGCAGCCTCCCTATTCTGTCCCTTATCCCTGAGGTCACACTCTATAACCTCGTCCCAGGTCTTTTTCAGTCTGCCTCTCACAACCCTACCGGACATTCCTACTTCTCACTTTCCCCACCCAATTGCCATCCTCCAGCCTCCCCACATGCCCAAACCATCTCAATCAACCCCTCCTTATCACAACACCAATACACTTCGGTCCGATCCTTCCTCTCAACTCTACCCTCGACGTTCACACCTCTCACCCTCCACACCCAGTTGTCATCTTTCATCCTCTCCACATGCCCAAACTGTCTCAAGCTACCCCTCCTCATCACAACATCAATACACTCCAGTTCCATCCTTCCTCTCAACTCTTCATCAACATCTCTCACCATACCAGTTGTCATCTTCCATCCTCTCCACATGCCCAAACCATCTCAATCTATCAATCCTCATCACAATAATGTTTCCATGTACATTTTTATACCCTAACTCCTGTTGCAACAATAATCAACTTACATGGTGAAACTAAAAAATCCCTAATTATATATGACATGGTGGGCATACAAAGACAGGAAAAAAAAAAGATCTATCTATCCATTGCCAGACACCTCAATCCCGTTTGGGGTGGCCACAAACAAATCGCCTCCAAGTCGCCCTGTCCCCTGCCATTTCACTGCCCTGCTCCCAACTCACACCCCCCTCTCTCATATACCTCTCCACCCCATCCCTCCATCTCATCCTCGGCCTCCCCCTCCCTCTTCCCTCCTCCATCTCACTCACATACACTCTCTTCGTCAGTCTTTCACCCTCCATCCTCTCCACATGGTCAAACCACCTCAGTGTGTTCCTCATAACGCTTCCTATCACATCCACATCAACACCACAAAGCTCCTTTAAATCCTCATTCGTCAGCCTGTCTCTCCACGTGACTCCACAGGCCCCTCTTAAATAACTCATTTCCACTGCTCTCACTCTTGACTTGTGTCCTTCCAACAATGTCCAAGCTTCACTTCCGTACGTTAGAGTTGGTATCACAATACTGTCATGTAGTAACTTTTTCACTTCCATGCTCACTTCCCTGTTTCTTATCACTGCTTTCAAAGAACCAGCAACCTTTCTTCCCTGCTGTACCCTTTCAAGCACTTCACCCTCCAAACCTCCATCTTTACTCATCACACTACCCAAGTACTTAAACGTACTCACATTTTCCAATTCCTGACCATCCAACCTCGCTGTACATTCACTAACTTCACCTCTCTCAAAGACCATCACTTTACTCTTCCCTACATTCACCTTTAGATTCTGTTTCTTACACACTCTCCCAAACTCATCCACCAAGCCTTGCAGCTCCCCTTCGTCTTCACTCAACAACACAGTATCATTTGCAAACAACAGTACAGGGAGTTTCCAAACACTATCCTCTCTCACCAGGGCCACTCCAACATCCACTACCCTACCTTGTACCTCATTTATTACCCCATCCATGTACAGATTGAACAACCATGGAAACATGACACATCCCTGTTTCAAGCCAACTTTCAAAGAGAAAAATTCACTTAGTTCACCATCCACACGCACTGCAGCCTTCGCACCATCGTACATACTCTTCACAGCATTCAACAACGTCCCATCTACTCCATATATTCTTAACACTTTCCACAATCCTTGTCTATCCACGCTGTCATATGCTTTCTCCAAATCCATGAAAGCCGCATACAACTTCTTTCCCTTCTCTAGAAATTTTTCCACTTCTATATTTTTACCTTAGAAAGTGCAGAACTAACCTATCTCCTTGCTGGGTATAATTTAGTCAACTACTGAGGGTGTGTTTATACTTCAAGATTACTTTTCTCATTTATTTGTACCCTTAAAATTTGCACACACACACACACACACACACACACACACACACACACACAGGTTCATTTGTGCAACACTGGGGGGTTACAGTAGTTCTTAGCTTTAACTCATCTGATGTCTGTCTATCTATTGCAAGACGCCTTAATCCCATGAGGGGTGGCCACAAACAAATCTCCATATTGCCTTGTCCTGCTATTTCATTGACCTCCCTGCAACTCAACATCCGCTCTCCGATCTCTCTCCACTCCATCTCATCCTTGTCTCCCCCTCCACCTGACTCAAACAGATCTCCATGTTGCCCTGTCCTCTTCTACTTGGTTTACCCTTCTCTAACTCACACTCCTCTGTCTCATACATCTCGCCACTCCATCCCTCCATCTCATTCTTGGTCTTCCTTTCCACCTCAAAATGAACCGATCTTGAATTTGGCTCTCTTTTGTATTGTTTTTGTTTCTTTCTTGGAAGGAACGTTAATGCGGGCTCAGCCTTTGGTTCCTTCTTCCTCGCATTAAAAAAAATACAAATAAAAAAAATATAAAAAAATTCACATGAGCTAAGGGGTCTTTGTATACAACACATGCTACGAGTGTAATGCTGTATGGTAGTGAGACCTGTGCAGCAAAGGAAGAGGATATTCACAGGCTTAAACATACAGAAATGGCAATGATTAGGTGGATGTGCAGTGAATCCCTGTGTGCAAGGCCTGGGGGAGCTAGGTTTATGACAGAAGAATTGAGAGGTGGGATGGGACTGGAGTGTATTGGTGTTGTGATGAGGAGAGGTAGATTGAGGTGGTTTGGGCATGTGGAGAGGATGGGGGATGATAACTGGGTGCAGAAAGTGAGAAGAGTTAATTATAGGGATAGGGTTGCAAGGGGTACAGCAAAAAGGACCTGGGACAAGGTCATTAAGTGTGACCTCAAGGTTAAGGGACTGAACAGGGAGGCTGCCAGAGATTGAGCAGCATGGAGAGCCGCCATTAAGCGACCAAGGCTGATGCATGCACGTTGGAGCCTTTAAAAACGAAACAAAAACGAAACTAGTCACACCAGCTACTGACCAGAATTTTTGGACATGTACCTGCACAAACAGTTGGGTTTCTTAGGGTGCTGTTTACCCCTGCATAAATATAAGTTTTTTGCTTTCATTTTATAATCCTGACAGTCTGTTTATATGTGACAGTATGGTGCAGAGACCAAGGATGAGGTGGAGGGATGGAGTTGAGTGATATACAAGGTAGGGGGGAGTGAGTTGAGGGGAGGGCAGTCAAATGGTGGGTGACAGAGCAACTTGGAGGTGTTTTGTCTGTGGCCACCCTTTGTGGGATTAGGGCGTCGGGCTAAAGATAGATAGATAGATGGTGCAGCACAGATGATTTGCCACACAGCACACCCAAGGCAATTACCCTACATGGAGTTTACTGATGACTGACACCGTGTAGGCAGAGCTGATGGAGAATATGAGATAGTAGAAAGGCAAAAGGAATAGGGAAGTGGGCTTAGAAAGACAAAGAGAGAGAGAAAAAGACAAGTAAATAGATAAACAGATAGAGATAGAGAGAAAGAGGAAGAAACTTTATTACAGTACAATAATCCCTACTCTATCATATGGATGTGAAGCTTAGCCTTACTTTATGACACCCTATGGAGATCTCAGCCACTAACCCTCAGTTACGCAGTGCCGTGGTATCAATATATTCTTGCAAATACCCTAGCCTGTTGCAGAATGCAGCAAGAGGTGGTGTGTCTCCCATCTTTTGCAGGAAGGCATTTGATTTCGGCTTGAAGGCTTCTACGGTGCAGGTTAACACGTTTGTGAAATATCCTTGGACGTGGCAGGATCTTCCCCTCTTGCTACGGAACTTTTATTCAAGCTTGGGTAGTACCAGACCCCTCCACAGGGTTAACATGCTGGTCTCATCCCTGGTGAAAGGACACAAGTCAAGGGTGGGAGCAGTGGAAGAGTGGCAAAGAGTGAAAAAATGTTATCTGAGAGGAGCATATGGAGTGGAAAAGAGTGAAAAAGAGGTATATGAGAGGTGCATGTGGAATTATATGGAAAAACAACGACAAATGATGAAGGTGACACGCACTGTGATGTGGATGTGACTGAAAATGTTACGAGAAATACTCTGATGGTTCAGTCATGTGGAGAACAGAGAATGAGACTGACCAGGAGACTGTATGAGTGAGGTATTAGGGGAAACTAAGGCTAAGATGGTGGGATGGAGTGGTGAGAGATATCAGAGGAGTTGTGAATGGAAGAAGACAGAGTGACGTGGAGGCGATTTGTCTGTGGCCACCCCTTGAAGGATTATCGTGTCTGGCAAGTTATACAGGTAGATAAACAGACAAGGTCAAAGGGCATCTGCTGGTAATGCATGACTTCCTGTAAATGTCTGTTACTATGACCTCAGTCTTGGCTATAAAAAAATTAATAAATAAATAAATCATGCCCTATGGGCCAAAAACTTACATATTGAAACTTTTTATTTATTTATTTATAAGTGTACATTAGTGATTATTTAATGCACAGCTTCTCCCTTTCCTATAAAAATTCTAATGCTTGATCATTTTAAAAACACTTCCCTACCTTTGTTCCTGCCTCCTTCCCTTCCTGGATGGTGTGGAGGGTGGGAGATAATCCTGTCTGTTCTTTTCTCACATGTTTGTTAAATCTTTGTAGCCTCACATCCACTCTCTTCTTCTCACCAGAATGAGAGACTGACAAGGAGAGTGTATGTGAGTGAGGTGGAGGGGGGGAAGAGGGAGAGGGAGGCCAAGGAGATGAGATGGAGTGGAGAGGTATATGAGAGAGGGGTGTGTGAGCTGGGAGCAGGGCAATGAAATGGCAAGGGACAGGGCAACATGGAGGCGATTTGTTTGAGGCCACCCCTTATGGCAATAGATAAATAGGTAACCTTAATATGTGGCAATAGGCCCCTGTTATTCCTGCTTCGTCTGAACGCCTGTATGAACTTGATAATTCCTCACATAACTCTCCATTCACTCTCACATGTACAGCAGCTGCCCATTCATAAAATTTCACGTCAACCTGACAATCCATTAAGATACAGTTTTCTCTATCTATCTATCTCCTGCCAGACACCTTAATCCCGTAAGGGGTGGCCACAAACAAATTGTCTCCATGTCGCCCTGTCCCCAGCCATTTCACTGCCCTGCTCCCAGCTCACACACCCATCTCTCATATACCTCTCCACTCCATTCCCCCATCTCATCCTTGGCCTCTCACAGCCCATTTTTACTATCACCCATGGAACTCTATCAAATGCCTTCTCCAAATCCACAACCATCATTCATTTCCTTGATATAGTCCCACCTACTTCTTCCTTCCCCTTTCTCATTGTGTGTCCTCTCTTCCTACTTCTCCCTTGCCATCCTGTCACATTTTATTATTTTTCCAGTGCAGGTGGCTCTACACTGAGTGACAAGCCTAATGGTTTCCTGTAACTGATGAAACTGTTTACAATGCTGGGTGGTAACCATATAACCAGATGATGGGGTGATGTGCAGCCTTCTATGGTGACTGTCAACTGCTTGGACTGACGCATATCCGGAGTCCATCCAGAAACCAAGCCTCCATAATACTCCCTGTGCCTCATTTTTTATTTATTATTACAGTGGGGCACCAATTTTCGCGCCTAATTGGGTCCAAAAATAATGCGCGAAAGTGGAATTAGCAAAAACTGGGGCATTGTCTTTATGGCAAAAAGGCTAATTGGTTCCCGGTTATCCTAAAGTAACATCAGATTTTCATTTTCACTTGCAATACAGTACACCAAATCACTATTGCACATTGCATTGTGAGATACAAACAATAAAAACTGTACAGTACACATTATATGAGGAGAAACATACCACAGAGACCAGGTTGAGGTGTTTAATGGATGTTGGGGGTAAGTATCCGAGGCGCATGGCGGGCTTATTTAGCCACGCCAGACGTATTGGCGCCACCTCTTGCTGCCTCGCTACCACCATGCTGTTTCCTCATACTACGCACTGTTGATTCTGGGATGTTAAATATACGGCAGATTTCACTGTTTTTTGCGCCCTTGTCCATGTGCTCAACTATCTTCCTTTTCATTTCATTATTATACTGCCGTTTCTTCACTCCAACACGATACTCTCTTTTAGCCTTGGCCTTTCCTCGCGACTTTGAATGTCCCGGCCACTTTTTATCACCACCACTGCCTCCCGGCCCTCCCCCCACACCACCAGGCCCTTTCCCCACACTACCAGGTATAGTAGAGGCCATTGAACCGTGAGAATCCAACACAATGGAGCTAGCACGCTCGTACACAATGGCGGGAATGGGTGGACAGAGTGTTGACATGACGTCATTCAAGATGGCCGTGGGTTGCGGGCGGGCGGTGCAGGAAATTCAAAGTTCAAAATATTGTCCCAAACCCAAACTTTGTGCGTGAAAATCGATTTTTTTCAAGCGAAAGTGGAAGTTAGGGAATATTTGGTGCATGCCGCGAAAGTGGATTCCGCAAATCCTGCTGTAGCGAAAGTTGGTGCACTACTGTATTATTATTTTTTAATGCAATGAAGAAGGAGCCAAAGGCTAGGAGCCCACAAACCATTCATTCCAAGAAAAAAACAAAACAAAAACAATACAAAAGAGAGCCAAATTCAAGATCCGTTCATTTCGATATGCGTGGACACAATGTTTTTGAAAGACTGGAGATCATAGTAAGTAGGAAATACAGACAGAGGGAGACAGTTCCAGAGTTGACCTGTTGCATAAATGAAGGACTGGGAGTAACGGTTAACTCTTGCATTAGAGAGTTGGACAGAAATGGGATAAGAGTTTGCTGCTAGACGAGTGCTACGCACCCGTCGTAGAGGTGGGGGGATACAAGCAGACAGTTCAGAGAAGCAGTGACCACTGATGTAGCAACAGAAAAGAGATAAAGATGCAACAATGTGGCAAAGAGAGACAGGTTGAAGGGAGCCAGTAAGAGGGGGAGAGTTAAAGAGACGAAAAACCTTTGACTCCACCCTACTGGAGCTGGGGGGTGGTTTGCATGCATAAGAGAGGCAGAAAATTACTCTTCAGATTAATCAAGTATACCATCTAAGGTTCAGAAAAATCTTGGGTAGACATCTGGATAAGTGGTCAATTTCCAGTAAATGGCCTTTGAACTCGACATAGACATGCAACTTTTTTCACCAAAAATGAAGGTATAATCAAAGACAATATGCCTCAATCTCTGCTTCTAATTCACATGAAAATATTGTTTTGGCGTCTAAATATATGTTTTTGACGTCCAGGAATTCAGCTATGTCAGTTAAAATGTGCCCAGACTTACAGAAATGCATAAAAAGTGGAAAAACTGTTTGCCACAACCGATGGCAAAATCGTTATAGCAGAAAATTTATTGTAAATCGAATTTTGGGGTGGAATTTTTCTATTACTGTTGTAGCGAAACATCATAAACCAAAACATTGTAAAACGAGTAATGACTGTATTATGAGCGTTCATAAACTGGAGAGCTGCTACCACATGTGTGAAGCACAGGCTGTAGCAGCCATCATCACAGTTGAAAACCGCATGTTTGACACAAACTGGAAGGCACACGATTACCCAGAGGTCACTGACCTGGATACCCTGCCAGAAACCAAGAAAGTCAGGGAAGGAGGCAAGAGCATTGAGGTGTGCACACTAGATGAGACTGTCAAGATCATAAACTCTGATGAACAAGTCGTGGTGACCTATTCTGATGATGGCTCAAAGAAGCAGGGTGCTGGGTCATTTTCCGTTCAGGGTATCACCATTAAAGGAAAATACAGGTCCCTGCCCACACTAAGCATTGCTTCAGAGTCCAGGACGAACTTAGCTGCTCTCTGAGTGGTGATCCTGGAAATTCAGGAGGCAGCAAATGCTGTTGCAGCCAAAACTCTGTTCGAGAAAATTGACTCTGTGATCCTCCTTTCGGGACTTTGGCGAAAGCTTTGCCATTGCACTTGACATCTCAAAGGCTTTTGATCGAGTCTGGCATAATCTTTAATTTCCAAACTGCCTTCTTAAGGTTTCTATCTTTCTATCTGTGCCTTCATCTCTAGCTTCCTTTCTGGTCGTTCTATAGCCGCTGTTGTAGATAGCCATCGTCCTCCTAGATCTATTAACAGTGGTATTCCTCAGGGCTCTGTCCTATCACCAACTCTCTTCCTTTTATTCATCAATGACTTTCTAAGCTGTACATCCAATCCTATCCACTCATATGCTGATGACTCCACCCTTCACCTTTCCATTTGGTTCCTGCAACTTCCATCTCAGCAAACAAGGGATGAGGCTATGGCACACCTATTGTCTGACTTGGTTCGTATATCTGACTGGGGTAAAAATAATCTGGTTGTTTTTAATGCATCAATGACTAAGTTTTTACACCTATCAACCCGACAAAATCTTCCACGGGTATACACACTAATGTTTAATAATATTCAGCTTAATCCTGCATCATCCTTGAACATGCTAGGGGTTTCATTTACTCGGGACGTATCTTGGAAAGATCATATTATTGTACATCTCTTGTAAAATCTGCTTCCAAGAGATTAGGTGTGCTAAGCCAACTCCGTTCCTTCTTTACCCTTGCACAACTGTTGACTCTATACAGGGGTTTTATCCGTCCCTATGTGGAATACAACTCTCATGTGTGGGGAGGCTCCCAACATACAGCTCTTCTCAACAGGGTGGAGTCAAAGGCTTTTCGTCTCATTAACTCTCCTCCTCTTACTGACTCCTTTCAACCTCTGTCTCTTTGCCGCACTGTTGCATCTTTATCTCTTTTCTATCACTACTTCAATGGTCTCTGCTCCTCTGAACTGTCTGCATGCATTCCTCCACCTCTATGACAGGCACGTAGCACCCATCTGGCAGCAAACTCTCATCCCTTTTCTGTCCAACTCTCTAACACAAGAGTTAACTGTTACTCCCAGTCCTTCATTTATGCAACAGGTCAACTCAGGAACTGTCTCCCTCTGTTTGTATTTCCTGCTTCCTATGATCTCTAGTCTATTAAACACAGTGTGTTCAGGCATCTCGAAATGATCGGATCTTGAATTTGACTCTCTCTTGTATTTTGTTTTTCTCTTGGAAGGAACAATAATTGCATGCTCACGGTCTTTGGTTCCTTCTTCCTAAAAAAAAAAAGCTCACAATATCAAAGTGGATGAACTGCGGCAGAGAGTCTGGATTCTGAGCACATTCATGATCATCTGTTCTGTAATGAGCACCAACTCTGATGTTCAACAGGGTCATTACCAGGCAATGGGCTGAAATAGAGAACACACTGGGTAGAGACAAGATTACTCAAACTTCCTTGTAAGTGCAACAGCAGCAGCAATGAGTGGCACTGAACAAACCCTGGACTGCATGACTCAACTTATCATGACTTGATCACAAATCATGGGACAAGTGGCATGAATCTGACCTCCACATAGCCCCATCATCAAACAAGTCTGTCAGCCTCAAGGATGAGAATTCAATCACTTGACAATGACCTGCACTATCAGTCTGTACCATCTGGCTACTGTGGCATCCTATCTGCAGAAGTATGAGTATGTTACCAATCAGCTGGCCTGCATTGTGAGGTGTTTTCTGGACTTGGATTTCCTGAAGGTGATGTACTGTGCAGGTGGTCTCCTTGGACTTCATCTGATTGAACCACACCTGTCTCTGATGACATCTGCTGAAAAACAACACACAGCAAGATCATGCCAGCATATCAACAGCTATACCAGGAACTGGAGGATGTAGTGTCAGTCATCTTGTTGCAGACAGAGCAACCAGCATTCTAGTTTGTTCCTCAGGAAAGGTTCCAGCATACAAAGTATGATGAGGACATCTGCAGTGGCATGCTTGAAGTAGCAACCTCATTCCAACCTGAGGTAATCAGACTCCTGAAGATGATCATCCCCAAGCTGGCTACTGGCTTTCAGAGGCAGAAGGGTAATATCTTCAGCTTTGCAGACTGTGACGTGTCTACAGAAAGTTGTCACTCAGATGGATCCAAAGACGTTGGAGAAGGCACCAGTCCACAACCTGAATGCAGGGTGCAGTGTGAGCTTTGTTAACTATGAGCTGTCAGGAAGGGCTACCAAACAGCTCAGGGGTGCATCTGCAGCACAGGTGAATGCCAAATCTTCAGACCTCATTGGCCCAAGACAACCAGGGTCTTTCAGGAACTATGGCAGCATGATCAGGAAAGGAGGAAGGAGGCCTGAAATCATGCTGGCATAACAAAAAGCAAGAGGAACTGAAGAAGCAGGGCTTACAAGACATGGAGATTGCTAATGTAACGGTAGATTGTCGGAGAAACAAAGACCTTGATATACTGAAGGGAATGGGAGGCCCTTTGACATCAGCTGCTGAAGTTGATGAATATGTTGCAGGCACTGACATAGATGAGGGCATCAAGGTAGGACGTCTCTACCTGGAGGTTCGCTATGCTCGGGACACATCACTCTCCCTCCCAAAGTCCAGTCATCTGTTCCAGTTGATGAAAGACCACAAGAAGCTGCCAATGAACACGTATGCAGCCAATCTTAAGCTGTATCTTAATAACATTACCTGTAATACAGAGGTGACCCTGAATGACTTCAGTCAAGCCATGGACACAATTCTGAGCCAGCAGAACTAACTGTCTGTAAACAGACTATGTACCATGACACAAACTGTGGACTTCGACTCCTTCAAACTCAACATTATGGACTTAAATCCTAGCATTATTCTATCTGAAATGTATGTCTGCTGTTAAGAACTATTTTGCTGTTTATGCCTACTGTCTCCTGTAAATAAAAAGCCATATATTTGGTCTCCTGTGTTAGATTTCAATTTTTACGACTATCGGGAGGCGTTTTGGGAGGGTAAAATGCTAAATTTGGGGGTCCACATTTCAAGGGATATGTACAGAGGGTTAGACTTGATTCTTTAGCCAACCAATGCTATTTCCTCACTCTGACAGACCATCTCCATATTTTAGAGGGGGTATTTGAAAATTATGGAACACCACCTCCTACCCAACCCCGATCATTTTACTAGTACGCTATTTCCTTCTGTCCTAGCTCTTCCCCTTCCTTCCGACCCCTACAGTTGGCCACCAAGTACAGCTCCCTATCTGTTTGTAAAGCTGGGGACAATAATGGATCAAAAAATGGCTGGGCAGATAAACAGGAAGATTGACAGAAGAATAAACGGACAGCCTGGCAGACAGTCTGATAGATACAAAGATAATTATGCTGCAGTGCTCCTCTGTGCAACTGACCTTTGTGTCTGTGGCATTTCCTAAACCATCCTGGGATACAAGGGCACTCTATCATCTGGGTAACCACACAACTTTCCTAGGTACTCATTTTACCTTTTGTATTATTCTCTCTCTCTCTCTCTACCAGTATTGCTAGCCACTCTGCTACTCATTCAAGAAAAATGTATTGAAGGGTTTAAGGGAGCACCAACATGTGCCTCTGATAGCAGCATATAAGGAAACGAATCAAGTAAATAAAAAGGGCCCTGGTGATAGGAATAAATGATTACAGGGCAAACATAGGGCAGAATGGGGACAGAAAAAGTATGAAGGACTGTTTTGTGATAGACTGGTGTTCTCTCTCTTTTTTTATGTCAGGAAAAAGGAACTAACGGCTAGAAGCTCAACAAAAATAAGATAAGAGGGTCAAATTCATGATCCATTCATTTTGAGATGCCTGGACACAATGAGTTTAAGAGATTAGAGGGATGTATTCTTGGGGTGGCACTCTATAACCTGTCAATTCCACTCCCTGGCTGTACAAACATCCCTCAACTCCCTACCTATTTCCCTGACAGGAGGGCCACTTCAGCCTGTAGTTGACTGGATGCACATTTGAGATGGGCCTAGGTCTACAACTACTACTATAACTACTGAGATAGACCTTGGCAAACAGCTTATTTCAGTACACAAAACATCATTATTTGCTGAGATTATTTATGTGTACTGTGTCCATACCAAAAAATCAAACATGAATAAAGAACACATGCTTTAGTACTTTCCCCTTTGTCTCTGCTGGCCAAAGGGAGATCAAGTGTGTGTGTGTGTGTGTGTGTGTGTGTGTGTGTGTGTGTGTGTGTGTGTGTGTGTGTGTGTGTGTGTGTGTGTGTGTGTGTGTGTGTGTGTGTGTGTGTGAACAAGATTCTATCTGCACGTGTATGGTAATGAATGCCAGTACACAACGCTAGAGCCTTCTTGATCATTCATAATGTCCATGTGCTGTGTGCATGTAAGGTTTGAGGTATGTGTACATTTAACAATGCACTACAGTACCAGTCAACTGAGTTAGGTCATAACGTTATGTATTTTACCTTTAACCAGCGTGTTACACATGTGCACTACTGTAAACGTAAGCCACTATCAAGAATATAGTAACAACAATAATGCAACCCTTATTCATGTAACTGCAGACCTATTTTATCGTGTGTGATAAAGCCTCGGAGCCAAATGATTACTCTGGCTTTGTTCACTAATGGCAGACCTTGAACTGATAACACAACACTGTCTTATTACAGTCAAACAACCTGTCCATTACGTAAGGCTAAAGATACGATATTCTTCTTAATGATACCTTACTGATTGGATTATCACGGTTCCCACAGGTTAACAGGATGCAGCAGTACTCGTACAGTAAATGGAGCTGCTGGATATGCACCTGACCTATGGTTCTGTGCACGGAAATGGTAGGGAAGCTGCACGTCTTTATACAGAAAGATTCCCCCAGTGGCAGCATCCACATCACACTACATTCACATCCATAGACAGAAGGCTGAGGGTGACAGGAAACTTTAGTTGCAATCTGTCAGAAACAGGACTACCATGCTTTGTTCGCACACTCCAACCTGAGAGGATCCTAAAGGCAGTTGCAACGAATCCACAAGCAAGCACTCGCAATGTGGCAAGTGATGTGAGGGTCAGTCATTTTACCACATAGAGTGTACTTCACGAACAGCTCCTTCATCCCTACCTTTTTCAGAGAGTTCAGTATTTCCTCCAGAGGACTTTCCCCAAAACTCAGATTTCTGTCAGTGGAGTCTAGACCAAACAGCACTCAATCCAGATTTTTCTAGCATGATGCTGTTCACAGATGAGGCATCTTTCACAAGAACAGGAATGTTCAATAGTCACAAAATGCATGAAAGGGGTGAGGCCAATCCCTATATTACATGGTGGAGAGGATATCAGCATCGCTGTTCTATACATGTATGGTGCAGCATAATTACTGTGGTGATTGTATCATAGGTCCACATGTACTTCCTGGTCGCCTAACAGCCCCTATACATCGTGATTTCTTAAAGCATGATTTACTGCCATTACTAGATGATGTACCTCTAGCATGGTGCAGAAGCATGTGGTACATGCATGATGGTGCACCTGCGCACTTCAGCATGACTGTACGGGAATATCTTGATGCCCAGTTTCCCAACAGGTGGATAGGAAATGGCGGTCTCATCTCCTGGCCAGCATGATCCCCTGACCTAAATCCCTTTGATTTCTACCTGTAGGGCCATCTAAAATCACTAGTTTATGAAATGTCTGTTGACACTGAGGATGAACTACTGTACCCATTCATGTGATTGTGTACATACTACACCACATGCATTTGCGCGTGTGCACAGTTTATGGTTCGGCGATGTCAAGTATATAATGAAGGTGGAGGGAGACATGTGGAACCCCTGTTGTAATGTACATACATGAGTCTGTTTTCATGTATTTACATTAGTCTGGTGGGGATCGTTTAATTCCCCTAATGTCAAACATTATGATACAGTTAACAAAATCATTTCTCAGTGACAGACACTGAGAGTGCTAGAAATACTGATTGTTATTTTTCAGAATCATACTCCATTTACTTTGCTACCATACTGAATGTTATGCTGATGTCAGAGAGCTGGGAGTTAATGTGGAAATGGTAGCATATCTGCATCGGTGAGCAGGTCACAACCGTATGCTGTGTACTACACCACAATTTATTACAGGCTTGGTGGATGAGTTTGGAAGAGTGTGTAAGAAACAATCTAGAGGTGATTGTTGGGAAGAGTAAAGTGATGGTCTTTGAGAGAGGTGAAGTCAGTGAATGTAAAGCGAGGTTGGATGGTGAGGAATTGGAAAATGTGAGTACGTTTAAGTACTTGGGTAGTGTGATGAGTAAGGATGGAGGTTTGGAGGGTGAAGTGCTTGAAAGGGTACAGCAGGGAAGAAAGGTTGCTGGCTCCTTGAAAGCAATGATAAGAAGCAGGGAAGTGAGCATGGAAGTGAAAAAGTTACTACATGACAGTATTGTGATACCAACTCTAATGTATGGAAGTGAAGCTTGGACGTTGCTGGAAGGACACAAGTCAAGAGTGAGAGCAGTGGAAATAAGTTATTTAAGAGGAGCCTGTGGAGTCACATGGAGAGACAGGCTGACAAATGAGAATATAAAGGAGCGTTGTGGTGTGGATGTGATAGGAAGCGTTAGGAGGAATACACTGAGGTGGTTTAGCCAAGTGGAGTTTTTTTTTTTTTCTTTTTTTTTCTTTTTTTGACCGACTCTGGGCATAGGCTTCACAGCCTGCTTTCAAGGCCCAGTAGTCCTCCTACGTACTGCACACCTCTACATGTCACCACTTCGGAGCTAACACCCACTGTCCATACTGAATACATGCTAGGGCTGTCTCTACAGGACTGGTGTATTGGTATTACCGGGGGTATTTTTACGACACGTCGGCGGGCCTTCTGATAGATCAGTAAAGTCTGATTTTTCTGAAATTCAAATCTTTAAACTGACAAAGAGATTGTATGTGAGTGAGGTGGAAAGGGGAAGAGGGAGGGGGAAGCCGAAGATGAGATGGAGGGAGGGGTGTGAGCTGGGAGCGGGGCAGTGAAATGGCGAGGGACAGGGTGACGTGGAGGCGATTTGTTTGTGGTCACCCCGAACGGGAGTAAGGCATCTGGCAGTAGATAGATAGTTTTTAAATGGCCATGTAATAAGTGTATTACAATAATAATTAAACTGTTCAAGGACTCAATGTTTCATGTACAGTATTATACACCACAGTAAACATTATGTACAGTATGATCATCATTCGACTGTAACTATGGACAGCACATGGGTATAACAAGTGGAAGGGGGAGGGGGACGGGGTGAGGGACGAGGCACCAGTGTTTGGATTGGTACTAAGTATCCATAGGCTTGGCCTAGTACAGCACTTACTGTTTTCAGTTCATGTCCTGCATCTCATCAGTAGCTCATTTCCCCCCCCCCCCATCATTGTAGAATAATGTGATTTTGTTTTTCAATAAGAGATTTATTCCCAAAGTTTGCCAGTGCCATTCAGTAATACCCTGTATATAACAGCAGAAGGCACAATACTCTGTTCTACTTTACTCACACCAGCTATGACCTCTGTTTATTAGTAAAGCATTAATTTTCAGTACCTTTGTTTCCACTCCATCCTCTCACCTCTCATATTTCTCTCTAGCCCTTTGAATACTCTCGCCATTCAAAGATAATTCATCAGTACATAAAAGCTCCCAAGGTAGTAACTAACGGACAATGACATTAAGTGCCAGGATAACAGCATAGGATTCAACACAGAACTCTGATGAACCCCACTCACAGAATTCCTTGCTTCACCCTCCATCCTCTTACACACACAGTTGCCTCTTCATACAGCAGCTGCATCAATAACCTGTCTTTCCACAGCCCATTTTTACTGTCAACCATGGCACTGTATTAAATGCCTTCCCCAAATCCACAAATACAGCAGTACAGTATGTCCCCCCCCCCCTCTGGCACCTGTCTTGTTCGTTAGTTCCTTCAGGGGGTGGGGGGTGGGGGGAATGTAGCAGCCGTGGCTCAGTGGGTTAAGAGTGTTCAGGTCTGATTGAAGGGTCAGAGGTTCGCATCCACCCAAGGGTCACTGGTAGACATCATGAAGGGCATCTAGTCATAAAAAGCTATAAAAACAAGGTCCTCTATCCAGGGGCAATGCCTTAGCCCTTATCGAAAAAAGGGGACATGGAGTACAGCTCAAAAAAAAAAGGGTAAACTCCCTGACTCCATCTTTCTTCTCCCTAACTCTTACCTTCCTTCTCCCTCACTCTACCTTTCTTCTATGTATCAAGCACTACATTCTGTCCTGTTTTCACTTCATACTTCCATCACAAAGTCACCTTATACCTAGGGGTTCCCTTGTCCAGCCAGACTACATCTCTGGCTTCTACTCTACTCCATACTGTACTCATTGCCATCTTCAGTAACTCAGCCTAAGTATATTTTGTCTATTTGTCTACCTCCCATGTTCGTATTTTTAGTTACAGGGGCCGATTTCCGGGGAGGGGCACTAACCCTTCGCCAACCCACTTGTTGCCACGTACGGAACAAGTATTGGTTGGTCATAAAGTTACCACCGAGTGTTGTAAATGCTTTCCAGGATTAGAGGAAATCAAGAGTGAGAGCAGTGGAAATGAGTTATTTAAGAGGAGCATGAGGAGTCTCGTGGAGACAAACAAATGAGGAAGTGAAGGAGTGTTGTGATGTGGATGTGAAAAGAAGCGTTAAGGAGAAACACACTGAGGTGGTTTGGCCATGTAGGGGGGCAGTGAAAAAATTAATAAAAAGAAAAAAAAAATCTTTATTTTTGTTTATTAAAAACCTGAAGAGAAACATCCAGGGCATCATCTGGTGAAAAGAAAAAATTCCCTCTCTCACTCTGTCTTTGCATAGCACCATGTGTAAGTTTGTGCAGGGGTGGAGTAGTCAGCGGTGATGCACGGCCAGCACAGCCTGAGCTAAGGCTCGCAATGCGACGCTACCCAGCCTGAGCAGTGGCTCACAATCCACAGGTTAAGCACCATGTTATATACCAATTACCTGTGTTGCTGCACACACTCCTCTCTCCTTACAACTTTAACATCCCTCACTAACCTATCAGCCCTCCTGACCAGGAAATAGTCTATCTGGCTGCTATTTCTCCCAAGACTCATATGTAATCAACCTACGCTCACTTTCCTAAAATGTGTGTTACATACAATCATGTTCATTGCCTCCCCATACTCATGTATCCCTTCCCCTTCCTCATTTCTTGTACTATATGCACATCCCCCATGTACTGCTTCATATCCTTGAGCTGCTTCACCTACATGACCATTTCCCCTCTCAAAACTACAATCTCATCATCCCCCACACCACTTCATGCACATATTAGGTCATTCCAGAATCTATCCTTCTTTACCTCATCCAAGCCTACCTGTGGAGCATATACTGATATAAATGACTCTCATTAATGACATATTCCACCCATTTCTCCTTAACCAACACACCCACACCACCATATCCATCTGCCCTACCCCGCCAAAACAATTTGCAACGTCCATCCTTCCCAGCAATCATTCTGGCTGATCCTCCCCTGTACCTGACTTCCTGCACACATCCCACATCCACCCACCTCCTACTCAATGCCTCAGCTACTTCCCCCGCTCTACTCTTCAAACTTCGCACATTCCACGACATCATTCTGATCCCTTTTGTATGATTTAGTTTCCTCAGGCTTGCTTTGAATTTCTTTCTTTCTTGTCATAATCAGTAAATAAATAATAGGAAGAGACATACCATAGGCCCCACCCACCTGCACAGTCCCAGGTCCAGGCATGGGATCTGGGACTCACTGCAGCTATGGCTGTGACAGTGGCCTCGGGGAACCCTGCCAGAACAGCTACAGGAACACTCTCCAGCATACCTTGACACTGTAACTGCCCTAGCATTATACACCCATTGATAGGGCAGCCTCTTGGGGCGCTACTCCCAGATACGGACCCCTCTCTACTGGGCGGAAGCAGGAGCCTGGGTAGCGTAATGCCCTGTACCCTCAGGTTTCAAACACCATCACATCCCGGCACCAGAATCTATACAGGCAAGTCCCCCTTGATGAGCAATCGCTTAATGAGATTTCCAAGACCTTGTATTAGCGTTTCGCTAATACAAGGTCTTGGAATTTGCACCGTCGCCTGTTTAATGAGCAGGTAAAACCCCCCAAAATCCCAACTTACGAGAACTGAAACAAGGGTATTTGTATTTCGTGTGTATTAACCCTTTATTCCCACTTAAAATTGTCTGTCACAGGTGATGGTGGTCAGTGGAGGTTACTTGGCTGGTTGTTCAACCCATACCTATTTTACCTAAAATTCATGTTATTCTGCTTATATCAATGCTGTATTTATATTTCAAGTGCATTACCCTCTTGTATTAACCCATTACTCCAGCTTAAAATGATCAGAAAGTCAGTTCTGGTGGTTTGGGG
This sequence comes from Coenobita brevimanus, assembly GCF_032717465.1. Classification (NCBI taxonomy): domain Eukaryota; kingdom Metazoa; phylum Arthropoda; class Malacostraca; order Decapoda; family Coenobitidae; genus Coenobita; species Coenobita brevimanus. Next base: position 41,848,015 of record NC_137037.1, read on the forward strand.
GGAGGTTGCCCAGAGGCCTTGCTCTCTAATCCTATTTTCCCCATAAGTTCTTCACTTCGTTTAACAAGAATTTGGCTAACGAGCAAAATCCTTACTCCCAAATAGCTCATAAGATCAGGACCCGCCTATGCTGGCGGAGCCCTTGGCATGCCTCACCACAATAGGTCCACCAATAGGTAGCAGCGGCAAACTTTTCAGGCCGCATGCCCTTGCTGGCATCAATTCCTGTGACGTAGTGAGGTACATTCTGTGATTAGTGCATGAAATTGGGAAGAGAGAGTTATATGTAGAAAGAGAGAGGTGAAAAGATTAGTAAGAGAGAGTAAGAAGAAAGTGGATGAGGAATTTGGAAGGAATTTGAGTGTAACGTGGAGGGACTGTAAGAAAATATTCTGGAAAGAGGTGAAAAGAGTAAGACAGGGTGGAAGTGAAGTTAGCAGGGGAGTGAAAGATAAAAATGGTAGATTACTAGTGGAGATGGGAGAAAAAGTGAGCAGATGGAGAGAACACTTTAAGGAATTGTTGAACATACAGGATGGAAGTAATGCGAGTATAAGTGGCTGGGGAATGGCTGGGAGAAGGAGGGAGGTGAGAAGACAGGAAGAAATCAGTAGGATAGAAGTTGTGGAAGCAATGAAGAAAAGTTAAATCGGGGAAAGCCCCAGGAATTGATGGAGTGTGTGGTGAAATGCTGAAGAATGGGGGAGAGATAGTAGTAGAATGGATGTGGAAGATGTGCAGATTGACCTGAGAGGAAGGTAGAATCCTGGAGGATTGGAAGTCAGGTATAATTATTCCCTTGTACAAAGGAAATGGGGAAAAAGAAGTGTGTGGTAATCAAAGGGGCATTTGTCTTCTTAGTCTATTTATCTATCTATTGCCAGATGCCTCAATCCCATTTGGGGTGGCCACAAAAAAATCGCCTCCAAGTCGCCCTGTCCCCCGCCATTTCACTGCCCTGCTCCCAACTCACACCCCCCTCTCTCATATACCTCTCCACCCCATCCCTCCATCTCATCCTCGGCCTCCCCCTCCCTCTTCCCCCCTCCACCTCACTCACATACACTCACTTCGTCAGTCTTTCACTCTCCATCCTCTCCACATGGCCAAACCACCTCAGTGTGTTCCACATAATGCTTCCTATCACATCCACATCAAGTGTATGGTAAGATACTTATTGACAGAGTTAGAGAAAGAACAGAGAAATTAGTTGGAGAAGAACAGGGAGGCTTTAGGAAGGGAAGAGGTTGTGTAGATCAGATATTCATTCTTAGATCTTTAGTGGAAAAGTTTCTAGAGAAGGAAAAGAAGTTGTATGCGGCTTTCATGGATTTGGAGAAAGCATATGACAAGGTGGATAGACAAGGATTGTGGAAAGTGTTAAGAATATATGAAGTAGATGGGAAGTTGCTGAATGCTGTGAAGAGTATGTACGATGGTGCGAAGGCAGCAGTGCGTGTGGATGGTGAACTAAGTGAATTTTTCTCTTTAAAAGTTGGGTTGAAACAGGGATGTGTCATGTCTTCATGGTTGTTCAATCTGTACATGGATGGAGTAATAAAAGAGGTACAAGGTAGGGTAGTGGATGTTGGAGTGACCCTGGTGAGAGAGGATAGTGTTTGGAAACTCCCTGTACTGTTGTTTGCAGATGATACTGTGTTGTTGAGTGAAGACAAAGGGGAGCTGCAAGGCTTGGTGGACGAGTTTGGGAGAGTGTGTAAGAAACGGAATCTAAAGGTGAATGTAGGGAAGAGTATAGTGATGGTCTTTGAGAGAGGTGAAGTTAGTGAATGTACAGCGAGGTTGGATGGTCAGGAATTGGAAAATGTGAGTACGTTTAAGTACTTGGGTAGTGTGATGAGTAAGGATGGAGGTCTGGAGGGTGAAGTGCTTGAAAGGGTACAGCAGGGAAGGAAGGTTGCTGGTTCTTTGAAAGCAGTGATAAGAAACAGGGAAGTGAGCATGGGAGTGAAAAAGTTACTACATGACAGTATTGTGATACCAACTCTAACGTATGGAAGTGAAGCTTGGACGTTGTTGGAAGGACACAAGTCAAGAGTGAGAGCAGTGGAAATGAGTTATTTAAGAGGGGCCTGTGGATTCACATGGAGAGACAGGCTGACGAATGAGGATATAAAGGAGCGTTGTGGTGTGGATGTGGATGTGATAGGAAGCGTTATGAGGAACACACTGAGGTGGTTTGGCCATGCGGAGAGGATGGAGGGTGAAAGACTGACGAAGAGACTGTATGTGAGTGAGGTGGAAGGGGGAAGAGGGAGGGGGAGGCCGAGGATGAGATGGAGGGATGGGGTGGAGAGGTATATGAGAGAGGGGTGTGTGAGTTGGGAGCAGGGCAGTGAAATGGTGGGGGACAGGGCGACTTGGAGGCGATTTGTTTGTGGCCACCCCAAACGGGATTGAGGTGTCTGGCAATAGATAGATATATAGATAGTTTGGGTGAGTATGCTGGTCTACTCTCCATGTTCATGTCCCACTGAAAAGGTCAGCAAAGGGGGATGGTCAGATATTCTGGTAGCTAGTGAAATGGGAGCCAGCTCTCCCTATCACTAGCATTCTCATTCCCCTTGGGAGTAACACCCTAATCGGCTGGTGCTGCTGCCTGCTCCTATCCAGTACAATAGAAATACACCCTTACATCCTCTTCATGATAGGATAAATATGCTACAATAATTCTGCAAAGACATGAGCACTAACCCATTATGTGGTTGCCATGGTAATGAACTGGCACCCAGGCCATACATATTCCATCCCTCTTCTGTTGCTGTATCACCACCAATTTGATCTATACCTGCACACTCAGCCAGCCAATCACCTGCAAATAAATATCAACAGTGAGCATCATCATCATCATCATCACCATACCCATGCAGCCACCCAATCAGCTGTGGGCAAATATGAAGTGGGAAACAAATGGGTCAAATGGTTAGACTGACTTCTTGACCCATTCAATTTTTATATTATTCTTGTTGCTACCACATGAATTTTTCCAGATTAGGTCAATTACAATGGCTGGTTAATCCCTTGAAAATGGTGATTTATTTACTCCTGTTGCTAAGGTTATTTATTCTTTTATTTACTAGCTTGAGTAACCTAACAATGCGGTGATTATTGAAGGATATACATTACCCCACCAGTTAAAGTCTTTGTCTATATAAAACTATATTGGTAATGATAAAAAGAAGTCACCAGACTGAAAAGTAGAAATGAATCCTGGCAGCATAACAGCCATCATTACCATCAAAGGGCAAAAACAAACAGAAAGACCTGAACTTCACAAGAACACTGCAATATTTACTTCTTGTAACATTTTTTTTCTTTTTTTTCTGCCACCAGAGAATTTTTACTTAGCCTTAAGGCAGATCTAGATGTAATGGAGTTAAGGCTGCATCTAACACCTCCAATAAAAAAAATAAATAAATAAATCTCCTAGTATATAATAAAGCAATCTGGAAGCAGCAAGAACTAAAAAAAAATGCAATCAGAGTGATGGGAATAAACATTAACAACAGCTGTCAAGGTTTCTAATGACAGTACTAGCTATATACTGTACAGCCAACTCTTACCCCTTCCAACCACAGGGGCCTGAAGTTGGGCTACCATAGGCCAAGATACTTAAGGGGTAATGACTACCAGTGCATTTCAAAGTAGGCTATATAACCAGCATACTTGACACCATGATAAGAAACCTCTTGGGAATCAAATCTACACTGTGCATGACCATCACTCCAACTAGGGTTTTGTAATTATTAGAGCTAGGGAAATAAACTTCAATATAAACCCTTCCTAGATTGAATAAAACAGTCTGCTGGTATCCAGAACAACATAAACATGCTATCACTGTGAATAAGTTACAAAAGACACTATGTAACCTTCACCATGAAAGGTGTACCCTGAGATTAATAAAGTAGTCTATGGCAGCAAGAATGTTACTATACAGGCTAAAATATTGTATGGAGGCTCAGACAGAAGTTACCTAAAAAAGATGTGTCCTAAGCTAAATAAAATAGTGACAACAAGAATACACTGTTTACATACTGACAGTGGTGCAGCCTGGTGTCTGCTGATGAATACAACTGAAAGTCCTCAATGCAGGAAGAGATTTTTTGGATAAGCAAGTGCTTGTAACCTTTTCTTGGCCCTTTATTTTATGTGATTTTTATTCCCTTTGCATGCATCATACAGAAATTTTACATGCCATCAAGTGACTAGAGGATAACCCAGCTGGGTCAAGCTGAACAAAAAAGAAGAGTGAACAGAAGCAATTTCTGTTACACATATGTATGACTGTGTTACATATTTTCCCTTATGTGAAATGGACGAGAAAGGTAATGCTCTGGGGAACATCTGTGTGGGGAGGGGATTGGTCATAATGATCCACGGGTATACATGGCAAGTGACGAGAAGGGTGGGTGATGAGCTGGATGAATGGAAAGCAATGGAGTGTGTGGATGTAAGATTGAGAAAATATGTGCTGGATGCAAGAGATCACAGAGGTTGGGGACATGCTCTCTGACCACCACTTAGCAGTGGTGAGAGTCATAGAACATATAAGCTGGAGAAGGGCAAGAGGAAGTAGTCCATACAATCAGGGTAGAAAGACTGCAAGGATTTAAAAAAAAAAAAAAAAAAAAAAAAAAAAGCAGAGTATAAGAGAGAAGTGGCGGAGTGTTGGGTAGATATGATCTGCAGCAGGTGGGGAAGGTGGAAGGTACGTGCAAGGTATTCACAGAAGAAATCTGTGCAGCATGTTAGGTGGTGTGTGGGGTGAAGAGAAGACAAAGGGGGATGCAAGAATCAACATGGTGGAATGAAGAGGTGAGATAAGCTGTGGTGCAAAAGATGAAAGCATAGAGTGAAAGGATGGGAAGCAGAGGGAAGGAAGTTGAGAGATGGAATAGAGTTATATGTAGAGAAGAGGGGAGAGGTGAAAAGATTAGTAACAGACAGTACGGTATAAGGAAAGTGGATTTGGAGTTTGGAAGGAATGTAAGCATAAACTGGAGGGAATGTACGAAAATATTCTGGAAGGTTAAGAGAGTAGGAAAGGATGATAAAGAAAGTTGCTGGGAGTGAAAGATAAAAATGGCAGATTACTGTTGGAGAAGGGAGAAAGAGAGAGCAGATGGTGAACACTTAAAGGAATTAACATAGAGAATGAAAGTAACACTAGCATAAGTGGCTGAGGAATAGCTGGGAGAGGGAGGGAAATGAGATGGGAGGAAGAGGTCAGTAGGATGTAGCAGAAGCAAAGAAAGTAAAAATGGGGAAAGCCCCAAGAAATGATGGAGTGTGTGGTGAAATACTGAACAAAGAGGGAGATAGTCACAAAATGGATATGGAAGATAGAGTGCCCGAGGACTGGAAGTCAGGTATATTTATTCTCCTGTAGAAAAAAAAAAAAAAAAAAAAAAAAGGTGTTTGGTAATCACAGGGGCATTTGTCTTCTTAATGTAATATGAAATGTATATGGCAGGATACATATCAACAAAGTTTGGGAGACAACAGGTGAATTAATCAGAGAAGAACTGGGAGGGTTCACAAAGGGAACGGGTTGTACAGATCAGATATTCTTCCTAAGATGATTAGTCCGAAAAGTTTCTTGAGAAGGGAAAGAAGTTGTATGCTGTTTTCAAGGATCTGGACAAAGCATATGGCAGAGTGGATGGACAAGGAATTTGGAAAATGCCTTTCCTTTCTTCCATCCTTCTATCCTCTTCTGTTCTTTCCTTCATTCTTTCCTTGTCCTTCTGCCTATGGGTGACTTTACACCCCCTCTTCTATTTTTCTTTCTTTCATTCTTTCCTTTTCCTTCTGCCTGTGGGTGACTCTACATTGAGTGATAAGCTTAATGGTTTCCTGTACACCAGGAAACCATTTACTACGCTGGGTGGTAACCACATAGCCAAATTTTGGCACCTGGTGGGTTAGTGGGTAATTATTGCGCTCCAGTCGGAGTGAGCCGGTGAAGGTTTATATCCAAGGGGTGGTTCGGGTTGATAGCTCATGTAATGCTACTCAGGGATGAGTGAGGCTGGTCACTCTCATCTTAAATGTCGAGACCAACTGCCTAGCCCCGGGCTCCTACGCCCCTCATGAGGCAATGTAGGATTGGATGATGGATGGATGGATTTTAAAAAATACAGTATATAGTAAATGAAAAACTGCTGAATGCCGTGAAGATTATGTACTAGTATATGGGCGCTAGGGCTGAAGTGTGTGGGGCTGGTGAAGTAAGTGAATATTTCTATCTGAATGTTAGATTGAAATGGGGACATGTCATGTCCTCAAGGTTGTTCAGTTAGTATATGGATGGAGTTACAACACAGTTACAAGGTAGGGCTGTGGATGTTGAAGTGGCCCTAATGAGTAAGGGTTGTGTTTGGAAACTTCCTGTTTTGCTGTTTGCAAATGATACAGTACAGTATTGTTAAAGGAAGACAAAGGTGAACTGCAAAACTTGAATGAGTTCGGGACAGCATGTAAGAAACGGAATCTAAAGGTGAAGTAGGGAAGAAAGTTATGGTCTTTGAAAGAAATCAAGTCACTGAATGCATGGTGAGGCTGGATGGTGAGGAACTGGAGAATGTGGGTGCATAAGTACAGTACTTGGGTAGTGTGATGGGTATGCATGGAAGTTTGGAGGATGAAGTGCTTGAAAGGTTACAACATGCAAGAAGGGTTGCTGGTTCACTGACAGCAGTGATAAGAAATGGGCAGGTAAGCATGGGAAAAAAAAAAAAAAAAAAAAAAAAAAAAAAAATTGCTGCATGTTAGTATTTTAAAAGCATTTATGAGAAATAACAAAGCAATTATGGTAACAGTACAGAACAACAATGTCTCTGTGTGTCAGTTTAGGTTTGCTACAATGACACATTAATTAATGATTTATTTAAGTTATGTACTGTTCTTTTCCATACAATCCTGGATAATACCTAATTTAATCACAATACTGAATGATACCTAATCTAACCACAGTACTGGATGATACCTAACCTAACCAATAGAGGTAGGCTTGTTTAAAATACACTCAATCCTCGTAAATCGCGGCAATTGGGTCTGGACCACTGCCATGATTTATGAAACCCATGATTTATGAATAATAATTCTTATGTGAAAAATTAATTTGGGTCTGGACTTTGGCCAACCTGCCCCCACAGCACCCTACCTATGCCAATCTAGGCACCATCAAACACAAACATACAAATTTTGGAATATTCGGTGCATGTATTAAATAGAAATAAGCAATGTTAAGGGATCGCACCTTAATCCTATGACGAAATTGCTTAAGTGAATGGAGTGGGGTGATGTTGGGAAGAACTTAGAACTTCTCAGCACTCGTTCTTTCAAAACTCTTTCGCCAGCTTTGAAAACTTCTCTCCTTTCTCTACATGACGAATGAGCTCCAAACGTTGACTGTACGACAACGGCGGCAGCTTCTTGACGCCATACTGCTTAGAGCGGTTCATCGGGGGGTCGGGAGGGGCCATGGCAGGTAGGAGGCGGGAGGTAAGTTGCACAAAAAAGGCAGGTAGCTCTCGCACTCCATGGCGACAGTCGGTAGTGTGCAGACTGGCGGGACAAAAACAACAACAACATGGCGGCATTAATATGCATACTTGCCACCAGGGACATGCATTTTCAGTCTGAATGCCGCGGCTTACAGTTCTCCTCGGAAAAGACCCATTTGGGTGCCTAGGTCCGTGATTTTCATGACTTAACAGTGATTTAACCCTTTAACCGCGGGCATTGTTTTGCCCCGACTGGCCTCTCCCGCGGGGGTTCCAGCCAAATGTAAACAAACCTTTAAACCTTAATAACTCTGCACAGAATAAAGCTAGAGAAAAAAATAAGGTACCATTAGAAAGTACTAACCTTCAGCTTTGCAGTGATGTAGGTTTCATGACTTTGTGGACTTTCACAGGACAGGCAGTGCCGTTAGAAGTGAGGGGTGTAAAATCACTATTTTACGCCCCACACACCAATACCAAATGCCAACTACTCTCTGATAATAGTACTATAAACATATATGAACACTGCACATACGATAAACACCCACTCTGTGTTCACTGAGGTAGGTAAAAGGCACTTTAATTGTCCGCACTTCACTGCGGCATCACACGCTCACTGATGTTTGGTTAACGGCGAAGTTTTCATTATTTCTAACTTCTGTTACTATTTTACATATAATCTGGGCAATATACATTATATTTACACTGCACTTATTACTATATTGCGTCACTGTCGCATCACAGAATTACAGCAGTGCCGCAGATTTTCTTATTACCATATCACTTATATACTGGCCATATTTACATAATTTTCTGGGTAAAATATCTCTTATTACTATATTATACAATTATTGGTAAAGCACGTCACTGTTGCATCACAGCAGTGCCGCAGATTTTCTTATTACAATATCACTTATTATACTGGTCAATATTTACATTGTTTTCTAGGCAAAATATCCCTTATTACAACATTATCACTTATACAATTATTGGTAAAGCACGTCACTGGAAAATGTGAGTACATTTAAGTACTTGGGTAGTGTGATGAGTAAGGATGGAGGTTTGGAGGATGAAGTGCTTGAAAGGGTACAGCAGGGAAGAAAGGTTGCTGGTTCTTTGAAAGCAGTGATAAGAAACAGGGAAGTGAGAATGGAAGTGAAAAAGATACTACATGACAGTATTGTGATACCAACTCTAACGTATGAAAGTGAAGCTTGGACGTTGTTGGAAGGACACAAGTCAAGAGTGAGAGCAGTGGAAATGAGTTATTTAAGAGGAGCCTGTGGAGTCACATGGAGAGACAGGCTGATGAATGAGAATATAAAGGAGCGTTGTGGTGTTGACGTGGATGTGATAGGAAGCGTTATGAGGAACACACTGAGGTGGTTTGGCCATGTGGAGAGGATGGAGGGTGAAAGACTGACGAAGAGAGTGTATATGAGTGAGGTGGAGGGGGGAAGAGGGAGGGGGAGGCCGAGGATGAGATGGAAGGATGGGGTGGAAAGGTATATGAGAGAGGGGGGTGTGAGTTGGGAGCAGGGCAGTGAAATGACGGGGGACAGCGACTTGGAGGCGATTTGTTTGTGGCCACCCCAAACGGGATTGAGGCGTCTGGCAATAGATAGATAGATAGAAAGACGTCACTGTCACATCACTGTATATCACTGTCACTGTCAGTATTTACTCAGAGAGTGGTACTCGGCAAAGCAAGGAGTCACACAGAGAGCGACTTGGCATTCCTGGCACTGGTGTGTGCTCATTTTTCTCGTCCGAGGCCTCCGTGTGGTGTTATGACACACTCTGCAGCGGCCCTGTGACAACCTGCCACCTGCGGTGAGAGGCAGTTTCACAAGCTGGTGCCGGCTCATGTAATTGCGGCACTCAAGATGGTCAGGTTGTGTGTCAGAGTGTCGCCTCGGGACCAATGCCGTCACCTGACCAAATCCTGCAAGCAGCTGCTGCACGACAGTGTTGGAGAACTCTCTCAGGGATGGTTGCCTTATGCCCCCAACTTGTGTCTTGTAGAGGAAGAAGGCGTTGAGCATGCACATATCGAGCATGTGGAGGCAAGCCTTCCTGTACCATCGGGTGTTTCTCCTGAGACAGTCTATCTCGCCAATCATCATGTCAGACTTATCAACAAGTCTCATGTTGATATTATAGTCAATGACGGCATCGGGCTTCATGATTGGCTCTCCCGTCCTGTAGCTGACCTTCCCAGTTCTCTGCAATTCCCCCTTGTGGATGGTGCTGAGCATATTCACGACCTTCTTGTCGTGCCACCTGATCGCCAGAAGCTTGTCAGACTTCTTCAGGTGCACATCTCCCTTGGATGATGATGATGCTTCAGGGAAACTTGGCCACTCTTTCCTATGGCTCCGTACAGTGCCAACAGTGCCGATGCCGTGTTCAGCCAGGTATTTGGCGAGTTTCGGTGTTGTGTAGTAATTGTCTGTGTACAGTACATGATTCCCACCAAAATACCTCTCCATCAGCACTTTTACTACAGAGCCAAAGAAGCCAAGGGGGGCTTTCCTGTCCACGTCCATTGTACTTGCACAGTAGATCACGAAATCAAGGATATACCCCGTCTCACAGTCACACAGCACAAAGAACTTTATCCCAAAGCAGTGGCGTTTGCTGGGGATGTACTGCATGAATTTGAGACATCCTCTGAACAATACCAGGGATTCATCTATGATGACTTTTTGCATAGGACAGAAAAATCGCATAAATCGATCCTTAATCCTGTTGAGGAAATCCCTCACTTTCCACAAAGGGTCAGTTTGGGACGGGTTTCCATTGTCAGCGAAGTGCAGGTATCCTAGCAGCTGTCGGAACCGATCTCGTGGCATGTACTTGCCGAATGTTGGGATTGAAGTAATGTCATCAACCAGCCAGTACTCCTCCAACTCAAGTCTCTTGATATGGGGCATCAAGAACATGAGAGCAAAGAACACATACAGCTCTCTGATCCCGACAGGCAACCACGACACTTGCTTTGGTGAGCCAATAGGTCCCAGCCCTTCTGTTGCACATTGAGCTGCATACCTACTGGTCTCATCGCTGACAAACTTCACGATTTCGTCATCCATGAAGGCCAGGAAGTAGTCAACAAAGTCATCTCCTTCGTTGCATGGGAAGGCAGGCTGTATTCCCGCATTTGTCATGTCAAACGGCGGATTGTGTGGCTGAAAATCAGCACCGTCAGACCAAACAAATGCATCCACTTTCCCGGTGCGTGGTTCAGTGGCAGTGGCAGGTCGCATTGCACTCTTTTCCCCGTGAGAAGGAGCTGAGGTGGAGGCAATGGGTGAGGCAATGGGTGAGGCAAGAGGTGAGGCAGGAGGTGAGGGGGAGGGAGGTGAGTGGGGGGGTGGCAAGGGCGAGGGAGCTGGGCGGGGGGCAGGCGGGGGGGTTACTGACCTGGTGTGTGGTGAAATCTGACCCTTTCTTCCAGGCTTATCACCTCACTTATCACCCTGCTTTGCCCTCCTACTGCCACGCATCCCCTTTGTTCTAGGCCGGCCTGCCCTGCTTACCCTGCCTGCATGGCCTGCACGGCCTGCCTTCCCTCGCTGTCCAGGCTCTGGGAATTCATATTCCTCAGATGATGTAGACTGAGGAGAGGGCACAGCAGAAGATGAAGATGATGTAAGGGCAATAGGGCTAGGGGAATGGGAAAGTGGTGGGAAATGCTTGCTAGGGCCTGGTGTAGGAGACGTAAGTTTACGCTTCACTCCCTTCCCACGTGCTACACCAGTTTTCCCCATAGGCGCCTTCCCTTTCCCAGAGTAAGTTGGGGGCGGTGGGGGGGAGACAACATGTTCACTTTCGTCACTGTCACTGTCAATCCTAAACGGTTCACCACCAATCACTGCATAGTCATCACTACTACTTGCTGTAAGTGTATCACTCTCACTGCCACAATCCAGAGTTGTACTTACAATTTTATCCAGCTCTGTCCTAATTTCTGGGGTGCTCAACCCCTTCTGCCTCGCCGTCGGCAGTTCCTTCCTCGGTGTAGAGGTCAAAGGCACACTAGCACTAATAATTTCCGAGGAGGAAGCGAGCGACGATGACTCGGGACGGAGTGCCATTATCACAAACAGAGCTGGGCAGATACTGACTGATGCGTGTCAGGGCAGGGGTGGGGGGGCCCCCAGGGGGTGGGAGGAGGGAGGTATGGGAGGGCTGGCGTGAAAGAACTCGACAGCTACTCTTGCGTGAAACAATTTGCGCACAGGAAAAACGCGCGGTGTTGAAAATATTCACGAACATTCCAGAATGACACCAGCGGTTTGGTCCAGTTTTGTCGATGTCATTCTGGAATGACACCCACGGTTAAAGGGTTAAGGTTGGCAGCAGTCTGACAGCCACTTAGCCGTGATTTACGAATCCGTGATTTATGAACACGCGATTTACGGGGACTGACTGTAATTACAGTACCTTCAAAAAAAATAAATAAATAAAAAATAAATAAAAACTGGGAACAAATGTACGGTGAATAAAATAGCAGTGTTTAGCAGTATACATTACCTTACCTCAACACACTACACGAATGGTTCTCCACAAACAGGCTCAAAATAGCCCAAGCCAAATCTACAGTGACCCTTCACACAAACTGGACAGCAGAACACAGTCACATCCCACACTTCACCATAAACAACACTCCCTTACCACACACACACACACTCAAAATCCTTGGTGTAACATACAATACATCAATGTCATTTAAACAACACATCACAAACATTAGAAATAAAATAACACCAAGACTCAATGCTTTGAGGTCACTTGCCCATACAACATTCGGACACAACAAAGAAACCACCACTACAGTATACAAACAATACATACGTTCATTGATGAATTATGCAAGCCCTGCCTGGGCTTCTAATCTCACCAAAACACACTACAACACTCTACAGACCATACAGAACAAGAAACTAAAAATAATCACAGGCTGCACAGCTACTACACCCACAGACCACCTACATCAAGACACCAAAGTCCTCAAAGTCAAGAATCACCTAGACATGAGGGGCACCCAGTTTCTTGCTGCAGCCTCCACAAACCCACAACATCCACTACAGTACATGGCAGCACATCCACCCACACCAAGGAACACCAAAACAACACCCAGCACATCATATCATACTCAAATACTGTCATCTCTCCCCCCTCAGACCAGCTTCCAGAAGCACATCCACACTCAGATCACCCGCCACTCCATTCAGTCACTTAAAGACAACTCACAGCTGCATACACGGCCTCCTGACATCCACCCTTCTGAATCCTATCTTCCCCGTGAGGTCAGGGTCCACCTGGCCAGACTGAGATGTGGGCACCATCCAGCCCTCTTAAGCTACCAGAAGAGGCTGGATGACTCCGTCGCTGATGCCTGTCCAGGATGCAACACAGCACCCCATACTATTAAGGACATTATAGAAGATTGCATTGCACACAATCACCTATGCCAACAACACAACATACACTCTTTGAGAGCTCTGTGGGAAAGCCCGGTCTCGGCCATGGCCTTCCTAAGGGACTCAGGGCTGTTCGGCCAGACTGCCTAGGGAACAACTACTACTACTACCCATAATTTCCAGCATAACCAGGAATATCTATCTATAGCCAGATGACATAATCCCGTAAGGCAGGGATGGGGAACCTTTCTCCTATTAAGGGCCATTAGGATATTTTTAACATCCTATGTGGGCCACACAAAATTATCAACTTAAAATCAACTGTAGCCCAGTACATAATATATATATATATATATATATATATATATACATATACATATTGTGGCAGGTGGGGGTGCTCACCATCCACTCACTCGATGTAGTGCTGCTCTCGGGTGTCTGCCCTTTCCTCTCCATCCTTCTTTCCTTCCATTCTCTTCTGTCTTTCTTTCCTTCATTCTTTCCTTGTCCTTCTGCCTACAGGTGACTTTGCACTCCCTCTTCTGTCTATCTTTCCCTCATTCTTTCCACTTCCTTCAGCCTGTGGTTGACTCTACACTGAGTGACAAGCCAAATGGTTTCCTGTGCACCGGGAAACCATTTACTACGCTGCGTGGTAACCACATAACCAAATTTTGGCGCCTGGTGGTTTAGTGGGTAATTATTGTGCTCCAATCGGATTGAGCCGGTGAAGGTTTATATCCAAGGGGTGGTTGGGGTTGACTGCTCATGTAATGCCACTCAGGGATGAGTGAGGCTGGTCACTCTCATCTTAAATGTCGGGACCAATTGCCTAACCCTGGGCTCCTACGCTCCTCATGGGGCAATGTAGGATTGGATGATGGATGGATGGATGGATGGATATATATATATATATATATACTGGTATATATATATATATATATATACTGGTATATATATATATATATATATATATATACAGTAATCCCTCTAATATCCGAACGCCCAATATCCGAACATCCCCACTAAACGGACATAATCCTCCTGGGATCCAATATTCCCAAAATGGGCCAAAAACCACAAAAAATTCAAAAAAAATCTGACTTTTTTCCCTCCCATAATTTGAAATTCCCGCCTGGCACCAAACAGCTGTTACACCATGGTCCCTTCACCCCTTCCTTCCTCCCCCTCCCCCCTCCCCTGTCAGGTTGCCATTTGGTATTTTTCATTACCAAGTGTGGGCCAATTTGGTAATGAAAAATTCGTCTGGTAATGCATTAGAATAATGCATTACCAAATGGATTTTTCACATGTATGAGGATACACAGGATGGAGATGGTGGATTGTTTGCTCTCTCTGATTAATCTGCTACCCTACATAGTGTGAAAAAAATCAACATGGTGTTAGTTATAAGGAGAGTGATTACATGTATTTCCACTTGTATATATAATTAGTCATAAGTGGGGTTGGTGGAGGATTAGTGCCCCTCCCTGTAAAACAATTAACTCTAAGCCCTTGGCCACCCCGTCTGGGATACATGGCGTCTGGCAATGAATGAATGAATATATAATTAGTGAAGAATATATGCTAGCTTTACGAATTTGGTATTGAAAAGTTATATTTGACAATGAAAGTTGAGGAGATTGGTAATGTGGCTGTTGCGATCTGGCAACTCTGTTACCCCACCAACATCAACAGTCACAGCTTAACTCCGATGGAGAGCAGATACTCATAACAGTGCAAGCCACATGTGCTTGTTTTTTGTGAATATACAGTGAATAAACTGCAATACCTTGCCACTAGAACACAGAGGAATTTACAGTGTTGTGCAGTGTTAAGAAATTAGAATTTAGAGTGCAGAGGATTAACTGTCGACTGCAAACTGGCGGTTCAAACCAGTCCAGGAGCAAGGGACTTGTAAGTACCCAGAATGTTTAATATTGTATAAACTCACCTCTAAAACCTCATTTTATGGTTCTTTTGCATTTATTTAAGTCTTTTATGTCCCTTATTGGTGTGATTTGGGTCTTAAATAGGTGCAATGCATGTGCAGAGGGAGTTGTATAGGTGTTTTTCAGAGTTAGGGTCCATAAGTAGAAGTCCATAAGCTGGGGCCCAATATCCGGACAGGACCACTATCCGGACCTGCCTATGGCTCTATTGATCCGGATATTGGAGGGATTACTGTATATATATATATATATATATATACACACACACACACACACACACATATATATATATATATATATATATATATATATATATATATATACATATATATATATATATATATATATATATATATATATATATATATATATATATATATATATATATATATATATATATATATATATATATATATATATATATATATATATATATTCATTCACGAGTTTATGGAATTGCATTTATGAATTGCCTCGTGGGACTGATCAAATGGTCTTGCGGGCCTTATACGGCCCGGAGGGCAGACGTTCCCCACCCCTGCTGTAAGGGCTGACCATTTGTCTTTAAGTTGGCTGTTTTACAGGAAGGGACACCAACCCTCCGCCAACCCATCTGTTGGGTTGGTTATATGGTTACCACCCAGCATTGTAAACGGTTTCCTGGTTGACAGAAAACCATTTGGCTTGTCACTCAATGTTAAGGCACCTGAAAAAATGAGTAATAAAATGCGACAAGAAAGATGGGAGAAACAGAAAGAGACAAGGGCAGACACCGGAAAAAAAAAAAAAAAAAAAAAAATGGTGGTGAAGTAAGCAGGCAGCACTACATCAAGTGTGCGGATGATGGTTGCCATCATGAAGAATAAATGTAAATCAATATCGTGCACATGCATATCAAACTCCAAAACAGGTCTAACTATCTATCTATCTATAGCCCGACACCCTAATCCCGCAAAGGGTGGCCGCAGACAAAACGCCTCCAAGTCGCTCTGTCACCCACCATTTGACTACCGTCTCCCCAACTCACCCCCCCCTCCCTCATATACCTCTCAACTCCATCCCTCCACCTCCAAAACAAGTACAGAGGACAAATTTCACTTAAATGAATGATAATCATACACTTTAAGCATCACAAGTAGCTTAACAAATCAGATCTCCCTGATGGTCTTCTATCTTTTTCTGGTTATTTTTTGGGGGGTAACTAAACATTTCATATTAATTTTCTTTTCCTATTCCTTTAAGCCATGTTTCTTCTGCTGTATCAAATGTTACTTGAGTGTAATATTCCAATACGTCCCGGTTGTCTTGTAGTATCTCTTCCTAACCTTACATTTTAACTAGCCCTTACCAAACCAAACCTAACCTAACCTAGCAGTTTATCCTAACCTAACTTTACCAAGAATCGATTAAGTTTTGGCAAGTCTGCCATTACAAACATCAGAGGTATAAGGAACATGATAACAAGGGAAGAAAAGTCAACTGAAAACAATTGTTTCCCACCTTGAAAACAGAAAAATACAGCAAACAAACTGGAGTAATACCAACTGACTTGGTAATGACCTTCTGGTGTTCAAAAATGTAAATTTATCAATAAATGAATAAAATCAAACATCAATTAAGAAAAGTACTGCATAACAGGAGTCATGGTCTGAGTAACCTGTGAAAACTACTCACCAAAAGCTCTCTGAGCCACCTTGGAACATTTAACCCGAGTGGGTTCCTGATGCTAAGAAAAATAAAGAACTTCAGCATAATTCAATACCACCACTATACAAGCATTTCTAACCAGTGAACATACAAATACTTATAGAAGCACATCTAACAACTGAGATTTTAAAGATTAATCATAAAATCCTCCCCTTCAATATTACAAAAATACAAACAACATTTTAAATAATGCAAATTACAAAATTAATCATAATTAACTACCGAAATTAAGAAACATACATTTCAATAACATTACTCTATTTGCATGTCTAACTACAGAAGTTTCAAATATTTATAGAGAAATCTCAAGGAAACCCTTTTAACAAAACTGTAACAATGACAATACCATAGTGATAAAAAACATTTTTAACAAATTACAAAACATTACCATACAGATGTATTTCGTTACTGAAATACGACACACATTCCAATTTGCAAGGAATGGATCTCTGGCAAATTACCTATCATTAAATTACCAAATGAAAATGTCCAAATCATAAAAATTCGTCCCACCATCCTGTATCCATCACCATCCCAACTCACCTCCCTTCTTTCCGTCTTATTCCTCTACTCATCTCTACACAACCCTCACATAAACACAACTCATCACAGGCATTAAGAACTTCTAACACACACACTTACCTTTGCGAATATTTGTGATTTTACACGGCCCTTTGCATCTCTTTTGCGGTGACAGTATTGCGTTTTAAGTACGGGTTCTATAATAAATTTTTTTTTTATTTTTTTTTATCTCCTCGGGTTAAAGTAGTTACATATTATTTGGTCAGACCGTACAAATATTATAGCATAAAAATATGTGTTAAAAATATTGAAATCAAAACATAATTTAAAGTACAGTATTACTGCCAAGCTAGAACATGAACCAGATTGCGGTACACACAAACGTTTGTCCAAATCCATTAAAAATTCTGAAATCACATTCAAATGACACCATTTGACAACATTTAAATTACCTAAATATATCTGCTTAGTTGGATTAAAATTTGATGTTTTATGCAACATATTAGAGACAACTACTTTGCAAAAGTTTATTAAAGGAGCTACTAACATATTCTATTATCCTTCACCTTATAACAGGACTGAACCCTCACCTTACAATTAATAACTGGATTGAACCCTCGCCCTATAATTAATAATATGACTGAATCCCCGCCTTTTAATTAATAATAGGAGTGAACCCATACCTTATATGGCTATGCAACGTCCAGTCATCGCAGGTGACTGCTTAATCATCTCCGGTCCACTGATTGCATTCACATAATCTCGTAGAAGCTGCATCTGAGACATGTTACTCTCTTTTAATAACTTTAATAAGGCAGTAACTGCATTAAAAATTAAGCAATAATGGAGTATTTCTGTTATGCAGCGTATTCTGGGTCCAACTCCTTGGACTCAGATACGGGCACGGACTTGGGTTCTGAAATACCACCCGCGACAACATACCACCGGAACGTCGCGACCCTCACCCCAGGGGGACCACGGAAGGGCTCCGAAGGCGCGTGCACTCCCCAGGCAGTATGGACCTATGTCTCCGACTACCTTGCGCCCTTATTCCCCGCAACGGACCCAACCAGGAGTACGTAGTTGAAGGGCATTACTCTCCAGCCAAACCAGCCCTCACCAGGTTAGGGGTGGGACTGATTCTTCAGTCCCAGACAGCACCCACATGACGGCCATTAGCCGCACCTGTGTAAAGTTAGCCACTAACTGCTTGCTAGCTGCAACCTCCCCCCCCCAGGGACAAGCGACGGCCATTAACCACACCTGTGGAGAGACGGCCACTAGCCGCTCCCCTCCCGCAGCTGCTACAGGGAGTGAGACCTCTGTGACGGCCATTAGCTGCACCAGCAGGAAGGTGACGGCCATTAGCCGCACAGCATCTGCCATCTCCTCTCCTCCCAGGACCAAGGTGACAGCCATAAGCCACACTCAGTTCACCATCCACCACCAGGAGAACAGTGCCGCCCCGGCGACGGCCACTAGCTATGCCAGAGGACGGGCAACGACTACTAGCTGCACCTTCCTTCACAGGACCTCGGTGATGGCCATTAGCCGCACCTGTGGACAGGTGACGGCCATTAGCCACACCTCGCCCTCAGTCCTGCCAAGAAGTCGGGTCCTGGTGATGGCCATTAGTCACACGAACAGGAGAGGGATGGCCACTAGCCGCCTTACCCCTGTTGCCCTTGGGACCTCAACGACAGTCGATCACTAGCCACATCAGGGAGAGATCACCCACCACCCGTCTCTCACCCCCTGTGACTTCACCCTAGGACAGTGTTTCTTAACCTGGGATGCTGAAATTAATATTAGGGGGTGCTGGAAAATGCTGCCTTACTTATTTATTTATTTTTTGTTTTGCTTTGTATTGGCATCCTTGATTTTTTTTTTTTTGAGAATGTGCAAAACAAACTTCTAGGCAGTACTTCACTTTAATCCTGCAGTAGTGTAGCAACTATAGTCCCAGTAACTAGATGTAAAGGGGTGCCGGCTGGACTGAGATCTTATTACGGGGGTTGCTGAGGTCGGAAAAGGTTAAGAAACACTGTCCTAGGAGGACATCACTTGCTCAGCCCACCCTTCCTGTGGCTGAGCGGGATGCCCCTCCCGTTCTCCCCACAGCAGGGGCCCCCAGGAGGAACTACCCTGTCTGGAGGAGGTCTGGCAAGGCCCCATCGTGACCCCAGGAGTGAGAGCAGTCCAGCTGGGGCCCAGGTGAGACCACCCGCTGCCAGATTCCTGAAGGACGCCACAGCCTGCACCTGATGGCGGCCCGACCCAAGGGAGACCGCAGCCCCTCAGGTTCCCCAAGACACCTCTTGAACCCCTGGGTGTGACCTCCCCAGCCCCAAAGGACGACGACCTGCTCTCCAGAGCAGGTGCAGACAAGCACGCCTGCTCTCCCTCTTTAGTCCAAGCCCTAGGGACCGAACGCCCTACCAAGGCCTTAATAAGGAAGGGCCTCTCTCCACGTCGCCCAGAAGACCAATCCAGATGACGCAGACCCTGAGGACGGTCCCGTGCCCCCTGAGAGAAAGCACACCTGACGGGACCCCTCCCACACCTGGCCAAAACCTGTAAGAGCCCAGGGTTTCAGGAGCTCTGTGTAAACCATCCTGTCCTGATAGTACCTTGTGACAGTGTATTGTGGGACAGTGTATTGTCTTACAGTGTATTGTGTCCCTGTCATTGTATAAACCGTCCTGTCCTGTGACTGACTTTGTACCCAGACGGTATATTGCACCTAAGTCATATTTGCATTGTATCTGTTTGTTCCTGAATTTGAGATAATACACATGTAAGGTTGTTGCCCAGGAGTTTTTATGCCTCGCTCCTCTCGTAGTGCATTCTAATTCCGGTCTCGACAGAGAACCCCGGCTCAACAGTTAGTGTGTCTAGGACAAGAAGTCGACCTATAAACACCTAACATAGCAGGTTCTTTTGTTCTGGACCGGGCTAGAGCACCACCCACCGTTTGACTGCCCTCCTCCCAGCTCACTTCCCCCTCCCCCATATACCTCTCAACTCCATCCCTCCACCTCGTCCTCGGTCTCCCCCTCCCTCTCCCTCCCTCCACTTCACCTACATACACACTCTTAGTCAGTCTTTTATTCTCCATTCTCTCCACATGTTCAAACCACCTCAGTGTATTTCTCCTAATTCTCTCAGTCACATCCACATCCACCCCACGTTCTTTCACTTCATTCGTCAACCTGTCCCTCCATGTTACTCCGCATGCTCCTCGATCTCAGGTAACTCATTTCCACTGCTCTCACTCTTGACTTGTTTCCCTCTAGCAAGTTTCACGCCTCACTTCCATAGTCAGGGTAGAGATCACAGTACTAACATGCAGTGACTTCTTAACTTCCATACTCACCTCCCTACTTCTCATCACCGCTTTCAGTGAACAACAACCTCCCATCCCTGCTGTAGCCTACCCTTTCAAGTACTTCATCACATTCTCCATATTCTCACTACTCAACCTCACTGTGCATTCTGTGACTTCATTTCTCTCAGACACCATAACTTTACTCTTGTTTACATTAACTTTCAGATTCCTCTTCTTGCACATTGTCCCGAAATCATTCACCAAATCTTGTAACTCCCATTCATCTTCACTTCACTTGCAGAGAGCCATAAGAAGAATTAAACTTCATGAACAGAGGAATAAATGGCAAATGAAATTTACTGTGGACAAGTGTCATGTAATTAAGTTTCATAAAAGTGAGAAATGTCCAGATCGGGATTATAAGTTAGGAAAATAAAACCTACGCATATCAGAAAGGGAGAAGAACCTAGAAGTGATTATCAATAAGACTATCTCCGGCTGACCACATCAGTGAGAAGGTACGTAACATGTATACACAGCTTCCCAATATGAGAACAGCATTCTCATACATATAAATGAAGACATGCTGAGAAAGATAATAACATCATTCATCAGATCAACCGGCCTGGAGTATGCATAAGTAGTCTAGAATCCTCATCTGAAAAAACACATAGATAAGACTGAAAAAGTTCAAAGGGCAGCTACAAGATGGGTACCAAGTTTAAGGGATCTAAGCTACGAAGAAAGACTATAAAAACTGAATCTACCATCATTACAGGAGAGAAAGAAAAGAGGAGACATGATTATGCTATAAAAATGCATCTCAGGGAAAGAGGAAATAGACGTAAATGAAACTATAACCTATGGGAAAGCATCAGCAAGAGGACATTGAAAAAAAAAAAACATAAAAAGAGAGGCAATAAAGACGTAAGGAAATTCAGTTTCCCAAATAGGGCAATTGATCGGTGGAATGCACTACCGAATGAAATAGTGTGTGCCAAAACTATTCATAGATTTAGGGATATGTATGATGAAAATGATTTAAAACACGGGAGAGTACGACCTGGACTCATTCCTGTAAAGTTACAATTAGGTAGGAACACACCCACACACACATTGTTCCCGTCTTCAAGAAAGGGAACAGCCAAAATCCACTCAACTTTCAACCAGTATATATCACTGACCAGCCTTGGTTGGAGCCTGTGGCAGTGTGGGATGGAGACGTAACAATACTTATTAAAGCCCCCGTCACGCATTCCATTATTAAACCACGACAGCGCCACTAAATAAATTATTGGCGCTGTCATGAAATTTGACCATGATAAACTCCGATAACAATGTCACGATGGTTGTATGTCATGATGGTTGTAAGATGGTCACAATGGAGTCATGATAGCTGTAAGACTGGGTAAAGATTGGCAGATTTTCACATTTTTAACGGTAATTTTGTCGTCAAGATGAGGCCACGATCACCACGATAGTGCCATGACAGTCCCGACAGTGTCATGAACGTACCACGATAGCGTCAAGAGTTATGCCCACACGCTCCCCCATGTGCCACGTGTGCCTGTGCGGTTGCCAAATTGCCGAGGCCGCGAGAAGTGCGTAGGTCAATCGTGACTCTGTCATGACCCATAATTAGCTCTATCGTGACTCAATCGCCGTATTCTTAGTGTTATCGTGAATCCATCATAGGACCATCATGACGCATGCGTGTTAACTATCGAATGATTGTCAAAATTATTAGCTCTATCGTGACTCATGTTTGCATCTATTATGACGCATTCGGCATAGTATAGGCCCTTTCCCACTTCGGCGAAAGTGGGGAAGATAAAGTCACGATGTGTCAAAAATCCCTAATAGTGGGTATTCGTGATCAAAATCTTGTCCCTTCGTGGCATGTCGCCGATACGTCGCACGAGGTGGAAATTTGTCATGGGGGGCCACGACGTTTTCATGCTGCATGAAAACGTCATGGCCCTCCACTATTTTGTAAAATTTCGCAGATTAGTCGTCGACAACAAGGCGATGCCTCGGCGACGTCAGTGATTACCCGGCGTATAAACCGCGTATGATCGCCGACATCGGCGAGGCGTCGGCGGTGAAAAAACCGTTGAGATGTCATATGGTCATACGGCAAAGCGTCGGCAATGTATCGGCGATGCATCGGTGAGGTTAATACGACATAGCCTACGTAAACCGTACGATATGTACCGGGTTGTGCGACAGTAATATTTCATCTTATGAATGTTGGTGATATATCGCCGACATTTCGCGGATGAACCGTCGATTAATCGCCTTAAATACGCCGATGACGGCGAGGCACCTGTGATGGCCTTGGCGTTTTGTCTGCGAAGTGCGTGCGATGCATTCGCTGACACATCGACGATACATCGTCGACAGCACGCCGCCGTTGTACCTTTATCGCCATTGAATCGCCGTTAAAAAAAAACCGTTAAAATTTGAATTTAGAATAATGCTTGCGCATTAGAGGTGTATGGTATGTAGGAGGACTGCTGGGCCTTGATAGCAGGCTGTGAAGCCTATGCCCAGAGTTGGACACATAAAAAAAAAAAAAATTACGCCGACATATCGGCGATATGTCAACTACTAGTCGCCGGTTATATCGTATACTCCGCTGAGGTGTCGGCGTTTTGTCGTACTGGTGTCGCCGTATTACGCCGACACCACGATTCTTGGTCAGAGTCGTTGACACATCACCAACTTCGGCCACGATTTTCATCGTGGCTTCATCGTGCCTATTTATGCCGAAGTGGGAGAGGGCCTTATTAGGGCTATCTTGATTCACTCGTAATGTTTTTTTTTTTTTTTTGTCACGACAGTCACAAAAGGACCTACGACGGCGATGACAGAGTCACATAGCTGCAACAAAGATAATGACAGGGTCACGTAAGACTTACGACAACGCTACGTTGGATTCGAAAATCGGGGAGCTGCCCGATAAATGAACTATCTATCTACTGTCATACACCTTAATCCCAAAAAGGGTGGCCACAAACAAATCGCCTCCATGTCGCCGTCCCCCGCCATTTCATTACCCTGCTCCCAGCTCACACACCCCTCTCTCTTATACCTCTCCACTCCATCCCTCCATCTCATCCTTGACATCCCTCTCCCTCCCTCCACCTCACTCACATACACTCTCCTCGTCAGTCTCTCACTCTCCATCCTCTTCACATGGCCAAACCACCTCAGTGTGTTTCTTCTAACGCTTCCTATCACATTCACATTCGCACCACAACGCTCATTTACTTCCTCATTTGTCAGTCTGTCTCTCCATGTGACTCCACATGCTCCTCTCAAATAACTCATTTCCATTGCTCTCACTCTTGACTTCCGTCCCTCCAGCAAAGTCCGAGCTTCACTTCCGTACGTTAGAGTTGGTATCACAGTTCTGTCATGTAGTAGCTTTTTCACTTCCATGCTCACTTCCCTGTTTCTTATCACTGCTTTCAAGGAACCAGCAACCTTTCTTCCCTGTTGTACCCTTTCAAGCACTTCACCCTCTAAACTTCCATCCTTACCCATCACACTACCCAAGTACTTAAACGCACTCACATTTTCCATTTCCTCCTCATCCAGCCTCACTGTACATTCAATAACTTCACTTCTCTCGAAGACCATAACTTTGCTCTTCCCTACATTCACGTTTAAAGTCCGTTTCTTACACACTCTCCCAAACTCATCCACTAAGCCTTGCAGCTCCCCTTTGTCTTCACTTAACAACACAGTATCATCTGCAAACAGCAGTACAGGGAGTTTCCAAACACTGCCCTCTCTCACTAGGGCCACTCCAACATTCACTACCCTACCTTGTATCTCTTTTATAACCACATCCATACACAGATTGAACAACCATGGAGACATAACACATCCTTGTTTCAATCCAACCTTCAGATAGAAAAATTTACTCAGTTTACTATCTACACGCACTGCAGCCTTAGCACCCTCATACATACTCTTCACGACCTCCAACAACTTCCCATCTATTCCATATATTCTTAATACTTTCCACAATCCTTGTCTATCCACTCTGTCATATGCTTTCTCCAAATCCATGAAGGCCGCATACAAGTTCCCTATAGAAACCTTTCCACTAAAGATCTAAGAATGAATATCTGACCTACACAACCTCATCACTTCCTAAAACCTCCCTGTTATTCTCCAACTAATTCCTCTATTATTTCCCTAACTCTGTCAATAAATATCCTACGATATACTTTTCCTATTACACCAAGAAGACAAATGCCCCTATGATTACCACACACTTCTTTTTCCCCTTTTCCTTTGTACAGGGGAATTATTATACCTGATTTCCAATCCTCTGGTACTCTACCTTCCTCCCAGGCCAATCTGCATATCTTTCACATCCATTCTACTGCAATCTCTCCCCCATGCTTCAGCATTTCACCACACACTCCATCAATTCCTGGGGCTTTCTCCATTTTAACTTTCTTTATTGCTTCCACAACTTCCATCTTACAGACTTCTTCCTCTCTTCCCACATCCCTCCTTCTCCCAGCCATTCCCCAGCCACTTATATTTGCGTTACTTTCATTCTCCAATGCTTGCGATAATTTATCGTGGCCTCAGCCACGATCGATCACGAGACCCAGAATCAGGACCATGATGCAGCAACTAACTGAATTAGTGGCGTTATCGTGGTTCAATTATGGAATGTGACGGGGTCTTTAGGACGTGTGGCTACACCCACGAATGTACTGTACGATCACTAAATGTATATATAACTGTGTGTGGCAAGACCCACCACCTTCTTTTGCTGTATAAGTACTCTGCACACCTTTTAGAACAATAAATAGTATAAATCAAACCAATATGCATAGGAAAGACCCTTCGTTGCGAAGATTTGTCCAACCATCTTTTGCATGGTTGCCACTGGGGAATGAAATACCCACCCCGGCGAGAGATCACGGGCAGGGTGGCGAAACACCCACCCCAAGGAGGGACCAAGGACAGGGTGACGATACACCCACCCTAAGGGGAGATCACAGGGAGGTGCATAGAGTTCACAGAGGGCCCAGGCCAGACGAGCCTTGGTCCCTCACTACCTTGCGCCCCTCTTCCCCTCAATGAAGCCAGTCAGAGGAATGCCACTCCGGCAGACTACTCTCCAGTCAGACCAGCACTTGCCAGGATCAGGGTGGGACTTGTGCCTCTACAGTCCCAGGTAGAACCGCGATGACAGCCACCGTCCACATCGGGGAGAAGTCAGCCACCGTATGCTTCTCTTCTACCACTCCCTGCAGGACCATGGCGATGGCTACCATCCGTGCCAGGGAAGGGTCGGCCACTGTACGCCCTTCAGCCTCTGCTAGAAGCAGAACCGTGGTGACAGCCACCGTCCGTACCGGGGAGAGATCAGCCACCGTCTGTCTCTCGTCTGCAGTCCCAGGGAAGGGCAGAACCATGGCGACGGCCACCGTCTGCACCGGGGATCAGCCACCATCTGTCCTTCGTTTGCCACCTCCACAGGGAGCAGGACTACAGCAGCACGACGGCCACTGTCGCGCTGGGGAGAGATCAGCCACCGTTCGTCTCTCACCTGCTGTCCTAGGGGTAAGAGGAACCGCAGTGACAGCCACCGTCCATGCTGGGGAGGGATTGGCCACCATCCATCCCTTGTCTCCTGCCCCTGTGATGCCCCTCATGGAGGACATCCCTTGCTTGCCTCATCTATCCAGAGGCCGAGCAGGACACCTCTCTTGCTCTTCCCGCAGAGCCAGCCCCCTTGGTGGAGTTGCAGCTGGCGAGGATTTGGAGTGGCCCCACAGTGAGTCAAAGGATCCGCTCCCTACAGCCAGCGCCCCTACGTCGCCCCTCGCTGTCGGACTCCAAGAAGAAGAGACGCTGCAGGCAGCCCCTGACGACCGCAGCCTTCAGTCACTCAGGGGCGCCCCCAGGACTCCAGGACGAGACCTCCCCGGCCCCAACGACAAGCAGTCCTCCAGGAGTGGGCGCAGGGAACCGCACCTGCTCGCCCTGTCCAGCCCCAGTCCCGTGGGTCGACCTACTCACCGAGGCCCCACCAGGGAAAGGCCTCCCTCTGCACCACCCAGCGGCCCACCTCGGACGACCCGGCCCCTAGCAATGGTCTCGTGTCTCCTGAGGGATGGCACGCCTGACGGGACCCCTATCACAGCTGGAAGACACCTATAGCAGCCCAGTCACCAGTAGCTCAATCTGAGTCCTCTTGTCTCATAGTGTGTGTTTAATCTGTGCAGTGTATTGTGTTTAGCACTGCATTATCTTCATAGCAACATACGTGTAAGGTTGGTTGACCCGAGTTTTTATGCTCTATTCCTCTAGTTGCAGCCTCTGGACCCGGTCTTGAAGGGAACCCTAGATCAGTCGCTCGCGTCCACAGAACAAGGAGTTGGGCTACGAACACGTAGCATAACAGGGAAAATAGGAAAATCCAAAACGGCTCACCTAAAATCTCCAAGATAGTATGAAAAAAACCAAGATATACGTAACAGTTTTTACATGTACATACAAATACAGGTATAACTCCTTAAACTCACCTTTTAGGCTTTTATACAGCAGAATTATTGTACTGTACATAAACTGTTTTCCTCTCTGCCACTGGCAACTTCGGTCTCGTCGGAAGGATACGTGTTGCCTGTTGTGTGCTGCAACCACTGCAACACTTATCTCCGTAACGTCGGCGAATTTTGTCACTTTTCATATCAATGATGAGTTCTTTTGATGGTTTCCGTTCAAAGAACGATACTTCTTGTCGAGCGATGGCTTGTTTTGCAAACAACCGATCGACAGTTGTGTGGGTCAACAATCAGTTCGTGGTCTTGATTTTTGTAGCATAGTCATTTGTGAGAAAAATCAGCTGACGCAGAAGCATGTGGTAGAACTAAAAGATCACACATTAATCTTGAAAGAAATTCAGATGTAGATTGATTATTCCCATCATTAATTCCAAGCATTTCATGCCAGAAATATGTTGCTGATTGACTGAGATGCTAAAGAGTTGATCTGGAATGCAACAGATCTTGCCACTATTCCTGTAGAGAATCAAGTTCTTTCTCCTTTACAAGAGTAGGGAAGTGTACCACCAATTTTGCAATTGCTTTTGTTTTTCTGGGAGACAGAGCTACTTTTGGATAAAAAATATTGAGTGATCCCAGCACATTTTCCTCATCAAAAGGAAAACGCTTTTGCATCTGTACAATCGTGAGCTTATAATATGGAGAACTGTCTCCACCGCTAGCGTATGATTTCGGCCGCCATATTGAAACACCTACACTCGTCGCTTATAATACAAAAACATGTATGGAGTGACTTTTTTTTTTTTTTTTCGGCCTAGTACATTTAGCCAATGAGTATAAAACAACGCCACAGATTGCTGCAGTGCAGAATTTACCCTTTACGACATTAAGGCAGAGAAAGGTAATGGGAGAAAGGGAAAAGATATTGTGGTATTAACGATAAAATGATAGCGATGTTGAAGCTGTTTTACGTCGAAGTAATGGTGTTGAAATGCTAAGGATAAACTAGCAAGCAAATGATGATAGTTATCAACAAAGAAGTTTGAAGGGCAAATAATGCCCCAGGACAGTCCACAAATCAAGACCGACACAAACGTCAAAATAGGAACATGATGTTGGGGTTGCACTCTTCTCGTCCAAATATATTATTAGTGAGTATCAGAAACAAGGCGGTTTGGTTTTATTGTATATTATTGATTAAGAAAAAGTAATCATATGGTTTAGTTAAAGCAATAAGAATACCTTACCGATCCTCTTCATCTTTTCCGTGGTTGTCTTCTGTGTTTCTCGGAATCGTTTTCGTGGTGATATAACTTCTGTCTCTCAGTCTATAGCCAGACGTCTCAAACCCGTAAGGGGTAGCTACAAACAATTTGCCCTCCCTGTCCCTTGCCATTTCCCTGCCCTCCCCCCCTACTTACACCCTCCCCCTCTGTCGTATATACAGGTATATTTCATCCCTCGATCTTATTCTTGGTTTCCCCCTCACTCTCTCCCGACCTCCTCGATCGCAAACACTCTTCTTGTCAGTCACACTCCATTCTCACCACATGGCCAAACCATGTTAATGTATTTCTTCCAACGCTTTCTTTCACATCCAAATATAACTTCATTCATTCATTCATTCATTGCCAGACGCCATGCATCCCAAACGGGGTGGTCAAGGGCTTAAAGTTAATTGTTTTACAGGGAGGGGCACTAATCCTCCACCAACCCCACCTGACAGTATAATTTACCACTAGTAATTGCACCTGTTGGCACATTTATGCCCGCAACTTAAACTGTCTCTGCCAATGAGTTATTTTTAATGTGTTCTTTTGATCATAAACATGTTTGAATTCATCTGCATTAATTTTGTGTTGAACATTATTGGGTAAGCTATTCCAATAATTTATTAGTCTTTGGGAGAAGAGTTTTTGATCAAACTGCAGGTGAGTTCTCATTAACAAATGATGAAAATTGTATGACAGACTGTCATTCATAATTATAATTTCATTAGAACACCCAGATTCAGCAGAAATATAGTTTATGTTACTAAACAATGTATAATTCATTCATCTGGCTCAAGTTATGCGAAAATGTGTCACTAACCCGTTAACTGCGTATGGCGTTTTTTTGGAGGTGTCTGTGGTGCACAGACATAGGGGTAAAAATGAAAATTCCCAAAGGCCAAATTTTGTCTTAGGAATTGAGAGAACACATGCCAAAGTAAATAGTAACGAAATATTAGCTCAATATTTACCTTGGTAAAGCCATGGATGAACATCGAAGTCTGATTCCCTACTGGAATGTATGGTTTTCTTTTTCGGTTTCAGTTTCGTTTTTGAAGGCTCAAACGTGCTTGCATGGGTCGGCCTTGGTCACCATGGCACTATATTCGAAATTCAGGCATGCAGCCAGGACTGTACTGAGCAGTCGCACTCGGAACAGCCCAGGCTGTATAGAGCAGTTAACGGGCTAAAGAGCACAAAGTTAGGTTTGATGATATCGGCAATTGCATCTTACAGAGGGTGATGGGCGTGGTTGAGCCCAAACTCATTTGTCCCCAGATTGTTCAGTTTAGTTATCGGTAGGTTAAATGAAGTTTGGTTGGGTTAGGTTAAGTCAAGTCATATTAGGTTGGGTTAAGTAGTGACAGAGTGACATTGGAGCCAGATTAACCTAAAAGTCTGATACTGACCTTTCGCTGACCCACTTGTTGACGCATAGGAAACACATATGGGTTAGTTATATGATTACCACCGAGCATTGTAAATGGTTTCTTGGCTTACAGGAAACCATTAGACTTGTCACTCAATGTAAAACCGCCTGAAAAGGAAAGAACATTAATAAAAAGTGACAGGAAAGATGGGAGAAATAGGAAGAGAGGAAGGAAGAAACAGAAAAAGAATGATAAAGGTAAAGGAAGAAGTAGGCAGCAATACGTTGAGTGAGTGAATGATGATTGTCACCACCTACCACCAAGACGGTGATAATTATGTTATAATTTATTGGGAAAAATATACCATACGATTGTAAATTTCCTGTGTGGGAGCTCGCCTGCAGTTTCACTGTGCTTTTTAATATCTTCCGTATTATGTTGTTTATAAAGTTTGTGCAAGTTGCAAGTAAAATTGTTATTGCTCTGGAAGAAGTGTCTGTTCCTTTCATTATTTTGAATGTTTGTATTCAGTCTCTTTTCTTCTGCTTTCCAATGTCAGTAGCTTCAGTCTTCTTAATCTCTCCTCATACAAGGTCTCTCCAAAAAGACGCTGAACTTCTTAAGTAGTCGCAAACTAGCTGGCCTAGTGTGATCATGCCAGGATCACTGTGTAGCAACAACTTTGAGGTTTAGTCTAACACTAGCTGCATCACGCCACATCACTTAGTCATCAGGGTACACATACATAGGGACCACTGATGCCATATTCATTGTCTGACAGCTTCTGGTAAAATATATAGCTAGGAAAGAAAAAGAGAGCTGTACTGTGCTTTGTTGATTTGGATAAAGCCTTTGACAGAGTCCCAAGGGAGGTGGTGAGACAGGCACTGAGAAAGCCTGGGATAAAGCGTGGCTGCTTTGAGTGGTTATGGCTATGTATATGGGTGTTTGCACCCAGGTGAGAGTGAATGGAGATTTGAGTGCCGAGTTTTCTGCGAATGTGGGTCAGAATTGAGCCCCTTGTTGTTTTTCATGTTGCATGAAGCTTTCTCATATGTGGTTTTGGAAGTGGTCTCCCATGAGAGATGTTGTATGCAGATGACTTGGTGTTAATTAAAGAGAGTGAATGGAGGAGTGGAGAGACAAAATGGGGCACAAGGGTTTGAGAGTAAATTTGGATAAAACAAAAGTGATGATATCTAGGGCTGTTGAACTGTTGATGGTACTGTCAAAGCAGAGGGAGAGTGGCCATGTGCATTTTTTTTTTTTATGTGAAGAAGAAGGAACCAAAGGCTGTGAGCCTGCAATTATTGTTCCTTCCAAGAGAAAAACAAAATACAAGAGAGAGCCAAATTCAAGGTCCGATCATTTCGAGATGCCTGGACACACTGCGTTTGAAAGACTGGAGATCACAGGAAGCAGGAAACACAGACAGAGGGGGACAGTTCCAGAGTTGACCTTTGGCATAAATGAAGGACTGGGAATAACGGTTAACTCTGGCATTAGAGAGTTGGACAGTAAAGGGATGAGAGTTTGCTGCTAGATGGGTGCTACGCGCCCGTCGTAGAGGTGGAGGAATGTATACAGGCAGTTCAGAGGAGCAGTGACCATTGAAGTAGCGATAGAAAAGAGATGAAGATGCAACAGTGCGATGAAGAGACAGAGGTTGAAGGGAGTCAGTAAAAGGAGGAGAGTTAATGAGACGAAAAGCCTCTGACTCCACCCTATTGAGAAGAGCTGTGTGTGGAGAGCCTCCCCACACATGAGAGTTGTACTCCACACAGGGGTGGATAAAACCCCGCATAGAGTCAACAATTGTGCAGGAGTAAAGAAGGAACAGAGTTGGCTTAGCACACCTAGGTCCTAATCTCTTGGAAGCAGATTTTACAAGAGATGTAATACTGTATGATCTTTCCAAGATAAATCCCGAGTAAATGAAACCCCAAGCATGTTCAAGGATGATGCAAGATTAAGCTGAATATTATTAAACTTAGTGGGTATACAAGTGGAAGATTTTGTCAGGTTGATAGGTGTAAAAACTGAGTCTTTGATATCAAGCATTAAAAATAACCTGATTATTTTTACCTCAGTCAGAGATACGAGCCAAGTCAGAGATTAGGTGTGCCATAGCCTCATCCCTTGTTTGTTGAAGTAACTGCTGAGATGGCCGTTGCGGGAACCGAATGGAAAGATGAAGGGTGGAGTCATCAGCGTATGAGTGGATAGGGTTAGATGTACAGCTTAGAAGGTCATTGATAAATAAAAGGAAGAGAGTTGGTGATAGGACAGAGCCCTGAGGAACACCACTGTTGATACATCTAGTAGAAGAACGATGGCCATCTACAACAGCGGCTATAGAACGACCAGAAAGAAAGCTAGAGATGAAGGCACAAATAGCAGGATAGAAACCGTAAGAGGGCAGTTTGGTAATTAAAGATTTGTTCCAGACTCAATCGAAAGCCTTTGAGATGTCAAATGCAGTGGCAAAGCTTTCGCCAAAGTCCCGAAAGGAGGATGACCAAGAGTCTGAAAGGTAGGTGAGAAGATCGCCAGTGGAGCATCCCTGACGGAACCCATACTGACGATCAGAAAGAAGGTTGTGGTAGGAAAGATGCTTTAAAATTTTTCTATTAAGAATTGATTCAAAAACTTTTGAGGGACAGGATGTTGAAGCAATTGGACGATAGTTAGAGGGTTGGGAATGGTCACCCTTCTTTGGGACTGGCTGAATGAGAGCAAACTTCCAGCAAGAAGGAAAGGTACAAGTTGATAGACAAAGGCGAAAGAGTTTGCCTAGGCAGGGTGTAAGCACAGAAGCACAGTTCTTGAGAACAACAGGAGTGACTCCATCATGGCCATATACCTTATTAGTATTGAGGCCTGTGATGGCAGAAAATACATCAGCTGAAGAAATTTTAATGTTAGCCATGCGGAAGTCAGGGGGGGAAGTGATGGAGGAACAGTACCGGAATCGTCTAAGGAGGAATTGGAGGAGAAAGTCTGAGTGGAGAGATCTGCTTTATCAGTAGAAGAAATAGCTACAGAGCCATCAGAGTAGAAAAGGTTTAGGGAAGGATGATGAGGTAAAGTTGTTAGAAAGGTTTTTGGCAAGGTGCGAGAAGGAGCAGGAAGAATTTGAGTTGGAGAGTTGAGAGCATTTAGTACGGATGAAATTATTTTTAGCAGAGCGAAGAACAGACTTAGCACAATTCCGGGCAGAAACGTATAAAAGATGCGATTCAAGGGTGGGTTGGCTCCGGTACCTTTTATAGGCCCTCACCTTGTAGCAGACAGCATTAGAATAAGCGTGATTAAACCAAGGCTTTCTTGCATTAGTCAAAGGATATGAGAAAGGAATGTATGCTTCCATGCCCGAGAGAATAACCTCTGTAATGCGCAAGGCACACTCAGATGACTCCTGGCCATGGAAGCAATA
This sequence comes from Coenobita brevimanus, assembly GCF_032717465.1. Classification (NCBI taxonomy): domain Eukaryota; kingdom Metazoa; phylum Arthropoda; class Malacostraca; order Decapoda; family Coenobitidae; genus Coenobita; species Coenobita brevimanus. Next base: position 41,881,101 of record NC_137037.1, read on the forward strand.
ATAATTCCAGGGATAATCAAAGAAGTACTGCCTGAGCGCCTCCCAATCCGCAGCTCCTAAGTGCCACAGACAACATCTCTTTGGAGGGTCCACAGGCCGTACCAGAGCGATAGGACAGGGCGTGGGAAGAAACTCCATCTTGTGCAGTGTTTGTGAAAAGTGGTTGCATAGGAGATATAATGGTATTAGAGGTAGACGGTGAGATAATGCTGATTTCGTTTGTGCGGTGTGTCAGGGAGAGTATGTAGGGATTGTCAGGTATGATTGGATTGAGCTTGCTGGTGAGTCTCGTGTGTGTGGAGAAGTTTTTTTTATTTGGGGAACATGTTATATGCTGGAGACTGGGCTGAAGCTAGCTCTGTGGTTTGAGAGAGTAATGGTTGGAGAAAGTTCACGGAGCTGTTGCCTCTACTGACATTGAGACAGCTCTCCCTCCATGCCAGGGGATCTTTGTATGTGGCATGTTTTAGGAATGTAATGCTGTATGTTAGTGATACCTGGACAGTAAAGAAAGAGGATATCCTTAGACTCAAGCATACAGAAATGACAGTGATTAAATGGATGTGTAGTGCGTCCTTGAATGCAAGGCCATGGGGGGCTTGGATTACAATAAAAGAATTGAGAGGAAGGATGGGTCTTAAGCATACTGTAGTATTGTTCTGATGAGGAGGGGTAGATTGAAATGATTTGAGCATGTGGAGAGGATGACAGTTGGGTGTGGAAAGTGAGAAATGTGAATGTCAGGGGTAGGATTGCAAGAGGCAGACTGAAAAAGACTTGGGGCGAGGTCATACAGCATGATCTCAGGGATAAGTGACTGAATAGGGAGGCTGCCAGAGATCAAGCAGCATGGAGTACAGCCATTAGGTGACCAATGCCGATGTATGTAAGCATGCTGGGGCCTTTATAATGGTACAAATGATACAATATACTGTACATTCTTAATTAGTGCACGGTGAATCACAGAATATTATTTAATAAAGTACTGTACTGTATACAATATATACCTGGCAGTACTGTACCTATCATTTGCCAGATCCTTGAGGTTAAAATACCATTTATTGTTTATGGGAAATTTTGTGATACTTTGGTATACGTCTCTGACTTATAATGAAGGCTGTATGTATCTAAATTGAATATGATAGTAACCTGCTGAAAATGAGATATTTTAGTGGGTTCTTCTAGTTGTGGCCTCAGGCTCATAAAAATGTGATACACTGGACTGCAGGCTGATGTTGCCCTCCTCCCGCATTTTTACTTCTGGGAAGTAGAGCTAGCTAGTTATATCGGTTCCATATCAGGAAAAGATCCCTCTCCAGCACCCCCCCCTCTCCATTTTTTTTTTTTTTTTATATAAAATGGATCATTGATGAAGAGTTATTATCTAACCACCTGTACCACCTGTAGTATGGCCCATCATACAGAGAAAAACATGCAGTGAAACTCTTTAAATATTTATTTTTGATACAAGGATGGTGGTGTCACCACTGCTGAATGTGCAGGGAGGTCAATGGACACTGATGAAAATGAAGAGCTGAAGAGGGTAAGTAGTGTATAACATTAGAGGGAAGGTTGAGGTAGATGGAGAGAAAGAAGAGGAGACAGAGGAGAAAGGGGGTTGTGGAGTGGAAGGAAGAGGGTAAATGGGCTGGACCAAAGTATGAAAGGGGAAGTGTTTGATTTTGAACTGAGATGTGTGATGAAGTAACAAAATTAACTAAGTGAAACCTGTGTTAACAGTTGGTCTAGAACAGTGAACCCATTCCATCCTAAACTTACATGCAGAGATGCTACTCACTGCTTATGAATACCTGAGATATTTGGCATTTTATTATGGTACTGACTTTATGTTATGGTACATATTGTACAGTACCAGTATTATGATTTAATTGCTTCCGTTTGATGTTGTATTTTCAGTTGTATTCCTCCCATGGTACAATTAGAAAAATTTTGATTAAATATTGAAGAAATTTTTCAAACTGAAGGGGATAGATTGTCTCCATTAACCCCATGAGTGCAAGATGTCCTGCTAAAGTTGAATAGTATCCTCTGTACCTGGCAAGAATAAAGTAGAACTACAGGTGCACATCATTGTATTGAAAGGGTAATGTTGTGTTTATAATTTTATCATAGTACAGTACTATACATAATGTACAGTATTTTTCAGGTCGAATGTGATACATTCTTTGCATTCTTTTGCATGTGTAGGTGAGTTTATTAGTCATTTATTAGTGATGGTTATGGTACATGGAATATGATTTATGTTTTTATTTTTCCTTTTAGGCCATGAAGTCCATCTCGAGTCAAGGTATGGCACAGTTTCTACCTTCCCTTTCAATTGTGCGTGGTCTGCATGTAACCCCTCTCCAACTGAAGGCCCAGGCTGGACGCTACAGGGTCACCAGAGACAGATCAAGGCCATTAACATATGAGATGGCCAATCAGCCTTGTCAGATTGCACACAGAAAATCATGGAACAGTTGGAATACCAGTAAGTGATAGTTTCCATCCGTGTCTTCTGTATGTGTGATAAACACACATGTTTGGCAAAAGCTTCATTTAGTGATGACACTGACAGATACTTTGGCATAGTGCTGGCATGTATTATCCAGTGTTGGATTACTAAACCCCTTGACTCATGTAATGTCTTATTATTGTATTTCCATTACCTTAACCCCTAGGGTACGCAATTCTCCAGCCTCGACTGTCCCCCAGGACACAAAAGCAGGCCAATTTTTCGACTTCCTCAAAGGTTAAAAGTTTTATGCCCGATTTATAGAGCTTGAATTTACACACCTGAAAAAGCAAACCCCACCCTCCAAGACCCAATAGTTACCGAGCTATGGTCCGTCAAAGTTTATAATAGTTACCCGTTGCGGCCCTGGCGAGAAAGAAAATACGCCGCTCGCACCTGTTTTCTTCGCAACAATACGTACAAAAATCACCAAAATCAATTTATTTTGGTGTATATAGATGTTATAAACCATTGTAATGTGCTTCGAAAAAATAAAGTAGTAACAAACCCCCCAAATAAATATAAATAAAAATTATCCTTCCCTCCTCTCCTCTCCTCATACCTCCAATCCTCTCCCTCCCCTTCCCTTCCCTTCCCTTCCCTTCCCCTCGCCTAACATCCCCTCCCCTTTCCTCTTCCCCTTTCCCTCCCCGCCGAGCTGTCAAATCTAGCAAGGGAAATAGGTCATGAACCCCCCAATAAAAATATGATAAATAGTAAAAATTATCCTCCCCTTCTCTCCCCTCTTCAAACCTCCAGTCCCCTCCATCCCCTTCCCTTCCCTTCCCTCCCCTCCTCTCTCCTCTCCTTACCTCCCCTCCCCTCGCTTAACTTCCCCTCGCCCCTCCCCTCCCCTCCGAGCTGTCAAATCTAATTTTCATTTCGTTTCGTTTTGAAGGCTCCAACATGCTTCCATGCGTCGGCATAAAATAGAATGTCTTTTTCAAGTGGGTTTCGACTAAAGACAGCTAAAGTAATTGTGGTGTGGATATCTGTATACAGACACCAATAAATTACAGGTAATGATTCAAAAACACGTGCCATAAAGCGTAAAAAATACGCAAAATATTTGAGGCCTGGGAGGTGCTAGGGGGTGGAGGTAGGGGGTGGGGGGTAGGGGGAGTTGGTAAGGCCAGGAGGGGGTGGATGGGGATCGAGGGATGGGAGGAGGCCAGCACAAGACACAAAGGAAGGGCCAAAGTGGAGAACAGGGACATGGAGGGAGGGTAGGGGAGAAATACCCTCCCCCCAGATGACTGGGGTGGGGGACATGGGGGGGATCCACATTGGAGGGGGGGATGCATGAGGAGGGGGTGGGAGGAGTTGTTGTGGTGGTAAGAACGGTGGGAGGTAGGGTAGTAACAAGGTAGTGGAGTAGAAGGACGTGGCAAGAGGGAGGTGGGGGGTACACCCCCCACCGCCTGGTTACGGGCCTGGGTCCCCCCTCCAGTGTGTCCAACACCTAGTTCTGATTGGTTAGAAGCCATCTACGTCACAGCTGGGGTGGAGCCAGCTGCCGCCAGTTTTTTGTGGATGTTGTACGATCGGTGTTGCTCGTCCTCTTAAGAAATTGCGCAAAAAGCCCGATCGATGAGATTAGCACTTATGTAATGTCTTATTATTGTATTTCCATTACCTTAAGATGATTCTGTTTGGCTTGTAAGATACTTTTAAGATTGCAGGGATTGAATATATATATATATATATATATATATATATATATATATATATATATATATATATATATTTTCGTTCATGAGTTTATGAAATTGAATTTATGAATTGCCTCGCTGGCCTGATCAAATGGTCTTGCGGGCCTTATATGGCCCGAAGGCTGGACTTTCCCCACCCCTGCTGTAGAGGGTGGAGAGATGTCTGGGGTGGCACTGTCCTGCCTATTGCTACATTTAGTGGAATTGTTTTGCATTATACCTAGCATAGGGAAAAGGAATTTTATTTTTCGCTAAATTGCTCTCCGTTAAATCAAGCATGTACTGTATATACAGCAAACCCTTGATATAACAAACCCCGGTATTGCGAATTTTGGATATAACGAACGGCCAAATCGTGACCGAACTTCCCCCGGATTTTGTGAACAGAGGTCACTAAATGCGAGAGAAGTTCACGAATCAGCCCATGGTGACAACAGCATCCCTTCCTGGCACAGTAAGTGTACTCTAATAGTACTACAATATACAGCATTCATATTATAGGTACTGCATTGTATTTATATGTACAACTTTGTACAGTTTTGTATTTACATGTACAGCTTAATAAACCATTGAATTCTCCATGTAAAACTTCATAGAGTTAGTTTAGGTTATGTTTGAGCATGTAGAACCGAACAACTCCCCTTATATAGCGAACTGAGTTTGGTAATCCCTCGGAAATACCGAAACCCTTACATATAGTGAACTTCTAGATATAGTGACCCACTCCTCCTCCCAATTAGTTCATTATATCGAGGGTTCACTGTGTGTGTGTGTATATATATATATATATATATATATATATATATATATATATATATATATATATATTCGTTTTCATTTTTAAAGGCTCCAGCATGCTTGCATGTGTCGGCCTTGGTCACCTAATGGCGGCTCTCCACGCTGCACGATCCATTGCAGCCTCCCTGTTCAGTCCCTTAACCCTGAGGTCACACTTAATTACCTCGTCCCATGTCTTTCTCGGTCTACCCTTCATAACCCCACCCCCAATATTAACACTTCTCACCTTCCTCACCCAATATATATATATATATATATATATATATATATATATATATATATATATATATATATTGATAGATATATGTGTGTATATATATATATATATATATATATATATATATATATATATATATATTGATAGATATATGTGTGTATATATATATATATATATATATATATATATATATATATGTGTATATATATATATATATATATATATATATATATATATATATATATATATATTGATAGATATATGTGTGTATATATATAGATATATATATATATATATATATATATATAGTGATAGATATATATATATATATATATATATATATATATATATATATATATATCCATCCATCATCCAATCCTACATTGCCCCATGAGGAGCATAGGAGCCCGGGGCTAGGCAGTTGGTCTCAACATATAAGATGAGAGTGACCAGCCTCACTCATCCCTGAGTGGCATTATGTGAGCAATAAACCCCAATCACCCCTTGGATTACCCACTAAACCACCATAATTTGGTTTTATGGTTACCACCAGCGTAGTAAATGGTTTCCTGGTGTACAGGAAACCATTTGACTTGTCACTTTGTGTAGAGTCACCCATAGGCTAAAGGAAGAGGAAAGAATGAAGGAAAGAAAGACAGAAGAGGGAGTGCAAAGTCACCCATAGGTAGAAGGAAGAGGAATGAATGAAGGAAAGAAAGACAGAAGAGGAAGGAAGGAAGAGAGGAATGGGCAGACACCCAAAGCAGCACTACATTGAGTGAGTGGATGGTGAGCTCCTCCACCTATATATATAAAACTCTAAGAATGACAAATATGGTACAGTATATCATAAGTTTCCAGGGCACCCTGCAGACTTCATAATAAGACTCCGAGGGCGCCGTGGCGCCCACGTGCTACAAATTGGAGATCACTGCTGTACACACACAAGAGCTCATCTGGGCTGTATGTCGCCACGTCGGTCCTCACTGATTTCGAGTCATTTTTCTGGATGTACAAAGTGGTGTCATTAACCACAGCGTGGAACTCCTTCACCGTCTTTGATGTCCAGGACATGTGCTGACTTGTCCCTCCCACCGTCCTCGCCATCCATTTCTTAGCCTAGCGAGCTCCTCTATGAAGAGTTGCTTGATGTGGCTCTCCAGGACATCTTGCACATCAGCTTTGTTGACCTTGTCAAACCCTGCCTCTTGTGAGAGGTAGAAGATTTCACAACAAATGTTCTTCACTGCTGGGAACCCCATGAAGAAGTGAACACACTGGCCATATTTTCCTCAAGATGGTGTTTAGTGCACTTGGCTGTACTTCTTTCCACACTGCCATGATATTGTCAGTGGTGTTCGTTATGTTGCATTTTTTTTCCAAAATTGTCACAGTGCATTAGTCTCCCTTTAATCACTCACTTTCACCATTTGCTCATTGGTGCAGCAGAGGTAGTTTGTGATAACCCCTGCTGGGCTGATTTTTTGTAAAGTATTTTACCTCCCTTGAGGTAATCAATATGAACTGTGCCTCATATGAGGCTTGCAGTGTGGCCCATGCAGACCTTCATTGCGCCTCATATGAGGTCTGCAATGGGACAGGTGGCGATGACGCCTTGGTCTATGGGCTGTAGCAACAGTGTTGTGTTGGGGGACAGGTACACCACCTTCATATTGTCCACCCAGTAATCATGCTGTCAGGGGGGCTTGAGATGTTGTCCACCAGGAGGAGGAAGTGGTTTGTCAGATTGCTTCACTTGGCATAGTCACACAGGCAGTGGGACAGGTAACCTTGCCATTTATGATTGGCATAGTGCAGGGGTCAGCCAAGCCTTGGGGTTACTTTTCCAAATAATTCTCAGGTTCTTCTTAATATATCCTGCGAGTGCCCATGGGATCTCCCTCTCGGCATTAGCGCCAAGGAGAAGGGTGCCTTTAAGCCAGGCACACATCATTCTTCCTTGCTAATATCAGTCTTACAGGAGATGTTTCCAAAACAGGCCTGTCTCATCATAGTTCAGGATCTGTTTTGGAGAGTATCCCCCTCCTTTGATGATCCCCATTAGCTTGGCATGGAAGGTCTCAGCATCCACAAGGTCAGCACTAGCAACCTCCCTGTGTGTGGTCACGTGACTAAGGCCAGTACGGGCTTTAAACCACTCGAACCACACTATGCTTGCCTTGAACTCATCCTTTGCCTCTATTCTTTTCTTTTCTGTGAGGTTCTTCCACAAATCGAGAAGTGTTGTGAAGATGAAGCTACAGTGCAGGGGCTGCTTTACTCTGTTGAGTTCATTAGCTCATAGTGCAAGGAGATGCCTCATCGCCTTCATAATAGGTTCCCTAGTTTTTGTTGGGCACTTAGTAGTCAGAGTAGGCATGTTCAGCAATGCCACTAGGACAGCATCAGATTTTTAAATTATGGTAGACTGTGGACTGGTGCAACTTAAGGGCCTCAGCAGTCTTCCTCACTCCCTATCCCTCCTTATGGTGCTTAGCAGTATCCAGTGTCATATCAAGGGAAAAGCTATGCCTTACCCTTTTAGGTTTGCTGTTAACACCATCAGTAGAGCCATGCATTCTGCTGGGGATGGTGCCAGACATAATAACCAAGTCACAAGTTTCAGTATTTCACACTCAAAACTTTCTCTCCACTCATACACAGCACTATTTATTGCACACTTGTACTGTTATTTAGCAACAGCAGTGGTGTTTTGATAGCCTTGTGAGACATATGAGCAAGTGGTTGAGCAACATGTGGTCTTCAAAAGGATGGCACGAAGGAGGCCTCGTGTATAGAGGCCTAAAATGGGGGTTCAGCACATATAAACATTGGTCAGCCATCTTGGGTCAAACATCTGACTGTCAGCTTGCATGCAGCACGACATGTGCGCAGGATTGTTGTACCCGGCCATCACAATTGTCGTATAAGTGAATTCTGCCATCGTTATACTCAAGCTAGGTACCTTAACATTCACTTCATCATTCTATTGAGCTTTTGAAATCTGAGGCCTGACTAACCAAATAGCAGGGTGATGAGCTTACTATGGTACCCCCAGTTAACAAGGTGGAGATACACAAATGTGGCTTTCATACAAGAACCAAACCACAACACTTTTCCCTGCATTTTGCTGTGGCGAGGTATTATTCTTCACAAGGGAACATTGGTTCACTGTGTGGGATGGCCCTGCAGGGGCAATTGTTTGCATGTGCTTTATGGGACTACTACTACTGCTGCTGCCACTGCAGCCATTGCTGCTTCAACAGCATAGACAAACCTACAGCGTAACCTTAAAAAAAGAATATCTGTGGAAGTGTCCAGTTGAAGTGACTGGATTTATGAAGTGCATTAGGTTCACATTTAGTTATCCCACACCATAACCAACTCTTCCTCTTCAGGTAGCTTAACCCCCTCAGCCTAGTGACATAGTATGTGTGTTATTCTTTGTTGCCTGCAGATGATTTTATTCAGCACTGCAGAGACCTTGCAGCAAAGGGGTAAATGAATGCTTGAAAAGTCTGTCCAGATATGAATAAAATCATGAAAACATAAAGAAGAAACTTCAGAATTTTCATTGGATGGAAGTGGTTAAGAAAGACAAATATTTGTTTATGGGATAGAGGATGTGGCTTCCTTCAGTTATCCATCACCATCTCTGAACAGAAATATATACACCAGTACTGTATACAGACTCATGCATACTATCACACCACACACATTTTTGTTGTTTATATTTAGAAACAATTTGACTATGTTAGCATGTGTGGGTCCTTTGACCCAGTGGCAGCTCTCCTTGTGTCATGATCTTGGACCATTTACCAGCTTAACCCCCAAGCCTGGAAATCTCGACACAAGACCTCCTCCCACATCTTTCTCAGAATGCTTTTGGGTACTCTTGCTTCAACTTTCACACCTGTGACCCTCTTTGGCCAGTCCTTTTCCTTCCTCCACTCAGCATGTCCAAATCATTCAGCCTGTTAGTTTGCGTCATCTCCCTGATACCAGTTATGCCAAATCGTGCATCACACCACTCAGTCCTGTCATTCGTGAAATCTGGGTGCACAAGCACTTCAGTAATTCCAAAAACACACTGTAACATTACAAGTTCACTGTAGGCAAGGAAGTAGGCTGTAGCACCAGCCAGTCAGGATGGTACTCCAGAGGAGGAAGGGAATGCAGGTGAAAGGGAGAGCTGGAGCTCCTGTTTCACTAGCCATCTGGATATCCTGACCATCCCCCTTTGCTGACCCTTTCATTGTAAAACACAGAGAGTAGGCCTGCATACTCTCCCAAACACTTTTCTCTAGCTGTCTCATGCACTGCTACTCCAGATGCATTTTACATATCACACAGTGTACCCCACTACATCACAGGGATTAATGCCAGCATGGGCATGCGGCCAGAAATTTTGCCTCTGCTACCCAGTGGCAGACCTGAGAGGAGGCATGACACAGGCTCCACCAGCATAGTATTGGAATTGGGATTGGATTGGGCTTGGATTTGTGGAGGAGGATACAGTGCATTACGGTTCCCAGGCTGCTGTCCACGAGGCTGCCTTATCATTGAGTGTATAATGGCAGAGCAGTTGCAGTGCCAAAATGTGCTTGGATGGTGTCCCTGTAGCTGTCCTGGCAAGGTTTCCTGAAGTCACTGCGACAGCCACTGGCCACAGCTGGTGGGCTATGGGTTCCAGAGGACTGTGTGGGTGGACAGGGCCTGTGGTCTGTCTTCTTCTTTATTGTAGTTACTGATTTATGATAAAAATGGGAAGAAAAAACAATAATAATAGCAAGTATGTGGAAATCAGATCACCCAAGGGATTCAGAGCAGCATTGTGGAATGTGGGTAATTTGAGGGTAGAGTGGGAGAAGCAGTAGAGACTATGAGTAGGAACTGGGTTGCTGTTGGTTGCGTACAGGAAGTCAGGTTACTGATGCCATACTCATTGTCTGACTGACAGCTTCAGCAAAAATAAAGAGGACTGAAAGGGGAGCTGTACTTTATTTTTGTTGATTTGGAGAAGGCTTTGACAAAATTTCTAGGGAGTTGGTGAAGTGGGCCATGAGAAAGCTTGGGATTGAGGAGTGAAGTGGGCAATGAGACAGCTTGGGATTGAGGAGTGAAGTGGGCAGTGAGAGTAAGTGTGGATTAAGCAACGTGATGATATCTAGGGCTGGTGGCAGTACTATCAAAGGAGAGGGAGTGTGGCCATGTGCAGTTTACCACAAGGTTGTGGGAAGTAACATCACTTAATGCAGTGTTTGTGATTAGTGGCTGCATTAGAGATGTAATTGTAGTAGAAGTAAACTGCAAAATAATGCTGGTTTTATGTATGTGGTGTGTCAGAGAGAGCATGTAGAGATTGTCAGGTGTGAAAAGAATGATCTTGCTGGAGAGTCTCTTGAGTGTGTGGAGGAGTTTTGTAATTTGGGGGACATGTTTTGTGCTGGAGGTGGGGGCTGGAAGTAGCTCTGTGGCTAGGGTAAGGATTGGAGGAAGTTCAGGGAGCTGTTGTCTCTCCTAACATTGAAAGGACTCTCCCTCCATGCTGAGGGGTCTTTATATGCAGCTTATGTTAGGAGTGTAATGCTTTATGGTGGAGACCTGGGCTGTAAAGGAAGAAGATATTTGTAGGCTTAAACATACAGAAATGACAATGATTAGATGGATGTGTAGTGTGGCCTTGAATGTGAGGCCTGGGGGGAGGGGGGCTTGGAGCACAATTGAAGAGTTGACTGGAAGGATGGGACTGGATCGTATTGTTGTTGTGATGAGGATTAGATTGAGATGGTTTGGGCATACTGAGACAATGGAGGATGACAATTGGATGCGGAAGGTGAGAAGTGTAAATGTCGGGGATAGGGTTGCAAGAGGCAGAGCAAGAAAGACCTGGAACAAAGTCATGCGTGTGACCTTTGGGATAAGAGACTGAATAGGGAGGCAGCCAGAGATTGAGCAGCATGAAGAGCCTCCATTAGATGACCAAGGCTGATGCATGCAAGCATGTTTGAGTCCTTATAAACAATACAGTATGATATGTTACCTATTTATCTGTAGCAAGATTCCTTAATCCTGTAAAGGTGGCCATGGACAAATCACCTTGTCATCTTGTCCCCTGCCATATGGCTTTCCTCCCTCCAACCCACACATCCCTCTTCACTCTGTCCATCCATTCCTCCACTGCACTCACATACACTCTTCAAGTCAGTTCTTCATTCTCTATCCTCAACACAAGTCCAAACCATGTCAAGAGTATTTCTTGTAGCACTTTCAATCACCTCCACATCAGTACCACAGTGCTCCTTTGCTCCCTCATTTGTCTGTCTCACTGTTTAACTGCATATGCTCCTCAGAAATAACTCATTTCCACTGCTCTCACTCTTGATTTGTGTCCATCCAGCAAGGTCTAAGCTTCACTTCCGTACGTTAGAGTGAGGGTCACAAAACAGTACTGCTGTGCAATGACTTTTGTACTTCCTTGCTCACTTTGCTATTCCTTATCACTGCTTTCAGTGGTGGTAGGTGGGGATGCCCATCATCTACTTACTTGATGTAGTGCTGCCTACTTCTTCCTTCTTGTCAGTTATTCTTTTTCTGTGTGTCTCCTCTCTTCCAATTTCTCCCATCCTCCTGTCACTATTTACTATTCTTTCCACTCAAGGTGACTTTACTCTGGGTGACAAGCCAAATGGTTTCTTGTAATTCAGGAAACGTTTTTAACGCAGAGTGTTAACCATCTAACCAATGTTGTGATGTGGAGACTGTTATGGTGTCCCTGCTATCTGAGTGGGGAGACATAAATGCAGCATCCACTCGTGAAACAAACCTTGACACTAATCCCAGTGCCTCGTTGTGGTGAAGCGCTGTCATCCACGTAGGAACATCGGTTCACTGCATGGGATGGCCCTGCAGAGACAGTCGCTTGCCTGCAGTTGGTGGGAGTGCTTGACCAGACACTGGGCTAGTACAATAACAACAACAGCTTTCATTGAACCAACAGTCCTTCTTTCTTGTTGTACCCTTTCAAGCACTTAAATCAGTAAATTTTCAATCTTACACATCACACTAAGTACAGTATAGTACTTGAATGCACTAATATTCTCCATTTCCTCACATCCAGCCTCATTATGCATTCTGTGAGTTTATTTCTCTCAAAATCTTTAACTTTACACTTACCTACAGTACATTTACTTATAGATTCCATGTCTGACATACACCTCCTTACTCATTCACCAAGCCTTATAACTCCAATTCATCTTCATTTAACAATACAGTCTCATTGGCAAACAACAATGCAGGAAGTTTCCAGACCCTACCCTCTCTCACTGGGGACACTCTAACATCCACTGATCTATTGTCTCTATCTATCTATCTATCTATAGCCCGACGCCCTAATCCCGCAAAGGGTTACCGCAGACAAAACGCCTCCAAGTTGCTCTGTCACCCACCATTTGACTACCCTCCCCCCAACTCACCCCCTCTCCCTCATATACCTCTCAACTCCATCCCTCCACCTCATCCTCGGTCTACCTCTCCCTTTACATAATTTTTATAACTTCATCCATGTATAAATTGAACAACCATGGAGACATGATACATCCATTTCAATTCAACATTCATATAAAAGAAGTCCCATAGTTCATTGTTCACCTACACTGTAGCATTAGTATCCTCATACATAATGATCACAGCATTCAATAGCTTCCCATCTACTCCATAAATTTTTAATATCATCCATATTCCTTCTCTATGTACTCTATGCTTTCTCCTGACCTATTAAGGCAGCATACAACTTCCCTTCACTAGATACTTTTCCACTAAACTTTTGGTAACAAATATCTGGTATATGTAGCCTCTTCCCTTCCATTAATAAAGGGGAAAATGTTCTTCAGCTACTCATAATTCAGCTAATTTATCAGCTCTTGTTGATAAATATTGTACTTCAGTATACATTTTTCCTCTTACACTGAAGACAGATATTCCTGTTAATGCCAGTTACGTCTCTTTCTCCTTTTCCTTTGTAGCCTATAGGGAACTTTTTTTATTGTAGTTGACTTCCAGCTCTCCAGAAGCCAACCATCCTTCAAGGCCAGTCTGCACATCTTCCATATCCATTCTGTCACCGTCTCTCCCCTGTATTTTACCATTTCGCCACCCTATCAATTAGTTCCTGGAACTTTCCCCATTTTGGCTTCATTGCCTCACTTAATTCCCTCTTAAAGATCTTTTCTGTACTCACTTCTCTTTTTACACTTCATTAAATCCTGGAACTTTCCCCATTTTGACTTTTGTTATTGCTTCAAATAATTCCATCATACAGATTCTTCCTCTCTACTCACCTCTCTTTTTCCCAGGGGTTCCCCAGCCACATACTTGTGTTATTTCTGTTCTTTATGTTCAACAATTTCTTGAAGTGTTCTGTCCATCTGCTCACTTTTTCTCCCTTCTCCATTAACATTCTGCCACTTTTATCTTTTACTCCCCTACTGCTTCCCTTATCACTTCTTGACCTCCTTTCATAACAGTTTCTTACATTCCCATTATGTTACACTCAGATTTCTTCCAAGCTTCTCATCCATGCTTCTCTTATTCTTTCCTGCTACTCTTGTCACATCTCTCCTCTTTTCTACACATAACTCTCTTTTCCGTCTCTTAACATCTTCCATTCCTCAACATCCTCTCAGGCACTATGTGCTTTCTTCTTCGCCGCACCTCATTTCACATTTTCAGTCCACCTTGCTCTTCCTTGCACTCCTTTATGTCCTCTCTTCATCCCACACATCCACACACTACCTCACATGTTACACAGATATCATCTGTGATTATTTTACATATGCCAGTTTGGTAATCAGTTAGTCCACCCCCCCAACTTCTATACACTGTTATGTGCAATATGCATCTCATTTGCTTACATGCGTGCCCACGTGTGCATCTCACACACACACACACACACACACACACACACACATCATTGCCCTCTACTCATCCAACTCGCATACCAATCCTCCTTAGTATTTACCATGTATCGTATATACCTGTAGATCATTTTGTGCCTAAAGAAGGTATTGGTTATTGCCCTGCCCATCTTCACACAAATATCCACCAGAGCACTACCATTTTCAATAAAAACAGCCTTCTCACCTTGGTTACCTGTTGGCTGCTCTCCAAGCTGCAGGTACACCACAGGAGACCGTGCAGAATGCAAAGTGATCAACAGGCCATCAGGTGACCTAGACACACTTGTACATTCAGTGGAACAGCCTCCCAACGATAATGAAAATAAAAACTATTTCCAATTTAATTAATACCGTTATCATAAATAATACATTAATAGTAATAGTAATACTAATAAATGACCAAGTAATAGTAATAGTAATAGATGACCACTAAAGTAATTATCTATCTATCTATCTATCTATTGCCAGACGCCTCAATCCTGTTTGGGGTGGCCACAAACAAATCGCCTCCAAGTCGCCCTGTCCCCCGCCATTTCACTGCCCTGCTCCCAACTCACAGCCCCGTCTCTTATATAATTATAATAGTAATATAATAGAGAGCAATTGATTTTAATAGTAATAGTAATAGAAACCCAGTAATATACCCCATATCTGGTCTGTTCCCCTGAATGCATCTCATTGTAGACTTGTGTCATCAGTAAATTACCATATCATGTTGTATGTGATGTTTGATGTCCCAGTTTTTAACAGGACTGTAGTAGTGTTTATAAGGATAATAACATGACATATGGTGTTTCTGTGGCAGTCTCTGTTGTCTAAGGTATGTGAGAGTTTGGATGTGGCCCCAGAATACATCTCTGGCTTTTCTTCAATATCTTATAGGGAAAGTTGCGTCAATATCCGGCAGCTCACTGTCCAAACACTCCCACCGGTACACAACACTGCCGGATTTCGGGGTATACTTGTACTGAACGTGGTATGTGATAATGGAATTGTGCGATAATGAAAGCACAGAACCTGTGAGACTTATCCTGATTTGTACTAGGCATCCCAAATGCAAGCCCTTTTACAACAGTTTATACCCATTAAATACATACCATACATACTGTTATGATAAATATCAGAAACATACATAAGCATGGTTAGGTTAATAGAACTTGATGAAAAGAGCACAGTAAGGAAGAAATACATGCCATAGAGAGACCTGAGATGGGCTTGAAGTTAGGGTTTCTGAAGCTAGGGGATGGTGAGTTAGTGGTCTCCACCACCTGGGATTAACTCCTTGAGTAGGGCATCATCTTTGAATCCCTCAGAGCCATCTGAAACTGCAGACACTGCACCATCATTGTTGGCAGTAACCAGCTCAGGTGTGCAATACTGATGTTTTTAAGCCAACAAATCACAATAATGAGAGGAGCACAGATTTTCATTTCACAGTGAAATTGAAAACCTCTGTAACCGAGTGTGTGATAACCAAGGGATCACTGTATAAGAGGAGTAGATACTGTAGAAGAATAAAAAAAAAAATGGTGCTTTTGTTAGACAAATATTTGCACAGCAGAAAAACTGCACAATCCATGAATGTAGTGACCTTGGGAATATTGTTGTGACTGCTAGCTTCACTAGTGTCTGCATTCATTCATTTATGAGTGCCAGGATAATCCATTCCTATTGCTATTTGCTGTTCTAACTACTCCTTTTTCTGTTTCATTATTCATATTATACACTGGGGAGCTGTATTTGGGCACTGTGGGCATGTCAAAATGGCTGCCAACCTGCAAATTTTGAGCTTGTGTGTATTGTAAGAATTCAGGGATTGTGTGTGCTTGCAAAGCACAGATTGATGAAAATAAAATGTGTTAAATTTGAGAGCTTACTGTGCCTTTATATGCATAAACCTGGTATACATATATCAGTCCATTAGGCACTGTCGTATGTACAGTACTATCAAGTTGTGTTGTGTTTAGATTGTCATCAAATATATGAGTTATTTTTTCTCTTGCCAGCAAGCCTGTACGAGGGAATGCGGGAGCCAGAGACAGTGATGGAGGACATTTTTATTCGAAGGTTTATGACTGGTACATGGCATGATCTCTTTGTTTCTGAGGTAAGAATGTAACTTCTTGCTGTTCAGTATTTATTTACTGACATTTATTTTTTAGGCATTGAGAAGTAAGAAGCATTGTATTGTTGATGTGGATGTGCTGAAAATTTCTAGGAGGAGAGGGAGAAATCGAGAATGAGGTGGAGGTTTGGAATGGAGGTTCTGTATACAGTATTGATTTGAGTGATGTGTGTTGGAGGAAGTGCAGCCTGATGGTGGAGGATATAAGTGACATGGAGTAGAACAAGTGTATTTGTGGCTTGAGGGTTTGCATTGCAAGGAGGACATATTAGATTATTTGTCATTAGTGTTTTATGTTTATTAGTTGGAGAAGAACAGGGAGGCTTTAGGAAGGTAAGAGGTTGTGTAGATCAGATATTCATTCTTAGATCTTTAGTGGAAAAGTTTCTAGAGAAGGGAAAGACGTTGTATGCGGCTTTTATGGATGTGGAGAAAGCATATGACAGGGTGGTTAGACAAGAGTTGTGGAAAGCATTAAGAATATATGGAGTAGATGGGAAGTTGCTGAATGCTGTGAAGAGTACGTATGATGGTGCTAAGGCTGCAGTGCGTGTGGATGGTGAACTGAGTGAATTTTTCTCTTTGAAAGTTGGGTTGAAACAGGGATGTGTCATGTCTCCATGGTTGTTCAATCTGTACATGGAGGGGGTAATAAAAGAGGTACAAGGTAGGGTAATGGATGTTGGAGTGGCCCTGGTGAGAGAGGGTAGTGTTTGGAGACTCCCTGTACTGTTGTTTGCAGATGATACTGTGTTGTTGAGTGAAGACGAAGGGGAGCTGCAGGACTTGGTGGATCAGTTTGGGAGTGTTTGTAAGAAACGTAATCTAAAGGTGAATGTAGGGAAGAGTAAAGTGATGGTCTTTGAGAGAGATGAAGTCAGTGAATGTACAGCGAGGTTGGATTGTGAGGAATTGGAAAATGTGAGTACGTTTAAATACTTGGGTAGTGTGATGAGTAAGGATGGAGGGTTGGAGGGTGAAGTGCTTGAAAGGGTACAGCAGGGAAGAATGGTTGCTGGTTCCTTGAAAGCAGTGATAAGAAACAGGGAAGTGAGCATGGAGATAGAAAGTTACTACATGACAGTATTGCGATACCAACTTTAACATATGGAAGTGAAGCTTGGACGTTGTTGGAAGGACACGTCAAGAGTGAGAGCAGTGGAAATGAGTTATTTAAGAGGAGCCTGTGGAGTCACATGGAGAGATAGGCTGACAAATGAGGAGCGTTGTGGTGTGGATGCGGATGTGATAGGAAGCGTTAGGAGGAATACACTGAGGTGGTTTGGCCATGTGGAGAGGATGGAAGGTGAAAGACTGATGAAGAAAGTGTATGTGATTGAGGTGGAACGGGGGAGAGGCCGAGGATGAGATGGAGGGATGGGGTGGAGAGGTATATGAGAGAGGGGGGTGTGAGCTGGGAGCAGGGCAGTGAAATGGCGGGGGACAGGGTGACGTGGAGGTGATTTGTTTGTGGCCATCCCGAACGGGATTGAGGCTTCTGGCAATAGATTGATAGATAGATAGTTTTATGTTGGTGCTGAGCAGATAGCTTGATTTGATGACTACATCATAGTCAGGCAAGGTGAACTTGTCTTTCTCACTGGAGAGGACAACTTCTGTGAGATAAGTATTTGGTGAGAGTGAATGGAGGTTTGACTAGATTTGGAATGGACATGGGGGGTAGGGTTGTTGTGGCATTCTCTGTAGTGGTGGGAATTTACTCATCTTTTGTCTGTTTGTTTGATTCTTGTTTACCACATTTGTCTGCATCTGGCTTCATAACTCACACTCATACTTTTAGATTTACTGTGGCACCATATCTCCTGGCTTTATAATATGTCCTCATCTCATTTATATCACCTTTTGGTCCATTCCTGACTACAAAGGGTTTACATTAACCCTGTCTAATCGGTTCTGAACCCCTGGTGCAAAAATTACAACTTTTCAGAACTTGAACACATGGATCTAGGAAAAGCTAACTGCTTCTGGGGTTTATGACTAACATGGGGCTAGACACATCCTCTTACCTAATCATTGACTAAATTGTGTTACTTATGAACTTTTAACAGTACAGTACAATCCCAGTTAACCGGGTGGCTTGGGGAATTTACCTTCCCGGTTACAGATTTTTCCCGTATTTCTGATTTTCAAGTCAAATCTATACAAAGGCTATCACAGCAGTAAATACAGTTCAGGTACTCACCAGTCACATTAGGGGTTACACTAAGAGATTCTGCCTGAAAAACTGCCTTGTAAACACACACCATGGTCATAACACACGTGCGTACAATGTCTAGCAATTTGCAGTACTGCAAATTGCACCAGTCCATTGTTTACCGAATTACTGTATTCATTATATGTACTGTACTCATAAAAATTGAAAAATAAAATAAAGAAATAAAAGCTTGAACATTTATTAGTGAACTGATGATGTGTTAAGACTGCACTGTAGAATTATCATGACACCTGTGCCCCCACGTGAGTTTGTTTACGTTTCTGACCCCGACTGTTCTTCTTCTTCCCCATCTGACCTCCATCACTCCACCCCTCACCCACCACTCAGCTGTTTTGCAGAAAATAAAATAAATGATGTACGTATGAAATGCAGGCATATTATTTATTTATTTTTCTTCCAACAAAGTAAACTTTCATTCCTATTAACATTTATATTCAGCCATTAGTGTTTTATGATGTTCGCCTTTTTCAAGTGTGTTGCATATGTCCAGCTTCTGTTTCAAGGTAAGCACGATACGCTTACGTTTAGTTTGCACTTTAGGCATTTTGGAGTGTACAAATTACCGTCTATCAGAGGAACACAATAGCAAGAGAGCTTGTTTACTGTCTGGTGGCAAAAAGCAGACTGGTGATTTTTGGAGGGTGTGGAGGATGACTGAATTCAAGTAGGGGAAAGAGGGGGAGAGGAGGGGTGGTTAAGAGGATTTCCTAGGGATTTACATTAGCCGGAAATGCCTTCACCTCGCTTTGTCTGACTTCACCCAGCCTCGCGTGACACGATCAGACGGCGGTTTGGCGGTCCATTCAAATTGGCGCACAGTTATAACTTACTGACATTTTTACCAGCCCTTGAATTTTCCAGTTTTTCTGAGTATTCCATTTGTCTGGATACTGGATAGCTGGGATTGTACTGTAATATGTACTTCAGTACAGGTATAGTACTGGGCTGAGGTGAGTATTGGGTATAGTGTGGTAAGGAGGTTAGGTGACTTTGAGGCCTGGATGGCCAGATGAAGTGGACTCTTGCTTTATGCAGGCTTGCTTTGCACTAACCACCCTCTATGCAGCACCCCAGTCTCCACCCTTCTTTTCTTTATGTTGGCCCTTCCATGGTTTATGTGGGAAGATTGTGGCTGTTAACCCTGGGTTGTTGCCTTCAGCATTCAAAATATCCATGCAGTGACGTGGTTGTCACAGGATGTTGACATCATGACTTGATGCATGTGCATAGGCTGCTCTGGGTATCCTTTCTATGCCCTTTTGCACCATGCAGGCTGCATATTGTCCCAGTCTTGACCCATGAGCTTATCAGAGTCCTGTGTAATCTTACCTTGTATTACTGTACATGAACTATGATGTCCTCCACACAACAGAAAAACTGTCAGTGTGGTAGTAAAGGCAAGTGAGTGCCAATTACTGTTGGGAAAAAAAGAAAAGAAAAAAAAAAGGATATCTGAAGTGCTTTGATATTGGAGAATGTGTGGCAGACACTGCAAAGTTTTACAAGATTAATTAAATCAGCTATAAGGTCTGTGCACTTACACTGTACCAAGTTAAGGTGGAGCAGGCAATCAGACTGGCCAGCCTCAATTGATTGAAATGTTTATTGTTGTAAAAGTGTAGCATTATGGTGATATTGCAAGCACACTTGCACTCTAGGCCCACTCAGCAGACACTGTCTCACCTGTCTTCTATTGAAAGTGCTGTTTTCACATTTCTTTTAGATTATGCTTTGAGAATGTGACTTTCAATGATGATGATGTATGTACATGCTAGAAGTAGCTATGGATGCATTTTAGAAATGAACATTGTATGTAAATAGTATCAGATGATTGGATTATTTATTGTGATCAACTGAATGAAGGATAGAGTGCTTTTGTTGGGTCACTGAGCCTTAAGCCAAAGGCTGAAGCCTGGCTTAAGTCTCAAGTCTTGCAAAAATGCCACACTAGTCATTACAACTACTGTGTCAAGCTGAGTTTAAATACCATTATTACCATCTTTCTTGTACAATCATTGTTTAATATGTGCAGTGATGGTCAGAGGAAGTTTAGAGGATGAAGTGCTTGAAAGGGTGCAACATGGAAGAAAGGTTGCTGGTTCTTTGAAAGCAGTGGTAAGAAATAGGGAAGTGAGCATGGAAGTAAAAAAGTCACAGCTTGATAGTATTGTACAGTAATACCAACCCTGACATATGGAAGCAAAGGATAGACCTTGTTGGAAGGACACAAGTCAAGAGTGAGAGCAGTGGAAATGAGCTATTTGAGAGGAGCTTGTGGAATTACGTGGAGAGACAGACTGACAAAGAGGAAGTGAAGGAACATTGTGGTGCAGATGTGGATGTGATAGAAAGTGTTCAGAGAAATACATTGAGGTGGTTTGACCATGAGGAGAGGATAGAGAGCAAGAGACAAAGGAGAAGAGCATATGTGAGTGAGCATGGGGGGGGGGGTATGTAATACTGTGCGTCTTCTAGAAATAGATAGCAAGTACAACACATATGGCCGATTCTTGATACAACTGACTACTGTAGACTTGCTATTGTATTGCTATTGTATAATTATATTCATATACAGTATATACAGTACAGTATATCTATTATGTTACTACGAGTATATTACAGTTATGTAACTACATTCAGTTTTACTACATTATAACAAATACCACATATTTACATTAGTATTTAACTTAATTGTTTGACGAATTGATAAATAGTCATGTAACATATTCCTGTACACTGTAGATTGAAATACAAAGATAGGTCGTAGGTACGACTGTTTGGCACGACCGAGCGATATACTGTATAAGCATTAATATATCATAGGACAATATGTAACACTAGCACATGATGTATATCAATACACATACCAGATGACCAAGAATGTCAGTACACATGATGTATGTCAGTACACATACCAGACTGTCAAGAATTCAATGTATCTCAAATGCTTGACGTAATGCACGGAAGATTGCTTGTCACATCTGAAATGTACCAGACGCAATACATACACACACACACACACACATCACCCAGCCAGTAATATACAGGTATACAGAGAAATCAGAGGTGAGAGTCAAAGAGCAAGAGAAGGCAGATTGGAGAGACGAGAGAAGGAAGCTTAGGAGATAGAGTGGAGTAGGAGGTTTGCCATCACACTGATAGTATGTGGATCACGTCACTTTGTCCATCACATAACTGTCACAGAAAAACCCCTTAACCCCAGAGTGTCTGTACCATCATTTACAATACAACTTAGACGGAGGGGGAAGTGAGACAGAGAAAGACAAGCCTCAAGATAGAACCCACAATGAGCTATCCAATGCCTCACCATTTTACGTTTGGCAGCAATAGTAATGTACAATACACTACGATACCTACGCTGGTAACAACAATTCTACATATCTTCCACAATTTTGACACTGGGGGTACCTACCTACCTAGTTACATACCGACCTCCCACCCTCTCTACTTAATGACAAGGGGAAGACCAAGGATGAGATGGAGGGGTGGAGTGAAGAGGGAGGTGTAAGCTGGGGGGAGGGCAGTGAAGTGGCAGGGGACAGGGCTACATGGAGGCGATTGTTTGTGGCCACCCCTTATGGGATTAAGGTGTCTGGCCATAGATAGATAGATAGATGATCAGAGTTTGTTTATGCATGTGTTGGGTGGTCATACAGCTTTGATTTGGGCCATTTTGGATAAGTTTTGGAGCCCTTTCCTCTTATTAGCCATATAACAATGTATCTTATGGAACCATTTATGTAGAATTCGTTCACACAAGGACCTTACCCCCACATTTCCTGTGTAAATTGTGGCCTCACTATATGTTATTTTTCTTTCTTTTTGCTGATGCCCAATCGATCACTGCTTGGTTTGTTAATTCTATCTATCTATAAACCTAGGCTGCTTCCCCCAAGGAAATGTAATGCACAGATCAGAATGAGGATAATTAGGGCACCCTTTGACTGAATGTGTGTGTGTGTATGTGTGTTTGTTGCAGTCTTTATTTATTTTCTGCAGTGCTGTTCCACATATATCATTGAATCATTCCTTTATCTTTTTATATTTAGTTCCATGTGTAGGAATGAATTTATTAACCATCCATCCATCCATCATCCAGTCTTATATTGCCCCATGAGGAGTATATGATCTTGGGGCAAGGTAAGTTGGTCCTGACATTTAAGATGAGAGTGACCAGCCTCACTCATCCCTGATTGGCATTACATGAGCAGTAAACCCCAACCACCCACTGGATATAAACCTGCACAAGCTCAGTCCAATTGGAGCACCGTAATTACTCACTAAACCACCAGGTGCCATAATTTCGTTATATGGTTACCACCCGACATAGTAGAGGTAAATGGTTTCCAGGTGTACAGGAAACCATTTGGCTTGTCAGTCAGTGTAGAGTCACCCATAGGCAGAAGGAAGAGGAAAGTATGAAGGAAAGAAAGACAGAAAAGGGAGTAAGTCATCCGCAGGCGGAAGGAAGAGTAAAGAATGAAGGAAAGAAAGACAGAAGAGGAAGGAAAGAAGAAAGGAAAGGGCAGACACCCAAAGCAGCACTACATCGAATGAGTGGATGGTGACCTTCCCCACCTACCACATTATTAACACCATCATTATATATCTCATTAAAATAGTATATATTTTGCAAATTTTTGGCTTCAATGAATTCTTTTCAGTCATATTTCATGAAATAATTTCTCAATACCACAAAATTAGCTTTTTCAATTATATCTATCTTCTTTGTACTTTTTCCATGCTTCCTCTTCGCAGTTCATGATGTCAAATTTAGTTACTAAACAGTCACTCTTTCCTAAGGGACAACAGTACTTTATATTTTGCAAATCTTTTAATCTTTTGTAAACACAAGATGTAACCTAAATGGTTCATCACCACCTCTAAATCTTTTTTGATGTTCTCAACCACCAAGTTATTTGTTAACAGTTCATGTAATGTATAACCCCATGTGTTTGTATTATTACCAGCATCACTCTCCTACCAAGTACCATACTTCTTTGCAGTTAAAGTCTTCAGTTAGGTCTAGTCCATTTTTTCTTTGTGCTAGTTTTTCCAGATACATCAACATATCTCCAACCGTATCCTCATGCCCTTCATCATGTCATGTTCTTGTTTGGGGTGGCATATAAGCCACTCCTGTATCCATCTTGTTCCCTTTATCACTTTGAATTTCTACTTGTAATGTTTTTTCCCTGTTGCCCATTTTCACCTTTCCTGTCATTAAATTACTCTCTGTCATTAGTAAAACTCTTCCTGTCTTCTCCATATACTATATCCACTCCAGTCCAACATCTGTAGTTTTATGTCTTCATTTTACTTTGTTTCACTGATACATATGGCTGATAGTTTTTTCTTGGTTATATAATCCTATACAGTATACATATTTTTTATTAATCCATCTACATTACTATACATAACCATTATGTTACCATTCTCCATTACTTTTACTTTCCTTCCCTGCACCTTTACTTTCACCTTTGTGATTTCTGTTTACAACATTGCCATGCATAACTTTTGTTACTGTGCTCCCTTACTTTTATTTTGCTTCCCAAACCTCTAGTTTCTCGTTTGTGACTTCTGTTTACTTTTTTGTCTTTTCTCCACTGTACCATTTTTAATACTTTTCAGTGTATCACTCACACACACACACAATATATATATATATATATATATATATATATATATATATATATATATATATATATATATATAAAAGTGTTCGCTCTTCAGTTTTCTTCTTTGCATCTGCCATGAAGTTTCTTATTTTCTGTCTTCTCAATTTGTGTCCTTTCTAACAATTATACCACTGAATCTTGCAATATGTTTCAACCTCCATGTGAATCATAATGCTTTTTCAGCAACCCTGGTCAAATTAAACTTTATCTTAGGTGGCCTCTTCTCACCCTTTCAGTTCCGTCCTCCACTCCATACACCCTCAGACTTTCTCCCAACCATTATTATCTGTATCTGTCTTAGATCAGTTCCTTGGTCTTTTTGTCCTCTGAAGTTCATTTCAGTTTTGTTCCTAATTTCATCTTCATTATATTAAAAGAAAATCACTTATTTTTTTTCTATCACCTATTTCTCTCACTATATTTTCTCTCTTCCTCATAATGTTCAATATACCTGCTTCGAAATTTACTTTTCTTTTTCTTCACTCTCCAATTTCTCCTTTGTTCTTTTCTGTTCCTTCATTATCTCTGCCAATGTGGTTGATTTATTTTCTTCTTTTACCTGCCATATATTTTGCATATCCTTCATCAGTGTTTATACCTCCTCTGTTTTAGCATTATTTTCTCATTTGCTTCTCCATAATACTGTATTTCAGTTTCTTCTCAACATCATAATTTCGGTGCTCTGCATTTTCTGTATACAGTATTTTTTTTTAGTTCTTCTTCTGCTGACTTTTCACCCTCCTCATTTTTATCTCTTTTCTGTAGCTTAATTTCTGCATCACTTATTTTTCTCATGATGTCAAAATTGTTAAGTCCCATATCATCATCATCATCATTTGGACCTTTCCCACCCTAGGGCAGGGTGAGGAAACTCCTATATCACAGACATCATTATTTTTTCTCCAGTGTTTCAGTTGTTGCCAAAAGTGCTTGTGCTACACTACTTTGTAATTGCCTTTTCAAACTTTTAATCCTAGCCAACACATCCTGATAGAAATTTCACTCCTCACCTTCCAGCACCTGAGTTTCAAAGCCATTGAATTCTGTAGATGATGCTGGGCTTCTAGTCTTGCATATTCTTATATTTATCCTAGTGCCATCATGTTTGGGGTTTAGAGATGAATGCCCTGCCATATACTTGTAAACAATGATCACCATAGTTAAGTCACTAAGAATATCCATCTTATAAGCTCAACATTTTTTTTTTTTTTCCTAAGCCAACCTCACACAAAATTTGTTGCATGGAGACAAAAATGAAATTTTAGACGTACTCCTTGTTTACAATATAGGTGAAAGTTTGGCTGCGTTAGTCCATTGTGTCCTCTTCACTTGTGCATGCGTGTGTGCGTGCATGAGAGAGAGAGTTTGGGTGGGTGAATAAGGCCATTACAGGGAATCAGTTACTATGCTGGGTGATACAAATATAACCTAGTGATGCCTGGTGGTCTAGTGAGTTAAGGCACTCCAGTTGGATGAAGCCTGTAAAGGTGTTCCATCTGAAGGACTTTGTGTTTTCATAATGCCACTCAGGGGCAGGTGAGGCTGGTCATCCTTGCCTTAATTGTCGGGACTGAGTAGCCTAGCCCTGGGCTCCGAAACTTCTTATTGGGCAGAAATGTGTTGGGTGATACAAGGATGAATGATCACTGGATATTAGCCACGTCATTTACTGTAGTAAATAGTGTTAGGAAGATTACAACTTTAAAACTAGAAGCAGTGTTCCATGTTGGAACAAGATGAATTATTCTGATTTTTCTTTACAGGTTATTATCAAGAGGCAGCACAACATGATTCGGATTGCTGGAATTGTGCAGCAGAAATTAATCCCACGTAAGATGTACTTCCTCATTGGCTATTGTGAAGAGATGTTGTCATATTGGTTAAAATGCCCTGTCAAACTTGAGCTCCAGACTGTACCTGATAAAAAAGATGTCATTTATAAATATATTTAATGTTAAGCTTGTGATATTAGTCTTTGTGGAATGATGTAATATTATAACTTTTTAGTGAATTGTCGTGTACAGTTGTTAATACAAATTTTTAAGATTATTAGTAATGGTTTATAATTAAACTTTATACAGTAATAATTAAATGAATAGTACAGTGTGCTAGAAAAATGTACAAAACTTTTTGTGGCCACCTTTGTTGTTCAGTTATATATTTTTCACAGTCAGTGACTTGTAAGTTGTACAGTACTACAGTATACCTTGTAGCTAGTAGAACAAATAGGTTCATTCATCTCCCTGGTAACAGTACTTAAGAGGGGGTATTGCATGAGAATGGCCAGGCGAGGGTGGTGGTGGTGCTGGAGGTAGTGAGTCGTCACATCATTTTGTTTTTGATGGCTCCAACATGTCTGCATGTGTCAGCCTTGGTCACCTAATGGCGGGTCTCCATGCTGCTCGATCTCTGGCAGCCTCCCTATTTAATCCCTCATCCCAGAGGTCACATTAAATGACCTCGTCCTAGGTTTTTTTCAATCTACCTCTCACAACCCTATCCCAGCATTAACACTTCTCACTTTCTGTACTAGGTGGTTAGTGGTGGCGACCATCATCCACTCACTTGATGTAGTGCTGCCTATTTCTTCCTTAACCTTTATCATTCCTTTTCTGTGGCTGCCCTCCTCTCTTCCTATTTCTCCCATCTTTCCTGTCACTTCTTATTGCTTTCTTTTCCTTTACAGGTGGCGCTACATTGAGTGACAAGCCAGATGGTTTCCTGTAAGCCAAGAAACCATTTACAGTGCTGGGTTGTAACCATATAGCCAAACCATACGTGCTCCCTATGTGTCAACAAGTGGGTTGGTGGAGGGTTAGTGCCCCTCCCCGTATAACATATAACTCAAAAGAGTACAGACTTTCTGTACTCTTTTTGTTTTTTTTTTTCATGTGAGGAAGAAGGAACCAAAGGCTGAACCCACAAAATGTTTCATCCAAGAAAAAAAAAAAAAAAACAATACAAAAGAGAGCCAAATTCAAGATTCATTCATATATCATCCCCCATCCTCTCCACATGCCCAGACCATCTCAATCCACCTCTCCTCATCACAACACCAATACACTCCAGTTCCATCCTACCCCTCAACTCTTCCATCGTAAACCCAGCCCCCCGTAGGCCTCACACTCAGGGATGCATTGCACATCCATCTAATCATTGTCATTTCTGTACCTTTGAGCCTGCGAATATCTTCTTCCTTTACAGGCCAAGCATCAGTATCATACAGCATTACACTCCTAACACATGCTACATACAAAGATCCCTTAGCATGGAGGGAGAGCCGTCTCAATGTCAGGAGAGGCAACAGCCCTCTGAATTTCTTCCAACTATTCCTCACTTTAGCCACAGAGCTAACTCCAGCCCCAGATGTGGAAGAATTGTGTGTATCAACTTTTTCTTATTAATTAATGTTGTTGGTACCCTGCTGAGACTGAACCCTTTTAACCCTGTTTTGTAAATATAAATCTGAAGTTGCTGTTACCAAATAAACCACACTGAAAGAGTTAATGGACAGTATGTGCAGCTCCTTACCTAATTTCCAGGTATTGGTTTATGAGTTGTTGAATAACCCTGGCCTTTCTGGCTAAGCAGACCCATCAACTGCAGGCAAGCAATGCTCCTGCAAAGTCATCCCATGCAGTGAACAGCTATTCCCTTGCAGCAGACAGAACCTCACTAAAGTGAGGGCCAGGGAAAAGTGTAGAGGTTTGACTCCTGGAAGGATTCCGCATTTGCGTCTCCACCCGTTGAACAAGGGAACCAAAGGAGGCTCCACATAACCCCAGTATTGGTTACATGGTTACCACACAGCATTGTTATTGGTTTCCTGGGTTACAGGAGATCATTCGGCTTGTCACTAAGTGTAGAGCCATCTGAAGTGGAAAGAAGAGTACTAAAAAGTGACAAGAAGGATGAGAAGAATAGGAAGAGAGCAGGGCAGATAGAAGTAAAAAAGGGAACAATCCATATGAGCTTTGGCTTATGTACTGTACATATTGTTTTATGTAATGTGATGAGGTACGGTAACCAGTCATGGTTGACTAGACATTAGACCTAGATAACATTACAAAGGCATTCCGCCCTTGTTAGCTTCATCTTTTCATTGTAGGGTCTCCAATTTACTTGCATCCCTTTCTTTCCCTGCTATTTCAGTTCTTCCTCTGCGAGATTCTATGTTTCCGCCTTGGCTTCTTCCTCGCCCTGTTGTTTGTGATGCCCTGCTTTCTCGCCCAAAGTCCTCTTCCACCTCCCAGGAACTCTATCATCTTTTTATGGATCATATGCGTTGTCACTCCTCAGCGACCCCAGTGTACACAAACTGCTCTAAGTCTTCTGTGGGCTCAGGTTTTGCTGTTCTTTTCCGAGACCATACTTATCAGATCTGCCTTCCACCAGTTGCCGGTATTTTCACTGCTGAACTGCTGGCCACTTTACTAGCCCTTCGTGTTATATACCGATCAAGTTTACACACTTTTGTTATTTTCACAGATTCACTGTCCCGGCCAGCAACCCACTAGTGTTGGAGGTACAGGAATGGTTGTTCCGTATTACCACCAGATTGAAGTCTGTCTCCTTCTGTTGGGTCCCAAGCGCTATTGGAATACCGGGTAATGAGAGAGTTGATTGCCTGGCATGTACAGCTGTCACCTCTTGCTCTGTCACACCTCGTTCTATCCCGGCAACTGATTATTTCCTGATTGTTACCCGTCTCCTTGGCCAGCGGTGGCAAGCAGAATGGATGTCCACAACTGATGACAAACTCCGCTCCATCACACATACTGTCACTCCCTGGCAGTCGTCCTCCCATCGCAACAGGCGTTGGGAAATAGCCCTAGCCCGTCTGCGCCTTGGCCACATGTGGATCACACATGGCTTTCTAATGTCAGGAGGCACTCCTCCGATCTGTCAGTGTTGCCAGGTTCCATTCACAGTCCACCATCTTTTGCTTGACTGCCCTCAGTTCCACGCCGTGCGCAGACGGACTCTCCCATTCCTTTACTCCCTCGGATATCCCCCTACCTTAGCCGATCTTCTTGGCGACTCCCATGTTTTCCATCACACGCCTCATGCGCTTCCTACCTCAAACCCGTATCTTGCCTCACATTTAGTGTCTACCCTGCCTTCCCCTCTGCTTTTATTGCACCATAGCATACCCGTCATTTTTATGCAGCGGTTTTAGTGCCATATGGTCCTCTTGGGCTTGGTGCTATACCTCATACCAATTAATCTGGCCAGGCATGTATGGCAACACTGTTCCTGCCGATATTCTGATTGGCTGGAGGTGTTTGTTCGATTTCGTTGTTGCTTAAACCGATACTCTCTTTATTATCAGATGTGATACTGAGTTTGTCAACAAGACAATCGTGAAAAGCAAAAAGAAATCCGATATATACTTAACAACAATCAAATTTTCGTAGGAAGATAGAAATATGAGTCAACAAAGTATTAAAAAAGTCCAAGTCGAGGTCAGCATTCGAACAATTCCTTTAAATCTCCGACACTTCGTAATATAACAAAAAATTAAGGAAACCTGCTTAATCTAAGCATTCGTATAACACAAATTTAAATTTTAAGATCAGTCCATACTGTGATAATGAGGAGATATAATGAAATAGTTTTCCTTTAGCCTACTTTGATTTTCGCAATTTTTTCAAACCTCCCTCCCCGCAGAACTCGTCTTTTCATTAGAATTTTTAATTACTCAAAGTTGTGGCACGATTTAAGGATGCGAACTGATCTTATAATTTAAGTGTGTATTATACCAACACTTAGATTAAGCAGGTTTCCTTAATTTTCTGTTATATTAAGGAGTGTTGGAGATTTAAAGAATTGTTCGAATGCTGACCTTGACTTGGACTGTTATAATACTTTGTTGACTCATATTTCTGTCTTCCTATGAAAATTTCATTGTTGTTAAGTATATAACGGATTCTTATTGCTTTTGCGATTGTATTGTCGACAAACTCAGTATCACATCTGATATTAAAAAGAGTACGGGATTATGGCGTCTGGCAATAGATAGATCAGTTTTAGCAACAACGAAATCGAACAAACACCTCCAGCCAATCAGAATCTCGGCAGGAACAGTGTTGCCATACATGCCTGGCCAGATTAATTGGTATGAGGTATAGTCCTTATTACTTACTTACAGAGGCATTAAGTAAGTGGTGGCTTGAGCTGTTGAGGGAGGGGGGGAGACTTGCAGAGGTTTATAGTTGACCATGGATGAGGCTAAAACTTAGTAATGTTTGGTGCCAAACTTTCAGTGAAGCTTTATTTTAATATTTGTGATGGACAAAGAAATCTGTTTTGTAGTGTCAGGTCATCATCTTCACCATCAGCATATCATGCAGACCTTCTTTCCCACCCCAGGGTGGGAGAGCCAGAAAAAACTTGATTGAATGAGATACTAAAGTTTGTCTGGCTGGATGAGCCACACTCCCATTCACTCACTATTCATGCCCTCTGAATCCTGGCTCCACCAGATAGGTAAAAAATCATTCCACACATAGCTTCACACTTACACATCTGACAGAGTCTATCCAATGACTGTCAGGTTAGAAAATGGTGCCAAACTCTGGTCATAGGTCTCTCATAACACCATGCATATTTATATTGGACAACCACAGGGACATCATGTAACCTTGTCTCATGCCAACACTAATTTTGAACCATTCGCACAGATGCCCACTTATTCTTACACATGTTTCATTACCTTTGTAATAGCTCTTGGTGGCACTCAGCAGTTTACCATCTACACCATACATATTCAAAACCTTCCATAATCCTTCTGTGTTTTCCTTATCCTATGCTTTTTCCAGATTCTTAAATGGCATAAGTAGTCCTTTTCCACTGGCTATCTCGTTGCAGATATTTGATCCACACATCTTCTACCACTCTTAAAGCCACCCTGTTTGCTACTCACCAGGTACAGTATTCTGATATATCCCATACTTTTTTTTTTTTTTTTTTTTTTTTTTGAATAATTCTTACATATACCTTTCTTACAACACTTGAGATATACACCACCATAATTTTTCACTCATGTCCTTTACCTTTATTTTTGTACAGGGGTACAGTTACAGCTTTTTTCCACTCTGCTGGTACAGTTTCACTTATCCATACCTTCTTACATATCTCAAACAAACTTCATTCCACTTTCTCCAGTCTGCTTAATCATATCAACATACACCTCAACAACCCCCTATCCTCTCCCATTCTTCACCTGCTTCACAGTCATTTTCTGCCAGTGTTATGTTTGTTGGCACTGCACTCCTTCTTTGCACACCACCAAAGACAGTCATACGTACAGTTGCTCTGCTTCCACCATTTCCATTCATTAGCCTTTCAAAATATTAAAAAGCATCGTTCTCTCTACAAGCAAGTACCGTAATCAGTTAGGCTCCTTTCAGCACTGTCTCCATTCTCTCTATCGTTTATATTAGTGTGCATATTTATACTTAAAATAGGAGTTACGTATGCATAAGCTTCTTTCCTGACATATGCCTTTCAGTTGCCTTCCATTATCATCTTCCCTGGTACAGTACTCCATAATGACCCATTGTATTATCCACAGGATCAGAGTACAACTCACCCATTCATATCACCCATCACAAACACTCATTAACTGACGGGCATCTCTCCTATTACTCCATCCAGCTGATCCCAGAACCTATCTTTCTCTGCCTCATCTCTGTCATCACAAGGCTTATGCAACACTTACTAACTTTTACCCCTTTGAGCAGGAAATTGACGTGCATACATCTTGAGCTACACATTTGTAATATTTCATTTCTCTCTACCACTTGTCACTCATCACCAATGCAATTCCTTCTTTGCATCCTCTATGCACAGTCATGCCCAACCTTACACATTTCACATCCTCCCATTCTTCCACAACACACCCTTTCATCTTTGCTACATCGTGTTATTGCATTGTGCATAGCAATCAAACACGTTCTCTTCCACTCTCTTATTCTCCTCATATGTGCTTCGCAGATTCCACATGGCCATACAAACCTGCCCATTTGGTTTGAGCCCTGGGCAGTTACTGGACCTTCCGAGGCTCCCTGAATTTTTTCACATTCTGAACAAGTGATTTAAAATTTGCGGAAGCTGGGGGACCCTACTCTTACCAGGAACCTCAGGTTTGCATTCAGAGTTTGAGATGATTGTTTCTGAATAGGGATTAAGTTCACGTACAGTATTTTGGTTACTGTACTACATGCATTTCATCGTGGCAGCATTAAAAATGCCGTAACGTTATAATTATTACAAATGCTTTCCTTCATCTAACAGTGAATATTGCAGGTAAATGTTATCATAATTCAGTGGAAATTAACAGGACTATACTTTCAGATATTGTGTGCAATAAAAAAAAATCCAAATTGCTTGAGTTGAGAGTGAAACTTCAAATAAAAAACAATGGCTCAATCCATTGATGTGCTAAACCCCCTAAGTAGGGGGATAAGGGTGCTAGATCCCCAGATGGTGTTAGATTCCCATAGGGAATGTAGGTGAGCTAGTTCCCAGGGGGGTTCACTAAAGGCTTAACCCCCAAGGGGAAGTTGGGGAGAAAGAAGATCCCTGGGGGGGCTAGACCTAGGCAGTGTCCAGGGGAGCTAGACCTTCAGAGGGGGTTATACCGCTCAGGAGGGGTCAAGAGGGCTAGATCCCTAAAAGTTGGGGGGGGGGGAGATTAGATCCCCAGAATGTCAACTGGACCCTACAGAGGGTTGTTTCGATGCCAGAGCCTACAGGGGAACTAGATCCTCCATGGTGGAATTGGAAGCTAGGTTCCCTTCAAGGGGCTAGATCCAAATGGGTTAAGGTAGGGGGCTTGATCTCCAAGGGACTAGACCCCCCCATGAAACAGGGAGGTTAGACCCCAGGGGGAGTTAGGTGAAGTTAGAATCTTGGGGATCAAAGGGAGTTAGATCCCCCTGGGGGGCTGGACTTCAAGAGGAAGGATGGGTGACTCTACTCTCCAAGAGGGGATTCAGTTCCTAGACCCTCAAAAGGTGGTTAGATGGCTAAAACCCAGGGGAGGGTCTATCCCAGGGAGGGAGTTAGAATTTACAGTGAGGATCATGAGAGCTAAACCTCAGTTAGGAGTCGGGAGGTCAGACTCCATGGGTGATCAGGGTGGCTCAACCCCACAAGGCAGATGTCATTGTATCGTTACTAAAGACTACAACATGCTGACATGCATCAGCCTTGGTCAGGGAGTCATGATCTCCCAGGTGGGATAGGCTAGACCCACAAGGGAGATAGGCCTCCAAGGAGGGTTAGGGGAAAGCTTGAACCTCATGGGAACATTAGACTTCCAAGAGAGTTCGGGGTACATCCTCAAGGGGGTTAGGCAGCTAGACTTGACAGAGGAGCATCAGGGTGGGATAGACCTCTGGAGAGAGTTCAGGGGGGACTGATCCCTGGAAATGTTTCCGGGGGACACCCCTGGGGGCTCAGAGGGGAATTATATTACCCACTGGGGATCAGGAGGGATGGGTCAGGGAATAGATCACCAAGGGTGTGCGAGCCCCCACTGGATCGGAAGTTAAGGGATTGCTTGGTCTGCACTGGAAGTTGAAGATTGGGACGAGGGGCACACCCAGGGGGAGGGCCAGGGCCCCCCCCTTAGCTCTCTGGGTCCTTTAAAAGTTTATATATATTTATTTTGATAACCGCAAAACATGAAAAATTGGCAAGTACAAACAAAGAGTAACACATGAGCCAGCAGCTCTCTAACTCTAAACCTGCATGTGACCTCCCAGTAATTATCGGATTACCTGACCTTACCTCACTACGGGCCCCCCCCCTTAGAAAATTCCTGGGTACGCCACTGATTGGGATCCCAAGGTGGTGCGGTCTAGGGCTTGACCTTTCTAGGAGGCTAGCGTCCCTTGGGGGTTAGACGCTTCAGGAAGAGCTAAAGATGGCTAGACACCCCAAGTGGGGATTGGAATTGATAAACCCTCTCAAGAAGGGTCAGGGTATAGTTAGTCTGCTCAGGAGGGAGGCTGGACATCCCAGTGGGGTCAAATGGGCCTAGGCCACTCAGAAGGGAGTCAGGAGCTAGAGACCCTTTGGAGGGGTTGGGTGGCAGAGCACCTAGGAGAGAGTCAAAAAGGCTAGATCCAGGAAGATAAAAGGGTGACAGCATCACCTGCCTTCTCTTGCTTCCCCCTGTAGTGACCACCACCAGTGTCCACTACAACCGTTTCCCCTGGCGGTCCCGAAGACAACATATGCGTGCTCCGGGCAACAACAGCACAGGGGCCCCCCTGGCCGGTGTGCCCTTCTTGCCCACAGGAGCAGAGCAGGCAACTGTAGCCATACCAGGGAAGTCAGACCAGGGTGAGCATCACCAACTCATCAGCACCTGGTCCAGCTAGCTCACCAGCAGCACCAGGTCCAGCTAGCTCACCAGCAGCACCAGGTCCAGCTGGCTCACCAGTGGCACCAGGTCCAGCTAGCTCACCAGCAGCATTAGGTCCAGCTAGCTCACCAGCAGCACCAGGTCCAGCTAGCTCACCAGCAGCACCAGCACCAGCTTCTCCAGCAATATTTCACCAGCACCACTGGGAGCCGTCATCACTACAGCAGATACACTGCACCTGCTTAAGTCTTACAATAAACTCCATAAACTGCTGTTAGGTCCGATGAGTTTCCATTTTCCCATCCTTGCATGTGTTTGCACCTTGGTCTCTGTGTCGCAGTTGTAAAAGGAATAAGACAACCAGTGAACAGGGTACTACAAATGGTGACCCTGGAGTAACACCTCAATCTATGGCTGAGCAAAAGATAACTCTTCCCACATTCAGTCACAACATACAGGACTGGCTGGAGCATGGCGATGCCGCTCTCACTGGCAGCACAGCCATTGACACAAAAGTACGCGGCACTGTGTTTTGCTCTTCTGACAGAGGTTGTCTCAGAGGTTTTGGCAGTCATCACCAACCCACCAGCCGACCACAAGTTTGTCTTCCTTAGAGATGCCCTCCGCAAATGGTATAGTCAGTCCCGCCACAACATCCTCCAGGACCTCACACGTCTCACACTTGGCGACTCACACCAGCCTGCTCATGGGAAGAGATGCAGCACATTAACAACCGTAGTGCTGACTAGCTGCCAGACACCATCCTGTGGCAGTTACATTGCCAAAAGCCTCCTGATGACATCTGCCTCGCCTTATCAACCATGGACACTGCCTCCTCAGCTGGGGAATGCTCAGCAACCGCAGACAGGGTATTCAGGGAGTTTACCTCACTGTTCCACCACAACACTGCCTCCATCATCACCTCAAGCCAGAACAGTGCTGCCAATGCTGCCTCCAGCTACCCACCACGTTGCCTTCTCAAGCTGACAGAATTAAGAGTGAACTCCAGGCCCTCAGCTGACACGTCAACTTCTTAGAACATTTGCTTACCCATGGCCAGCCACCCCAGGGTGCTCTGAGATTACAGCCATCTAACAGTGAAATAACTGCATACCACCCTACCACCACTCAACGGAACAACATATGTTAGATCCACGCCCGTTTCGGCCCTTGCGCGTGTAACTGTGTCGCTTCCTGCATTTTTTAGGAAAACTCCAGTAACGAGAGATGGTAGACGCTGCCACTCCCTTGCCTTCACCCCATCATACAGACACCCCTGCCACGGCTATCACTTCTCTGCAGCTCATCATCATCCTGCACGTCACTGACCACACTTCAAGACTTTGTTACCTCGTTGACACAGGAGCAACCTTCAGCATCATTCCTCTACCTCCTTAACACAACTGCCAGCAGCCTTTCTATGACCTCTTCGCAGGTAGTGGATCGTCCATTGCTACTTATGGTGTGCTGACCCTCAACGTTGACCTTGGCCTGCCACATACCCTGACTTGGCCTTTCGTTGTTGCTGACATTTCTCAACCGATCCATGGCTGCGACTTCCTAGCCTACTACAACCTCAGTGTTGAGCCATCCAACAACTGTCTCTCTCATATTCCCTCAAGATGGAAAGTGGTTGGTAAGCCTGCCACAGGGATGAAAGTTATTTCCTGCTTTTTACAGTCTAATGACTTCTCCTACCCCCTGCAGGATTTCTGTGAACTGTTCCCTTCTCGCACATCACAGTCCACACCTCTGCTGGAATCTTTCACCACATTGAAACATCAGGACCCCCAGTTTTCACCCGACCTAGCCCCCCCTTCCTCCAGCATTACTCAGTGCAGCCAAGGGAAAATTCAGTTCCCTCCTGGACTAAGGCATCATTCGGCCCTCCAAGAGCTCTTGGGGCTCTCCGCTCCACTTGGTCCCAAAATCTGCCCTCAGTGGGCGGGGAGCTTGTGGCAACTAGAGAGCCCTCAGCCGGATTACAAAACTGACTTCAACCCCATCCTACACATCCATGATTTCCACCACAAGCTGTACAACAATAAGATTTTCTCCAGAGTCGACCTTCTGTAAGATATTCTCCAAAATCGACCATGTGCACGCCTTCCACCAGATTCCAGCGCACCTGAAGACATCCAGAAAACTGCCATCACCACTCCATTTGGACTGCGCAATGCAGCTCAGACCTTCGAACAATTGATGGACCATATTCTCTGCGACCGATTTTGTCACAGTATACATCGATGACATACTGGTTGCCTCCCTGTCCATTGTTGACCATCATTGTCACCAGCAGCTTCTCCAATGCCTCCAGGACTTCGATCTCAAGATGCATCTGGCCAAATGTATCTTTTGTGCTGCATCACTTGACTTCCACGGCCACAGAGTCTCTGCAGATGGCATCTGAGCTCTCCTACAGAAGATCTAAGCCATTTAACACTACCCTCAGCCTGATACAGCGAAGAAGCTTCAGGAATTCCTTGGCATCGTCAACTATTACCACCGCTTCAGCACAGAAGCAGCTGATCTTCTTGCATCTCTCCACAATCTCAAGCAGCTTCCAAAGTCATCCTGCCAGCCACTTACTTGGACCCAGGAAGCCCAGGCTGCATTCACCACCATTAAGGAACACATTTCACGCCTCATTCTACTCGCTCACCCCGCACCGAATGCCACCACCACACTCACCTTGGATGCCTCAGTCACTGCTGTCGGCACAGTCTTACAACACAAGAGATCAATGGCCAGCTAATGCTTGTTCTTTTTTCATAAACTCTCCAGCCCCCCCAAATGAAGTACAGTGCCTTCGATCGTGAACTATTGGCCATATACCTTGCCATCAAGCACATCCAGCACTTCCTTGAGAGCTGCCAGTTCACCATCTGCACGGACCATAGGCTGCTTATCCATGCCTTTGCTAGAAGCTCATAGATGCCCACACCCAGAGTCCTTCGTCACATGGTCTATGTCTCTGAATTCACCACCAACATCCGGCACATCAAGGGCAAGCACAATGAAATCACTGATGCCCTCTCCTGCATCTCCATTATGATGCCTCAGGTGTTCCCAGACAACAAGCTTCTCTCCGCAGCCCAGCAGGATGACGAAGACCATGCCAAATATAGGAATTCACCCTCAGGCCTTGATCTTCAGGAGCTCTCCATTCCTAGGACAGATCTCAAGATCTGGTGTGATGTTTCCTGTGTGGGGCCCACACCGTTCATCCCACACACCCTTCATCGCGACATGTTCAACTGCATACATGGCTTAAGTCATCCAGGAGTATGGGCCTCCTGGTGTCTCCTACTTCATCGTGTTGTCTGGCCTGGGATCAAGGCAGACACTCATGTCTGGACTGCTCAGTGTTTTGCCTGTCAGTCATCCAAGGTCCATCGACACACCGCAATCCTATCAAGATGCTTCCCATCCTTGACGAACACTTCAAGACCATCCACCTGGACATCTTGGGACCCCTTCCGTCTTACTGGGGTTACATCTACCTCTTCACTTGCTTTGACCAGTTCACTGGTTGGGCTGAGGCCATCCCTATGCCAGATACTATCACAGAGGCCACTGTCCTGATCTTTTTGTCTGGGTGGGTTTCTCGTTTTGGCACCCCGACTATGATCATCACTGACTGGGGTGTGCAGTGTGAATCACCCCTGTGGAGGGAGCTGCTGCAATATCTCGGGACTTCCCGACACCGCACGTCGAATGGCATGGTTGAACGCATTCATCACCAACTGAAGCAAGCCATCAAGTTACAGCCTCACCCTTACTGCTGGGTGGACGTACTTCCAGTGGTGCTCCTCGGCATCCATGCTTCACCCAATGAAGAATTCAGCTGCAGTCCAGTGCACCTCACCCTTGGCAAAAAACTCTGAGTTCCTGGCAGCCTCTCACTGGACTCAAGCCCATTCCAAGTCGCCTCCCGTTCAGCGAAGTTGATAGCCATCAGCTGCAAGGGAAAACAGGACACCGTGAGCATCAACCACTTGGAGCCAGCAATCATGCCTCCAGATGAACCACCAGACGATGTGCCACCACCCCAACAGGAGCCTCCAACACCCAGCACACCACCATCATCACCACCACCACCATCACCATGCTCACCTGACTTATGGGCTCCATCACCTACCTCACCAGATAATGATACCCATGGCGAGACACACACCTCTGTTCTTCCTCCACAGGTTTCTTCTCCCGATTCTGCCATGGATGCTACTGGTGGATACACATCCCATAATGGCCACACCGTACGCATGCCAGAGCACTATGTCTCACATATTGGAGCGAGCCATCTTCCCACAGCGTCCATGGGGGAAGGGGAGTATGGAAGTGACCACTACCAGCGTCCACTACAACCACTTCCCTTGACAGTCACGGAGACAACATATGCACGCTCCGGGCAACAACGGCACAGGGTCCCCCTGGCTGGTGTGCCATTCTTGCGCACAGGAGCAGAGCAGGCAACTCCACAGCCATACCAGGGAAGTCAGGCCAGGGTGAGCATCAACATTAGTTCACCAGAACCTGGTCCAGCTAGTTCACTACTACCTGGTCCAGCTGGCTCACCAATAGCACCAGGTCCAGCTAGCTCACCAGCAGCACCAGGTCCAGCTAGCTCACCAGCAGCACCAGGTCCAGCTAGCTCACCAGCAGCACTAACACCAGCTTCAGCAATTCATATCTCGCCGTCACCACCGGGAACCGTCATCGCTACAACAGCTGACAACCCGTTATACACCGCTCCTGCTGTGATCTTACAATAAACTCAATAAACTGCTCTGAGTAGCTTCCTTTCTCCCATCTGTGAGTGTGTTTGCACCTTGGTCTCAGTGTCACAGTGGTAAAAGACAACCAGTGAACAGGGTACTACACCCCCCCCCTACCCCCGGGGTGTCGGTCTGACCTCAAACGAACTAGTCCCTTTTGTTCCCCTGTGGATCGAACTCTCTTAATGTGTTTACCTGTGTTTACCCTCACTTCAGCCTCCCCAGTTTAGTCCTTCCTAATCCCCCCTTTCGTTGGATGTGTAACTCTCTGACATACCCTGTGTGGTCTACCCTACTAGCCTCAGCGAGGGTGTACAGAAGGGTGTTTCTTGGCATTTCTAGAACAGAAGTATTTATAAAGGATTTACCAGTGTAGAGGATGAACAAGTCTCCGTAACAGTTAAATACTGTAACGAATCGTTTTTCCTTTTTTTTTTCCACAAATATTTACTGCTAACTGTTTGGTAGCTGTAGGTAAGCTATTGTATATTTAGACCTTCATACACAGCATGTGAGTTTATAAATATGTCTCAGTTGATAAAGATGGGCATCAGGAGGTGCTGCTTATCATTTCTTATTCACCTGTGTCGAGAAACGACTCCTGGGAAACATTAAAGCAGCGAGGTGCAGACCATTATAACCGAGGTTAAAGTCTTCCTTAAAGTGTCCCTTGCAATCATTTTACATCCAAGGTAAGGTGCAAGTAACATAAGATTTTTGTGACTCGCAGCCGAATAAAATCGTATGGCTTTAGATGAAATAAAATAGTTATGAAGACGCAACCACGAGAGGGTGTTCGATTGTCAACATGAGCATATGGAGCTTCTGGTAGTTTGAAATTCTGAAGTGTTAGCCTACTGAATCCATCCATCCATCATCCAATGCTGCGTTGCCCCATGAGGAACGTAGGAGCCCGGGGCTAGGCAAGTTGGTCCTGATATTTAAGATGAGAGTGCCCAGCTTCACTCATCCCTGAGTGGCATTACGTGAGCTATAAACCCCAACTATCCCTTGGATATAAACCTTCACCGGCTCAATCCGATTGGAGCGCCGTAATTACCTTTAAAAATTGGCTCTCAGCACGTAGGTTTTTAAGGTGAGCTGTTGTGCACCCTGATCATCCAGCTCTCCACTGGATGAACCCATATTCGTTCAGATTGCTGGATGGTATTCTTGGGGGAAACTTACCTAAATGGCCCTCCTATAATTTACAGTTATCATTTTTTTTTTTTCTATTTCATGGAGGATTATGAATATGCTGAACTGTCACTAAACGCGCTATAAATTTTTAAATAACCCGCTAGATTACATGCATTTTACATAACCATTGTTTTTGCATGGTCCTACCTTTTGACTGCACACCGAAAACTTTGAATAGTAATTTTAGTCTACTGTACTACCATGAAAGTAGTAGTATAACGAGTGCTAGTATCATTGTGAACTTCTTTCGCCCGTATACAGTAAGGAATTAGTGGATTGTTAAGTCGGTAAGAAAACAAAACAGTAACAATGCAAGTGTCAGACTGTCATTCTAGTGACACTTGAATTGACCCCTTCCCCCAACCCCTTCCATAAATAGTTACACACCCAGCAACTAGTCTTACCTTCGGTGTGGTCACTGTCGCCTTATGGAGTTAGGGCGTTCTATAGCGGCCGTTACGGTATGTAACTTTCGTGGGAGTCGAGTATTTTTCACGACCAGAAAATACGTGCCCGAAATCTCTGCCGTATTATAAGATTGATTAATTGGTATTTTCCTAGTTGTAATTGTCACCATATTTATCAGGCTTTGTTACTAGTTTTACAGTGTTCATCAGAGTATAATGTATGGTTTAGATTAAAATGTGACGACGGACGTAGTATCTAGCTTTTCTTATTTTTTATAGGTTAATGTAATTAATGCGCTTATTAAAATTGTTCATAAATAGGGGGTTTCATTATTGTACATCATTTTGTGTATATTTTAGATTGTGTGAAATGTTTTAATCGCTGAGCGTTATTTTGCTAACCTGTATCATATTTTAATGGATGTCTCCTTTGTGATATATACCGTATATATAAAGATTGCTTTATGATGACACCTGTCTTCACCGTCGCATGGTTGTGTGGTGCATATAGAACTCTGTTTTGATGCAGTTTTACCTAAAGTGCATTTTAGTTTACATGCTGTTAGGTAGATTATTATCATTGGGGGATCTGGGGGGCAGAGACCCCCTAGTTAGGTTTCAACCCCCCCTCCCTCCTTTTAAATTTCTACCAGTTTATTTTTTTTAATTTGAGAGTGTTTGGTGCACTGACATTGTGTCCAGTATGCGAGAATGGCAGTAAACACACTGTTGTGGGCAGTTAAGCAGCTTTCTTTAACATTGCAAACTGCAGGGTGTCCCATAAGTCTGGTATCATAGGATTAATGAACATTTCATTTCTCTCCAGATACATGAATATGGGGGTCATTATGAACTGATTCTATAAAAATTCTTATAATGCTGGACTTATGAGACACCCTGTAGGTACCGGTATGTTGGTAAAGTTATTTCGATCAAATCCATATTTTTCATTTCTTCTAAAACCTTACAAATGTATTGTTTTCTGTAAGATTTTGATTGGCGATTTTATCGCAGATTACCCCATTTTCGAGTTTGGGCCCCCCTGAAATGGGCAATTTGCAGCAAATTTGACAATGAAAATCATACAGAAATCACTAAAATACCAGTGGTAAGGTTCTATAAAGAACAATAAATTTGAATACCAGTTTGATTAGAGATTACTAAGGCCATGTAGTAAACCAGCTGTTCTGTATTTGAACTAACCTGGCCAGACCTAACCAACCTAACCTAACCTAACCTTGTAAGGCCATGATCTCTTATAAATTTAACAGAAGCCTGGTCCATTTTGAAAAAATTAACAAATTTGTAACACCCAGTGTCACAAGTCTGACTTGCACTTCATGCTCGCCATGGCTAGACTAAATTAAAATTTATCAGAGGGGCCTCCCTTTCCTATTGTGAGAACAAAAGGTTTGAAATCATAGGCATAAAACAAAGCAAAGATTGCTCGTTGGACATTGTCCACACATTCAAAACTTGTTCTCCTTAAATTCTAACCTTGGTATTCCTTTATTCTCAATTTGTCACTGTTTAGGCTACATGGTCATGTATAGGATTATACTGTATACCATACAGTATTTCAGATTCATAATTCCTATGAGGAGAGGAGGATTAGGCTATTTAACCTTAGCCAGAATGGAATGAAAAGTAGGTAGTTAGTAATAAAAGGGTAAGTTTTGTTTGCACAGCCTTAGTTATAGAAGTTACACACACTAAACTTGTTATAGCTGGTTTGTGTACTGTCTGGAAGGAGGGTTATGCAACAACACTATAGAATTGCCCTGTAATTTAATCTAAAGGAATACAAAATACAGTACATGTACAGATGTTCATCTTAGAGAATTCTTCTCCATAGAAGGTAGGTGGGGGTGCCCATCATCCACCCACTTTGTGTAGCGGTACTCTGTTGTAGAGGAGCTCTGCACTGATTGGCAAGCCATGTGATTTCCTGTGAACCAGGAAATCTTTGACATCGCTGGGTGGTAACGTTATAACCAACCAACATATGTTCCCTACGTGACAACAAGTGTGTTGACGGAGGGTTAGTGCCTCTCCCTGGAAAACTATCTATCTGTCTATCTATTGCCAGGTGCCACAATCCTGTAAGGGGTGGCCATTTGACTTTGAGTTATTTGTTTTATAGGGAGGGGCACTAATCCTCCACCAACCCACTTGTTGACATGTAGGGAGCACGTATGGTTTGGTTATATGGTTACCACCCAGCATAGTAAATGGTTTCTTGGCTTACAGGAAACCATTTGGCTTGTCACACAATGCAAAGCCACCTGTAAAGGAAAGAAAAGCAATAAGAAGTGACAGGAAAAATGGGAGAAATATGAAGAGAGGAGGGCAGACGCAGAAAAAGAATGATAAAGGCCGTGGAAAACAACTGTGGTAAAAAAAAAAAAAAACGAACAAGAAGTCTCGGACCAGAACTGACCAACAGGTGACGACTAAGGACCGAACAAAGGACATGATATGGATTGTGACATGGAATGTAAGAGGTGTGAATGATGAGGTGAAAGAGAGAGAGGTTGTCCAGGTGCTTGAGGTTGCAAAAGTGGATGTATGTGGAATAACCAAAACTAAATGGAGAGGTGAGAGTGTGAGAGAATGGGAGTATGGATGAGGTATATGTGTGGGAGTGGGTAAGAATAGGAGGGCAAAAGAAGGAGTGTGTATTGTTGTGTGCAAGAGATAGAAAGAGAATATAAGAGAGTATGGATCAGTTAGCTCAAGGGTTGTGTGGGAAAGATTGAAAATTGGATTACAAATGTGAGTGATTGTGTGTGTGTATGAGCCAATGCAAGATCGTGCAAGTAGAGTGAAAGAAGAGTTCTGAACAAATGTACAAGCGTGCATGGAAAACTTTGAAAGGAGTGAGAGATTTTTTGATTGGAGATATGAATGGAAAATTAGGGAATGTGAAGGTGGATGGAGTACAATAGTTGGTGAGTGGGGTGTGCCTGCAGAAGTGGAAGACAATGGCAGTGCTTTATTGGACATTTGTGCAGCGACGGGGCTGGTGATAGCCAATACCCTCTTTAAACACAAAATGATCCACAAGTATAATGGCAAGTGATGAGAAGGGTGGGTGCTAAACTGAATGAACAGAAGGCAATGAGTGATTATGTGTGAGTGGATGATAGACTGAGAAGGTGTGTAATGGATGCAAGTGCATATAGAGGTTGGGATAGTGGACTTCCTGACTGTCACGAATCAATTCGCGACATTTCCCTTTTGTGAGAAGCCACGAACTATTAGTGGAAAACTCACTGTGTATCGCTCAGCTAACCGTTTCTCCCTCCATTTCGGGGTATACTTTCCAAAACATTCGTCACTGTTTTCAAAAGTGACCGATTTAATGCACTTCACTAAGTGCTGTACTGAGCGATACTATTGTTCTTTATTGTTCGCCTCTGCTTCCCTCAACCGTTAGCCACGCCTTCTTCCGGTGGCTTGTGC
Source organism: Coenobita brevimanus (assembly GCF_032717465.1). Lineage (NCBI taxonomy): Eukaryota > Metazoa > Arthropoda > Malacostraca > Decapoda > Coenobitidae > Coenobita > Coenobita brevimanus. The sequence continues at coordinate 41,925,588 of NC_137037.1, forward strand.
GTCCTGCCTATACATTATTTGAATTCAGTCTAGTTGTTGCTTTGACGGAGAGAGGTGCTGTGCTCAAGAAGTGATGAGAGGTCAGCTAGCACCCAAACTCCACTAGTACAGTTAATCCAAACTCCCACCCCCCGGGTGATACATAGCATTCATTGACTGGTATTTCCTTTGTGTATTTTGTAGTCTTAAGAGTTTAGTTAAGGTGTTTTTTTTCTAGGCGTAAGTATTTAGCTTTTGTGTGAGTGAGTGCGTCTCATTGATTTGATTTGAAATGTAAAGTTAAATTTATTTTTTGTAATCAATAAATTTAACAGTTCTTTTTCTTGAGCTCAATGTAAAGTAAAATCTTGTTTCATTTCTCCAAATTAAGCTTATTTTCCGTATAGCTCCTAGCTTGCATAAACGTTTGCTTTCATAACTGGTACTTAGACCAGTCTTGTTGTATTAATTTAATATCCGTTGTGCCATCTAGGGGTTAAGCATCGGCAAGAACCTGATGTTATTATTATTAGTATTAGTTATTTATTGTCAGGGGTGAAGTAACTTTCTCCAGAGGCTAACAGTACTAATTCAGCAATTGTGAGTAATTAGTCTCTGCTGTGTACTGTTGAGAAAGTTTATAAATTCTCGTTCTTAGAGAATCGTAGCAAGTCAGCGTAAAGTAATCGTTGCTTGATGTAGCAAGACAATCATTGTCTCTGCTCTTCAATATTATTGAATATTATTATCAATTTAAATAATATTTAAACATATATTTTAAAAACACAGTGATATTATAAAAACCCCGTGACACTGACCACCGCTTGGTGGTGGTGAAAGTCAAGGTTCAAATGAAATGGAGGAATAGAAGAGGGATGGACAGGAGGAAGTAGCTCATACAGGGAGGGTAGAAAGGTTGCAAGAGGATGGAAAAAAAGGCAGAATATAAGAGAGAAGTGGAGGAGCGATGGGGTTAATATGGTTTGGAGCAGATGGGAGACATGGAAGGTGTGTGCAAGGTATTCACAGAAGAAATCTGTTCAGCATGTGAGGTGGTGTATGAGGTGAAGAGAGATGAAAAGGGGTGCAAGGAACAGCATGGTGAAATGAAGAGGTGAGACAGGCTGCGGCACAAAAGAAGAAAGCATATAGTGAGTGGATGAGAAACACGGGCTTAGAGGAAGTTGAGAGATAGAAGAGAGAGTTAAATGTAGAGAGGAAGAGAGAGGTGGAAAGAGTAATAAGAGAGAGTAGGAAGAGAGTGGGTTAGGAATTTGGGAAGAATTTGAGTGTGAAGTGAAGAGAATGTGAGAATAGGTTCATCATCCTTGTAAAGTGGAGGGAATGTGAGAAAATGTTCTGGAAAAGAAGTAGAGTTAGGCAGGGTGATAGAGAATTTAGTTAGGAAGTGAAAGATAGAATTGGTAGAGTGGTGGTGGAGAAAGAAGATATGATGAGCAGATGGAGAAAACACTTTAATGACTTCTTGAACATAGAGAATGAAAGTAATATTAAGTGGGTGGGAAATGGCTGAGAGAAGGGGGGATTTGAGAAGAGAGGAAGGAATCAGTAGGATGGAAGTTGGGGAAGCAATGAAGAAAGCCAAATGGGAAAAGCCCCAGGAATTGGTGGAGTGTGTGATGAAATGCTGAAGCATGAGGGAGAGATAATAGTAGAATGGATGTGGAAGATGTGCTGATTGGCCTGGGAGGAAGGTAGAGTCCAGGAGGATTGGAAGTAAGGTACAATTATTTCCCTGTACAAAGGCATGGACCTTGCAAGAGGGGAACAAGTCAAGAGTGAGAGCAGTGGAAATGAGTTACTTGAGAGGAGCATGTGGAGTGACGTGGAGGGACAGGTTGACGAATGAAGAAGTGAAGGAACGCTGTGGGGTGGATGTGGATGTGGTTGAGAAGATTAGGAGAAATACACTGAGGTGGTTTGGACATGTGGAGAGAATGGAGAATGAAAGACTGACTAAGAGGGTGTATGTAGGTGAGGTGGAGGGAGGGAGAGGGAGAGGTAGACCGAGGATGAGGTGGAGGGATGGAGTTGAGGGGTATATGAGGGAGGGGGGGTGAGTTGGGGGGAGGGTAGTCAAATGGTGGGTGACAGAGCGACTTGGAGGCGTTTTGTCTGCGGCCACCCTTTGCGGAATTAGGGCGTCGGGCTGTAGATAGATAGATAGAGACAAAGGAAAAGGGGGACAAGAAGTGTGTGGTACCGTAATCATAGGGGTATTTGTGTTTGTAGTGTAATAGGAAAAGTATATGGTAGGATACTTATTGACAGAGTTAAGGAAACAACAGGAATTAGTTGAAGAAGAACAGGGAGGTTTTAGGAAAGGAAGTGGTTGTTTAGGTCAGATATTCATTCTTAGGTCTTTGGTAGAAAAGTTTCTAGGGAAGGGAAAGAAGTTGTATGTGACCTTCATGAATTTGGAGAAAACATATGACTGGGTGGATAGACAAGGAATGTGGAAAGTATTAAGCATATATGGAGTAAATGAGAAGTTACTGAATTCCATGACAAGCACCTTATGTATGAGGGTGGAAGGCTACAGTGTGTGTGTGGACAGTGAACTGAGTTTTTCTCTTTGAATGTTGGATTGAAAGAGGGATGTGTCATGTCTGCATGGTTGTTCAATCTGTAAATGGATGGGGTTATAAAAGAAATACAAATTAGGGGAGTGGATGTTGGAGTGGCCCTAATAAGAGAGGGCAGTGTGTGGAAACTCCCTGTACAGTTGTTTGCAGATAATACTGTATTGTTAAGTAAAGACGAAGGGGAGCTGCAAGACTCCATGAATGAGTTTGGGAGTGTAAGAAACGAAACCTAAAGGTGAATGTAGGGAAGGGTAAAGTTATGGTCTTCAAGAGAAATGAAGTCACTGAATGTACAGCGAGACTGGATGAGGAGGAAATGGAAACTGTGAGTGCATTTAAGTACTGTACTTGGGTAGTGTGATAAGTAGGGATGGAAGTTTAGAGGGTGAAATGCTTGAAAGGGTACAACAAGGAAGAAAGGTTGCTGGTTCTTTGAAAGCATTGATAAAGGTTCTGCATGACATTACAGTACTTTGATACCATTTCGAACATATGGAAGTGAAGCGTGGACTTTGTTGGAGGGACACAAGTCAAGAGTGAGAGCAGCGGAAATGCATTATATGAGAGGAGCATGTGGAGTCACATGGAGAGACAGACTGACAAATGAGGAAATGAAGGATCATTTGTGATGTGGATGTGGATGTGATAGAAAGGTTGAGAGAAGTACACTGAGGTGGTTGGGCCATATGGAGAGGATGGAGAACGAGAGACTGACGAGGAAAGTGTATGTGAGTGAGATGGAGGGGGGAAGAGGGAGGAGGAGGCCATGGATGAGGTGGAGGGATGGAGTAGAGAGGTATATGAGAGAGGGGTGTGTGAGCTGGGAGCAGGACAATGAAATGGCGAAGGACAGAGTGACATGGAGGCGATTTGTTTGTGGCCACTCCTTACTGGATCAAGGCATATGGCAACAGATAGATAGATAGAAGGTTAACTATAATTTGGTAATAATCAGTGGAAGAATTATATCCACATTGTGGCCTAGGTTGGACCTTCTTTAGGTATGAATAGAGATGGAATATTTGTTTATAAAGGTACCTGTGTGTGTGTGTATATATATATATATATATATATATATATATATATATATATATATATATACTGGTATATAGTGAGATAAGGAAGAGAGACATGGAGGGGTAGATAGAGAAGGGTTTGGAGGGGGAAGGGAAGGGTGAGGAGGAGGAAAGGAGGGAGAGAAACAGTGAGATATGGTGTAGAAGAAAGTGATGGGGAAAGAGATAGTGAGAGACCTAGGATTTATGAAATGTTTTGACAAAATGTGAAGCAGACAGCCATTTTCTGGAAGTGCAACTATTTCATAGTAATGCCACCCCCCTCCTTTTTTTTTTTTTTTTTTTTTTTTTTTTAAGTGTGTGATTTTGGTGCTACTGGAGGGTGCTAAAGAGGCACGTATAAAAACATTTGCAATCTTACTTACTTTGGGGATACAGATGTTTATTTTAGTTAATCTCTTTCCTCTAACCAGATTAGGGTAGGTTAGGTTTAATCTAAATATTGTACCTGTAGTTGAGTTAAAATAGCTTTGCTCCAGGTTAGGTTAGGTTTGTTACACTGTAATTCATCCACCTTAACTTGGAGAAAAATTTTTCTTGTTGCAGAATATTTACTGTAGCTCAGTGGCTGAGTAAGAATTTTATGGTTTTACATCCTTTCACTAGCACTTTTTAATGACTAGTAGCTATCATATTCTTGTGTCAATCTCATGCTATAGCTCATTATTCAAGATGGGACAGTAATGACAGTTTAACCTCTTCAGCCCCATCGGATGTTTAATTGGCAGAGTTTTGCTTCCTCCAGTCAAATTTATTCAGCATTTGGGAGGTCTTGCAGTGAAGAGGTAAATGAGGGTTGTCTCAAACCCCATAATTTAGAAAGTCCCTCATGAGCTGTATAAAATTGTCTACAGGTGGAAAGATTGTTATATATACAGTAAAAGTCCAAAATTTCGGCATCCAATGCCCCGGCAAATCTGACATTTCGGCAGTTTTGAGAAATAGTCCCATTTACGAAAATCTCCAATCGTTCGGCAGATTCTCCGATTTTTTTCGTGAGTCTTGAAATTCTCCATGAGGCTCGCCAGCTAGCTACCCGCCTTTACCCACCTTAGTGAGTGAGATAGTGAAAGTGATGGAATGAGTCTACCACTGCCATGAAGCTCAGAAGCTAGCTCTTTCTCCTATAGCATAAAGAGAGGACAAACATGTAGTGAGTCTAGCATGGGAAAGAGAATCTGTTTTGCCATTCTTCCGCCATTCTTCCGAGTTGTTGCCATGCTGCTGCCGACTTCTCTTGATTCTTCTGTGTGCTTTGTGAACTTCGTACCGAAATACCTCTGAAATTACTATTCGAGTGTGCTGTAAGCACCGTAACATCAGACAGGAGCTTTGTAACACCTGAGTGGACCAGCCGTGTGTTGTGAACAGTATAAACATCTGCGTGCTTTGAAAATGGCCTCCACGTGTGGAAAGTTAACTGGTGTTAGCAAGAAGCGTACACATAAGATGTTGACTATTGTACATATTGTACATATGTAAATAAGGAACCTACTGTACTATAAGTTTAGGTAAGTGCATGTGAACTTGTAGGCCTACTGTACCATTACATTTATATACAGTATGTTCACTAATTTCTTTATTTTTCATATTCATGTATAGTACTGTATTCATTACAGTATTGTACAGTATCAAACAGTATACAGTACTCTCTCCAAACACATTTGTAATGATATGAGTAATGATGATAGTGTTCACCGAAACATATAAGGTACTGAGTGGGTAGGGTTTTCGATAATTCGGCAATTTTGCTATTTCGGCACTTGCCTGGTCCCATAGATGCCGAAATATTGGACTTCTACTGTATGTTACCAGATTTAAGAGGTGATCATTTTATTTAACTGCAATAGTTAAGGGACTTTGTACATCCTTGTCACATTGCAGCATATAATAAACACCCACTTACCATTGCAGGAGTTCAAGAGCAGGATAGCACAGTACAAGGCTCTACCCCACCATCCAGGAAACAAGAATACGTCAGTTGTAACCATGGGGTCTAACACAGCTGAGAAGACTTACCAGAGAGTGAGACTGGGGATGCTGCTGCTGTCGTTAGTGGGTATTATGCTCTCAGTGTATGCACTTTATGTAGAGACAGCCAAGGAAAGTGACAAGAACTACACTGCTATGTGTGATATCAGTGGCTCGATCTCCTGCTCCAAGGTCTTCACATCAAAGTAAGAATGCAGTGGCATTTAACAGAAAGCCCTTGTATTTTTTATTTATTTATTTATTTTTTTTAAGTCCACCATAGATTACAGTAAGTGCCTGTTAACTCACTGAATTTGGGGATGTCTTCTTGCTACCTTCAGGTGCCTGTAGTAAGCTTAGAATAGACTTTTCAAACTCTGAGAGGTAGGTAGAGCCTTAAAAAATAGCTGTGTAAGAGACCATTACTAAGTTGAATAAAAGCAGATGCAACAAGTTTAAACTGATAAGGATGGCACCCAGATTCAAGGGATTAAGTTTCAGTGGTACCTATACATCTGTTGGGCAAGTCCTTCCAATTTTTAGTACTGTACCATCTGTATGGAGAAGGCTGTTTTATTTTGGAACATACCTTTACTGTAGAACTGGAACTGCCTATATTTTGTGTTATCCAATTACTTCATTTTGTTGACTCATCCTTTATTGCCCTGTCAGAAGCATAGGGGCCTGGGCTACCAACCTGCACTCGTGACTTTTTGGTCTTGTAATATGTAAGTCGTGAGTTTTGCTTAAAGTTATTGTGCTAAACGAAGAGCAGGAGGAGTTAAAGGTGACTACAGGGAGTTGATCTTGATTTATTATTTTCAAAGAAAGTCTAAGTTGAGCAGAGTATGTAGTACACAGGGATGTAATTTACTAACTAGGTGTCATCGGACCCCTCTTCTTATTTCCTCTCTCCATTACTTGTCGGTTCTGTGGCTAGCCCCATTCTGATCTCTGATTCCTGCATTCTTGTTTAGCAGGGGTTGTGTCACGTGAGCTATACTGTCGTGGAAGCTTCTAGAACTCTGTATGTCTGTGTGTATGTACTGCTTCCGGCACACTTCTAGCATTCCTTCACTTAAGAGTTGCAAGCTCATTTCCTTTTGGTTGATTCTCGCTGACACACTTCCTATCTCACACCCTGGCTTGGTGCTTCTATCTGTCTATCTATCTATCTGTCTATGAGTTGTATTATTATAATATGGAGTCCAGACATCGCTCGGTCATCCCAGCTGGCAGTCCTCCGACAGCAATCATCATTGACATATGCTAATCTATTAATACATAACATTGATTATAATATTGCATAGATATAATATTCATGTTAATATTGCACTGATCCAGTAAATACATTTTAAACAAGTTGTATGTATAATTGAACAAATGCAATATGGTTAAATTGGTTATTGTATGGCACATTGTAAGATGTGTATGTATAACAGTCATATGCATACTGTATATGCAAAAAAAAAAAAAAAGTTCAAAGTTAAGATTATGGTAAGAGCTATTAATATTTCATATACAGATAATGATACTGGTATACTTCTATATCATGTCATTTTTTTTTTTTTTTTTTTTTAATTAATATTGTATACAAAACATGTACACTTCAAACGGGGGTTTACTTGAATTCGCATTTACCCCCATTAAATACTGACTCCAAGTTTGCAGTTCTTGCATGCATTCTGTGCATTGCAAACAGCACTACTGCAAATACAATACAGAAGATTATAAAGATAGTAGGTGCTGGGCTATACACATAATATGGGTTGAACATACTCAAACTCAAATCTTCCCAGGGCCTCATTGTTTCATTGATCAGTTGCATAGTTTCAAACTTAGGTGAAGTCAGCTTAATACCTGTGCTCATGTTTAAGTCCATATTAGGTAGTGGGTGGAAATGTTTGTGTGTATGATTGAGGATGGCATAGTGATTGATGGTGGATAAAGTGGACATGGATGGTGTAAATACAGCACAGTAGTCTGGTGCTATGTATAATCCTGAGGCTGAAGTATGAGATGGTGGTATATCTGGACAGACTATGTAAACTGATGTGCTATGAGTGAAATAAAAAAACTGCGAATGTCCGATGCATTGATGGTGTACAAGCTTATCTGGAGCAAAAGTGAAGTTGCAGTGATAATTATGAATGTCGTGATTTCTTATGATAGCAGTTTCACAAGGGACTGTTTCAGTAGGCTGAAACATGAAAATGTACGCAGGACAAAGGTGAACAGCATGTAAGGATGTACGGTATTTTTGTTCAATCGTTGATTCACTGGCGAAAGTGACAGTGTTCAGTCTCGTGGAGACCATGATGAGTTCGGTGTCTGTGTTGATGTTGATGATGACCAAAGTGTTATTATTCTTAGAAGGGAAGGGGAATTGTTGAATATAGAGGATGGAAGTAATGCGAGTATAAGTGGCTGGGGAATGGCCGGGAGAAGGAGGGAGGTGAGAAGAAATCAGTAGGATAGAAGTTGTGGAAGCAATGAAGAAAATTAAATTGGGGAAAGCCCCAGGAATTGATGGAGTGTGTGGTGAAATGCTGAAGCATGGGGGGAGAGATAGTAGTAGAATGGATGTGGAAGATGTGCAGATTGGCCTGGGAGGAAGATAGAGTCCCGGAGGATTGGAAGTCAGGTATAATTATTCCCTTGTACAAAGGAAAAGGGGAAAAAGAAGCGTGTGGTAATCATAGGGGCATTTGTCTTCTTAGTATAATAGGAAAAGTGTATGGTAGGATACTTATTGACAGAGTTAGAGAAAGAACAGAGAAATTAGTTGGAGAAGAACAGGGAGGCTTTAGGAAGGGAAGAGGTTGTGTAGATCAGATATTCATTCTTGGATCTTTAGTGGAAAAGTTTCTAGAGAAGGGAAAGAAGTTGTATGCAGCTTTCATGGATTTGGAGAAAGCATATGACAGGGTGGATAGACAAGGATTGTGGAAAGTGTTAAGAATATATGGAGTAGATGGGAAGTTGTTGAATGCTGTGAAGAGTATGTACGATGGTGCGAAGGCTGCAGTGCATGTGGATGGTGAGCTAAGTGAATTTTTCTCTTTGGTAGTTGGGTTGAAACAGGGATGTGTCATGTCTCCATGGTTGTTCAATCTGTACATGGATGGGGTATTAAAAGAGGTACAAGGTAGGGTAGTGGATGTTGGAGTGGCCCTGATGAGAGAGGATAGTGTTTGGAAACTCCCTGTACTGTTGTTTGCAGATGATACTGTGTTGTTGAGTGAAGATGAAGGGGAACTGCAAGGCTTGGTGGATGAGTTTGGGAGAGTGTGTAAGAAACGGAATCTAAAGGTGAATGTAGGGAAGAGTAAAGTGATGGTCTTTGAGAGGGGTGAAGTCAGTGAATGTACAGCGAGGTTGGATGGTGAGGAATTGGAAAATGTGAGTACGTTTAAGTACTTGGGTAGTGTGATGAGTAAGGATGGAGGTTTGGAGGGTGAAGTGCTTGAAAGGGTACAGCAGGGAAGAAAGATTGCTGGTTCTTTGAAAGCAGTGATAAGAAACAGGGAAGTGAGCATGGAAGTGAAAAAGTTACTACATGGCAGTATTGTGATACCAACTCTAACGAATGGAAGTGAAGCTTGGACGTTGTTGAAAGGACACAAGTCAAGAGTGAGAGCAGTGGAAATGAGTTATTTAAGAGGAGCCTGTGGAGTCACATGGAGAGACAGGTTGACGAATGAGGATATAAAGGAGCATTGTGGTGTGAATGTGGATGTGATAGGAAGCGTTATGAGGAACACACTGAGGTGGTTTGGCCATGTGGAGAGGATGGAGGGTGAAAGACTGACGAAGAGAGTGTATGTGAGTGAGGTGGAGGGGGGAAGATGGAGGGGGAGGCTGAGGATGAGATGGAGGGATGGGGTGGAGAGGTATATGAGAGAGAGGGGTGTGAGTTGGGAGCAGGGCAGTGAAATGGCGGGGGACAGGGCGGCTTGGAGGCGATTTGTTTGTGGCCACCCCAAACGGGATGGAGGCATCTGGCAATAGATAGATAGATAGATAGGAAGGGGTGTATTTGGTATACTGTGAACAGGTCGTCAGTTATGAATGGTACATGAACTACTACTGATGTTGGTGTTAGTGTTGCATCTAAATATGGATAATATTGTATGAAATTCCTACAGTGGGGCACCAATTTTCGCGCCTAAGTGGGTCCAAAAATAATGCGCGAAAGTGGAATTAGCGAAAGTTGGGGCATTGTCTTTATGGCAAAAAGGCTAATTGGTTCTCGGTTATCCTAAAGTAACATCAGATTTTCATTTTCACTTGCAATACAGTACATCAAATCACTATTGTACATTGAAGTACGTGAAGTACGTGAAAGGGTACAGCAGGGAAGAAAGGTTGTTGGTACACTGAAAGCAGTGATGAGAAATAGGGAGGTGAGTATGGAAGTTAAGAAGGCACTGCATGATGGTATTGTGATCCCTACCCTGACGTATGGAAGCGAGGCGTGGACCTTGCAAGAGGGGAACAAGTCAAGAGTGAGAGCAGTGGAAATGGGCTACTTGAGAGGAGCATGTGGAGTGACGTGGAGGGACAGGTTGATGAATGAAGAAGTGAAGGAACGTTGTGGGGTAGATGTGGATGTGGTTGAAAAGATTAGGAGAAATACACTGAGGTGGTTTGGACATGTGGAGAGAATGGAGAATGAAAGACATTGCATTGTGAGATACAAACAATAAAAACTGTACAGTACACACTATATGAGGAGAAACATACCACAGAGACCAGGATGAGGTGTTTAATGGATGTTGGGGGTAAGTATCCGAGGCGCGTGGCGGGCTTATTTAGCCACACCAGACGTATTGGCGCCACCTCTTGCTGCCTCGCTACCACTCTCTCTCTCTGCCTCCTCAGATGCAACTTGATGCAACACTTCCACTCTGTGCTGAATTTCCCTTTGTGCTAGGTTCTCTTGAACAAATCCATCGAAATCTTCATCCAGGTTAAGCTCCTCTATGGCACTGGAGCTAGCACGCTCGTACACAATGGCGGGAATGGGTGGACAGAGTGTTGACATGACGTCATTCAAGATGGCGGTGGGTTGCGGGCGGGCGGTGCAGGAAATTCAAAGTTCAAAATATTGTCCCAAACCCAAAATTTGTGCGCGAAAATCGATTTTTTTCAAGCGAAAGTGGAAGTTAGGGAATATTTGGTGCATGCCACGAAAGTGGATTCCGCGAATCCTGCTGTAGCGAAAGTTGGTGCACTACTGTACTTCGGAACAAAGGCTTCAATTTATGTTTATGTATGCCTTGACTAATTATCCGACGTAGCTCATGAACTGGAAGTAAGTCAGTTGTGATCTTGCCATTACTGGCATTCAAAATTCCTTGCATAAGTGCTCTGTAACGAACTCTAGTGTTGTCTGATTGGAGTAGAATTGTGTCAATGTGTTCCATGATGATGGAAAAGTGTTATGTTCCCTTCCATGGCATTTATTTTATCTACATTTTAGAGAGCCATGTTTTCTGCCTTTTTCAGATTTTTCACGATTGTCTTCATTGCCGAGTTATGTCCGGCGATGAATTTATCTTGGTATGTTAGTACCTGAGCTATTTTATTAAATTTGTTGTTTATTTCTTGAAGGTCTTCCTCCGTAGCCAATCCAAAGATGTTCCCAAGAATTGCACCACCCAGGTCGAACAAACTGCGCTTTTGGCGAGTACATGTAATGTTGTTCGTGGCGCTCAATACCTCTGTTCCATGAGATGGGAGATCTTGGATCATGATGAGCATAGTTGACTTCGCCTGTTCTATCTTCCATTTTGCTAACTTCACTATTTCATCCACTTCCATTGTGTTATGTGCTTGTGAAACATAGCTTCCTCTCATGAAGTCCAGGGTCCTCATGGGTCTGGCGATGTTCTCTAGATAAGAAGGTAATTCGTATAAGTAATCCAAACTGATTTCAGTACTCATGACATCTTTTACCATTGACGTCGTGGCCGTTGGAGCTATGAGGCATCCTTGCCGTATTATGTGTTGGGGGTCTTTAGTGAGCATATCCTCTTGCTATGTAGAGGAGAATCCATAGCATAAGTCCCTTCATCATTACCTACCAGCAAAAAAAATTATTAATTTTCTAATATGGTCATGCTGTGGTCGATGATAGCGATGATGTGCGTTGACTAACGGAGAACAATAACTTGCTTGTTATTTCATTTATAGAAGGAGTTTAAATTGATATTTAAATCATGTAAATGATGTACTCTAGATTTTTTTGGAACAGTTGCACCTATGTTTGATTGGTATATAACTTTAATTTATTTTTGTAATTATTGTTGTTTTCTTGATTGGTTTCATGAGTTATGTTCAGTTGCTCGGTGGTATCTGAGGCTGTATAATTATTGGATAGTTCCCTTGAAACTCGTTTTAAATGGTCAATATGAACTTGTTTCTCTTTGCCACTCGACAGTGACCTAATTAAAACTTTGTTTGCTTTTATGTTAATTACTGTACTCTGTATGGGCCCTCAAATTTTGGGGATAATTTATTGTCTCGTATGAATGATACCATAGACATTGTCTCCTAAGCTGATAGGTGAGTCTCTTGCCTTTTTATTAAATGCCTCCGTCATTTCTTCCTTGGACAGTGTTAATTGTTTTTTGACTCTTTTATGTATGTCCTGGAATTCACGTAAATGGAGTTTAGAATAATCATCATAGTTATATATGGGCAGAGTTTCACCTTCTAGAATTTCATATGGTAGTTTTTTATCTGTCCCATATACAGGAAACTCGCACGAAACACGTGGGTTTCGTTCCTACCGTGCCGTGTTAGGTGCGAAATCGCGTATATTTAAACTACTCCGTATTTTGCTCCCTAGACCCCCCAAATGTGTTGTTTTGCTGTTATCTGTCACTGGTAATCACTAGAAAGCACTTTAAGTGGTAAGAAGGTTTATTTAATGTTATAACTCACAAATACAGTACTCCAGAGCAAAACTTCAACACACAAATACTGTACGTAAACACAAGGAAACATTCCGACGCCGATCATAGGTAATCATATAAATCAGGTTAACTGGTACCAGGGCTTTATTTAATGCTTTATCTTTTTTGAGTGCTTTAACTTACAAGTACATACCAGAACAGTACATATTTAACTTAGAAATGCAGTACTGTGGAAAAGCTGTACAGCAAGTCTTTATCGAACAAACAAAAAAGGCAATATTCCGACGCCGATCATGGGTAATCATATCAATCAGGTTAACTGGTTACAAGGCTTTATTTAATGCTTTAATTGCTTACAAGTACATACCAGAACAGTAAATATTTAACTCACAAATACAGTACTGTAGAAAAGCAGTACAGTAAGAGTTTAACGAACAAACAAAAAAGGCAGTATTCCGACGCCGATCATGGGTAATCATATAATTCGGGTTAACTGGATACAAGGCTTTATTTAATGATTTAACTTTTATTTAAGTGGTTACAAGTACAGTACATACGAGAACAGTAAATATTTAACTTACAAATACTGTACAGTACTGTGGAAAAAACGAACAAATAAAAAAGGCAATATTCTGACGCCTATCAGGTAAACTGGTTATAAGGTTTTATTTCTTGCTTTAACGTTATTTAATAGTACTTTAAGTTGCACATAAACTTACCAGAACAGTACAGTACTGTAAATGTTTAACTTACAAATACTGTGCTACTGTACTCGGGAGTGTCTCACTCACTGAATAATTTCCCGCCTAGATCGTCACGTAATCAAAACAAACCGAGCGCTGCGGTGACATTCGAGGATTTGATCTTTCAAAGGCCTCTCCTGTGTTAATTTGTAGTTTTCATAATGATTCTTTAATCTTACGTTGTCTTATATGTATCCCAGCCCTTACCGTGCATAATTGCGAGCGCGTTCCGTGAGATCGTGTTCCGTGCGAGTTTCCTGTATAACAAAATGTGGTGTGTCTCCTATAGATTTATTTATAGATCCATTAACTGAGGCTTCTACTCTGGGAATCCAATCATCCCAGCTTGCATGATTTTCATTGAGAATGTGTCGTAGACATCATTGGTTATGTAGCTGCCATGTGTAAATTACCTGATAGGACCCTCAAGATTGCCAAGACGATCATGTACACCCCAGGTATGTGCTTACTAGACTTAATGAACGAGGTAGAGATGCAGTGTAGCAAATCGCAGGTGATCGAAACACAATCACATTCTCGTAGACTGAGAGTGCCTGAGACAGTATCAGCTGTGAAAACAGCTACAACTACCCCAAACAGAGAACAAAATCGATTGCGACCCAAAAGCAGACAGAGCAAACAACCAAACGCATCGAGGCAACGATCTCAAACACCAGGCCACAGGCAGTCTCATAAATTTTCGCGCAGTTCGAGCAGATCTCTTGAGAAATTATTGGCATTACAGAACATTAAAAAGGCTTTCTCTGTGTTACCGTTGGTGTCATAATATTTCAAGGAATGTAGTTGGCCCTCATGTCAAATTGTTTCATTATTTCTTGGTAAGCAACTGATGCTTGTGATTCCTTATGAACTTGTTTTAAGTCAGAAATTAGTGTATTTTTTTTGCTTTTAATGCCCCAGTCATGAACCAAAAGACAGACAAACAGGTGGGCAGACATCCAGACAAACAGACTAACAGAGATAAGTTGCACATCTACAGTCCGATGTCTATTACTCTATTGATGCTCCGAATAAACATTTTTATTCATCTTCATGTCTCACTTAAAGTTGTATCACTTAAAGTACGGTAGTATTTTGCCAGCATGTATCATTGCTTTTAGTCCTTCAGTCTGTTGATGTATTTTTATTGTATTATTGCTGTTCCCTAATGATTGTATTCACCATTATGACAGACAATAGAACTGATGAGGTTAGACACTGTACTTTCAAAAACCCTCTCCACCAATGGAGGCCCCTCTTAAGTTTAACAAAACAGTCTGGAGATAACAAAAACAAAATTAATATAACAAGTTGCCATACTCAAGGGATATAAGTGAGGATTGGCAATATACTGATACTATTGTGACCCAGTATACATCAATATTCCCTTCATCCGTAACAGGTATGGCAAAGGCTTTGGGTTGGTGGGGCCACTGTTGGGAGAGAACCACCCTCTTAATGTCCCAAACAGCATCCCAGGCATCATATTCTACGTGTCTGTCATCATCATGGGTAGGTTTTGTTAGGCAAGGCTCACATTCTAATTGGTTTTGGAAATTTTAAAGCATTTCTTTGTATGAAATATATTTTGCACTTTTATTCTTTTTTTTTTTTTTTTTTTTTATGCAGCTTCTTCTTTGATGCTCAGCAGGCCTTTCTGTGCTGTTGAGCAAGTAGAAAGTGTGAAAAAAATATTGTAGTGATAAGAAACAGGGAAATGAGCATGGAAGTGAAAAAGTTACTACATGACAGTGTTGTGATACCAACTCTAACGTACGGAAGTGAAGCTTGGACGTTGTTGGAAGGACACAAGTCAAGAGTGAGAGCAGTGGAAATGAGTTATTTAAGAGGAGCCTGTGGAGTCACATGGAGAGACAGGCTGACGAATTAGGATATAAAGGAGCGTTTTGGTGTTGATGTGGATGTGATAGGAAGCGTTATGAGGAACACATAGTCATTGACAGCATCTGGCTTCAACATGGGTTCCCCAGTCCTGTTGTCTGTCTTTCCTATTTCCTCAGACAAACCTTTATGTACCGTTGACAACATGTTAACCCATCTCTTATCATGTCAGAGGAGGGCCAACATGTCGTCACATTTCTTGGTAAGAAGGGCACCTTTCTCAGTATTTGCTGGGAATACAGGGAAATTTTTTCTGTTTGCATGGACAGTTCCACAGGTCCCAGTACCATGTTCAAGCAAATACTTGGTCAACACCGGGGCTATGTAATAATTATCGGTGTGCAGAATGTGGTGCTTGTTGAAATGCCTTTCCGTCAGTACTTTCACAACGATGCCGAGAAACTGTGAGAGTTGTCAGTAGGTGTACCAACATCCGTAGCTGAATAACCTATCATATCAAGCGCATATCTAGTTTGTCAGTCACAAAGGACAAAGAATTTTAGTCCAAAGTGGTGATGCGTGGATGGCACATAATGAATAAATGCCAGCCTGCCCTTGAATAATACCAGCAACTTGTCAATAACCACTTTCTGAAACATGCGGAAAACCCTGGAAAATGACTCCTTGAGCATTGTCAGGATGGGTCTGGTATTTCCATAACCTGTCATTTGGTGCAGGCCCATAACGTCTATTGAAATGCAGGAACCTTAGGATTGCCAGGTACCTGTCACAGGCCATACAGGTATGCCCAGTAGATCATCAGCCAACCAGTAGTCATGGAACACGTTTTCCCACGTGCGCCGTCAACATGGAAAGGGCTAGCCACACAAACAACTACCCTGCCTCCACAGGTAGCCAGTCCCTCCTTCCCCCCCCCTCCCCCTCGACTCTGGGCATAGGCTTCACAGCCTACTCCCAAGGCCCAGTAGTCCTCCTGCATGCCATACTCCTCCACATGTCACCACTTTGGCGCTAACACCCACCGTCCGTACTGAATACATGCTAGGGCTGTCTCATACAGGACTGGTGTACTGGTATTAGCTGGGGCATTTTTACGACATGGTGGCAGGTCTCCTGGTAGATTGGTAAAGTCTGCTGTTATGAAATTCAAATCCATAAACTGTTCCCTGCCCCAGCGGAGATTTGAACCTGGGTCCGTTAGGAATGCAGGACCCCTCTGAACCGAATTCATCCATCCATCATCCTATCCTATGTCACCCCACGAGGAGCATAGGAGCCCGGGGCTAGGCAAGTTCGTCCTGGCAATTAAGATGAGAGTTACCAGCCTCACTCATCCCTACGTGGGCAATAAACCCTAACCACCCCATGGATATAAACCTGCACAAGCTCAATCCTATTGGAGCACCTTAATTACCCACTAAGCCACCAGGTGCCATAATTAGGTTATATGATTACCACCCAGCATAGTAAATGGTTTCCTGGTGTACAAGAAACCATTTGGCTTGTCACTTAGTGTAGAGTCACCCATAGGCAGAAGGAAGAGGAAAGAATGAAAGACAGAAGAGAGAATGTACTGTCACCTGCAGGTAGAAGGAAGAGGAAAGAATGAAGGAAAAAAACACAGAAGAGGAAGGAAGGAAAGAGGAAAGGGCAGACACCCAAAGCAGCACTACATCGAGTGGATGGTGAGCACCCCCACCTACCACAAATGAATATATATACTGTGTATTAATATAATATGGCCTCATGTTTTCAGGTGAAGTGCATAGCATAGGGATGGCACGTACGCAGAGAGCGGTATTGACACTCTCCAACCTCATGAGCCTTTACCTGGCGTATCTGCTCTACTTTGTGCTGTATGACTTCTGTGTGGTGTGTGTGTCAACATACCTTGTTAACTTGGCCCTCACAGTACTGTCATTCCTCCGTGTGTCAGCCTTAGAGGGCAACGCTGAGACAAAGGTTAAAGTCAAATAGAGAAGATAAGAGGTAGCTACTGTCACTGGATACAGTATCTACTCACCCTCTAATCATACTTTGGCTGGAGGAAAGTTGTAGCCATAGCTTTCTGCCAATTAAAGACCTATTGGCAACTGTTAAGGTGGCAGTTTAAATCATTGGTATGCTGCACGAGGAACAGTTCATAATGGTACTGTCACTCATGCAGTCTAGAAAAACTTTAGTATACCAGTAACAGGCTGTTGTTCAGAGTGCAGTCCTGGTTGTAACTCCCTTGTCAATAGAGGATGAGTAGTAATAAAATCATTTAGTGTATTCATAGAAAGTGAAAGGTCTAAATTGCCATACTGTATATGAAGTGATACAAATGATGCTGGTAGCCTTGTCAGCACTGGAGGCGTTAGTCAGCTTGATGTACAGTAATTTTTTGTCATTAGAGGTACATTCCTTGTGTCTTTAAATTACTCAAGATCACAGTAATATGGGTAAGGATGGTGAATATCATTGATAAGACACAGTAAAAGCGAGTATTAAGTTTTAGCATTGGTTACTGTAGTAGTGAAATTTCCTTCCTGTCATACATATGAGTCATGTTATGTACAGTACTATGATTTAGGAGTGTATTGTATATTGCATTCCACCCATGTGTGGTACATTGAATCCACACTTTTTTATATCATTTTCTTTGTTTGGTTGTAAGATCCATCTATCCATCATCCAATCCTACACTGCCCCATGAGGAGCGTAGGAGCCTGGGGCTAAGCAGTTGGTTCCGACATTTAAGATGTAAGATCCAATATTACTTAATAATTAAAACATGATAGATGTATATTTAATGTAGTGCATTAAAACGCCCAAATAAAATTACAGAGGAAGGTAAGAAAAGGAGTTAAATCATGTTTTTTTGGTACTAAATCTGCTGTCACTGAACTGAGGGAGAAAGAAAGATAAAAGAAGAAAATGCATCCAGTAAAGAGGAAGACTTGTCAGTGAATACTTTTATCTCAGACTCAAAGTGTCATGTGGGAAAGACACCTTTATATTCCCATTCACTGCAGAGAGTAGGGAGTAATTACTGGCAGAAAAAGGTTTAACCAACACCTACCAGACAAGGAACCTCCAAAAAACTTGTTGGCACGATAAAATTTCCAGTCTTTCTTCCTTGATTCAGTATGATGTGATTTTCCACTCTAATTTTTCCTCTGAGTCTTTCAAGAAATTAGCAGGACAAATGCAGGAAACATTTCCTTTGATTTATAATATTAAGTCTGTGTGCTTGTTTAATACTATTTTGGTGGTGCCTCAGGGTCTGTATGGATCTACTTGCAAGTGATGGTCCATACAGGATGCAACCCTCTCCCCCCTCTCTCTTCCCCCCCCCCCCAGGATGTTGCAGATATTACATTTACTTCAACTGTTAATCTACAGAGGAGCAGTTAACACAAGTTTCATTGACAAGTGTTGTTTCTCATTTCCAGCATTTTTCAGTTTTTTACAAATATTTCTCTATTAGTACGATCCAAGGTGATTCCATCCTCCTTGATGTGTGCAAACAAAATGCTACTTTAAGGGAAACAGGATTAAGCCTGGGGGGGGGCCTAGGTTTATGATGGAAGAGTTGAGAGGTAGGATAGGACTGGAGTGTATTGGTTATGTGATGAGGAGAGGTAGATTGAGTTGGTTTGGGCATGTGGAAAATGGGGGATGATAATCGGGTGCAGAAAGTGAGAGGTGTTAATGTTAGGGGTAGGGTTGCGAGAGGTAGACCGAAAAATCCTGGGATGAGGTCACTGAGTTCAACCTCAGGGATAAGGGACTGAATAGGAAAGCTGCCAAAGATCAAGCAGCACGGAGAGCCACCATTAGGTGACTAAGACTGATGCATGCAAGTACTGAATGTTGGAGCCTTCAAATACGAAACAAAACGGTTCTAGTTCATGGTCAAGGGGGTAAAAGTGCAAAAAAGTACTAACCCCAGATCAACATTGTAATGAAACTTTACTCTAAATAATAGAGTCATGCCCTAAATAACAGAGATAAGGGATATATATATATCCTCATAGTACATTGGAGGATTGGTTCATTTCTATAATAGACATTAGTGTACAGTATATGAGCTGAGAGCAGATATTTAGCTTAATTATATATTTCTATATTATCTTAGTGTTGAGTTACATTATTAATGTGGTCAACATATTGATATTCTGATATTTATCCTTGTTATGGATGTTGGATATACCAAAAGTTTTGAAAGACAAATTCTCTACATATGGTGGAACATACTGAGTGTCTTGATTTGTTTAAATGGCAGAATAATGCACACATGAAAATGTTTATCAATAAAATTTCCATGTTTGGGTATAATTCATGTCTAAAAAAAAATTATTGCTGATCTCACCCTAAACCTTGATTGTCTTGATAATACTCTGTGTGGTGCTTACACAAGGGTGTGAGAGAGTCACTTGGGGAAAAAAAATTAGATTTATCCTTCATGGTTGTGAAGAACCATGTTAAATACCGAGTGTGTTGATGAAATTCATTATAAACACATAATCTGTAGTTTTGGTTTGTACATTATAGTCGCGGCGCACGACTCTGAGGTTGTCATTATCGTACCCTGGCAACCTACCATTCAAAAATGCGTCCGATTTCGTATCATGTTGTACACGAATCATAGTATTGTGCACGAATATATTATACACGAATATTATTAAACACGAACATATTATACACGAATCACTTGCGTCTCATGTTATACATGCAATGAGATGCACTTTTGAATGGTAGGTGACCAGGGTACGATAATGACAACCTCAGAGTCGTGCGCTGCGACAATAGTTGGTTTGATATGAAACTTATCAAACAGTATATGCACTCCCCCCTGCCCCCCAATGAATTTAACCCTTAAGCCCCAGGTGATGTCTTCTTTACTTTAGCCAATACCAGAGAATTTTACTTGCCACAAGGAAACCACCCAGTGACAGAGGGTTAAGAAACTATCTTAGTGTAAGCCTTAAAACCTCAGGGAATGAATTATGTATTTACTCTGGCCAGCACCAGACAATTTTACTTGCTGCTGCAAACTTCCTGAAGGCAGAGGGTTATTGGATGAGGGAAATTATTGTTCAAATTCTGGTATAAGAACATATCATTTAAATGAGAGATTGCCCAAGTCACTCTATGGATGTTTTGTTAATAATAACAGAAATAGTTAAATATATTTTGTTATTCAATATACATTTTGTTTTTTTACATATTCCCAAGTTCCTGAACTGAAATAAGATAATAAAGATGATAAAGAATTACATAAAAGCATAGTTACAGGGATGTGATAAGAATGATAATGAAAATTATAACAAGTACCAAATTACATAGCAAAGACCCAACCAGGCAGCAAACTTTCACCGACATTCCTCCTGTTTATCATCAATACAGGCAATCTTCATTAACCTACCGAGTGCCAAGAGACTTTGGACCCTCATGGAGCCGTGGTATCAACCCTTTTTTTTTTTTTTTTTTTTTTTTTTTTTTTTTAAAGAAATGATGAGAAATCATGGTGAACAACCATAAAAGTATTCACGGAAGCCATTTAGGTTGATTTTGAGGTCGATTCTCCTTGACCAGGCGGCTGAAAACTGGAGTATCACGCACAGACTTTATCAGCCACCTCCGACACCCACTGAGTCGAGGTAGGAGATCTTCGTTTTCTTCATCAGTAACTATGTTATTCGAGCCAAAAACACTTGGATGATGTAGGATGGCCTAGAGAGGCACAGGAATATCCCAACCGATTTTCTGGCACCTAATCTGAATTTTCAAATTTTGGCAAATACTGTACAGTATACCAAATTGCCGACGTACATATACGTCAATGTCACTGTCTGTGCATATAGAGGCCGACGTACATGTATGGCATTGGCATGGGGTAGGTTAAAACTAAAGGATGAGTAAAATACCACATTGTTTCACATACAACTTCTACTTTAAACTGGGGAAAACTAGCAAATCAACTTCATATAATGCACTGGGAAGGAAGAACGAGTAAAAGCAGAGGATGGAAGGATGTTAACTGAGATGGATGCAGTAAGGAAGAGATGGGCAGAGTATTTTGAAAGATTGTTAAATGTAGAGGAGGAAAGGGTGGCTGAGATTGTGGCGGATGGAAGGGTGCAAAGAATAAATGTGTTGGGAGAGTTGAATGATTCTTTGATCACGAAGGAGGAAGTGGAGAAGGCAGTAAAGGAGATGAAAACAGGGAAAGCTGCAGGTATGGATGGGTGTGCTATGGAATGCCTGAAGGCTGGTGGAGTAACTATTGTTGACTGGTTAGTAAGATTGTTGAATGTGTGCTTTGAGAAAGGTATGGTGCCAATTGACTGGGCAAGTGCTTGTGTGGTCCCGTTGTATAAAGGCAAGGGTGATAAGTATGAATGTACTAGTTTTAGGGGTATAAGTCTGTGAGTGTTGTAGGTAAGGTGTATGGTAGAGTGTTAATTATGAGAGTTAGAGAGGGTACAGAGGGAGTGATTGGTAATGAGCAGTGTGGCTTTAGGAGAGGGAGGGGATGCATTGATCAGGTGTTTGCTGTGAGACAAGTGTGTGAAAAGTATTTAGCGAAAGGCAAGGATGTGTTTTGGGCATTTATGGATTTAGAGAATGCGTATGATAGAATTGATAGGGAGGCTTTGTGGACTGTTTTAAGATTGTATGGACTTGATGGTAGGTTACTAAAAGGGGTGAAAAGTTTTTATGTAAATAGTAGAGCGTGTGTAAGAGTGGGAAATGCTGTGAGTGATTGGTTTCCCGTGATAGTGGGGCTGCGACAGGGATGTGTGATGTCACCTTGGTTGTTTAATATTTACATGGATGGTGTTGTAAGGGAGGTGAATGCAAGAGTTCTAGGTGGTCTGAGTCTGATAAATGTTGATGGTGGAGAGTGGAATCTGAAGCAGCTGCTGTTTGCAGATGATACTGCACTGGTGGCTGATTCAGAGGAGAGATTGAGACAGTTGGTAGAGGAGTTTGGAAGGGTGTGTGAAAGGAGGAAATTGAAAGTAAATGAGAATAAGAGTAGTGATGAAGTGTACGAGGTTGATAGATGGTAGGGGGATGAATATAGTTTTGAATGGTGAGTTGCTTGAGGAGGTAGATTGTTTTAAATATCTAGGGTCACAAGTTGCTGTGGATGGAAGAATAGATGCAGAAGTGAAGTTTAGAATAAATGAAGTAGGAAAGGTGCTGGGAGGAATGAAAAAAGTGTTTAAATGTCGTTCGCTTAGAATGGATGTAAAGAGAAGGCTGTATGAGGGTGTTGTTGTACCGACTGCATTATATGGGGCTGAAACATGGAATATGGGTGTAGCAGAGAGGAAAAGTTTGAATGTAATGGAGATGAGGTGTCTGAGGAGTATGTGTGAAGTGATGCGTATGGATCGGGTGCAAAATGATGAAGTGCGAAGGAGAACTGGAGTTGTTCGGGAGATGGCTGGTAGAGTTGAGCAGAGGGTGTTGCGATGGTTTGGGCATATGGAGAGAATGGATAATGAGCGACTGGTGAAAAAGATAACTAGATCTGATGTGAGAGGTGTAAGGCTGAGAAGAAGACCACGAATAGGATGGATGGACGGTGTGAAGAGAGCGTTGGATGCGAGAGGGATGTTTGTCGAGCAAGGAAGAGTGGCTGTGCGTGACAGAAATAAATGGAGAGAAATTGTGAATGAATAAGTGATGAGGCAGCCCTGAGGGGATATTCTCCCACATTTGGTCTGATCAGCTAGTCAGGTCAGGTGTGGGTAAGGGGATGGGTCTGTTATGATGTGGCAGGGGTAAACCAGTTCTGCTGTCGGGCCCTGCTGCGGATGTCACTGATTGCATTGCGCAGTTGACCCTTGTGCGGTGTGGTGCGGTGAGGATCTGTCCGTTCTCCCCTTTGGGGCTAAGATGCGAATGAATGTGCTTGAATGGATGAGTAAATGGGGAGTGTGTCGTCCTGTCTCGGCTACCTCCCTTTCCTTGGGGGAAGCAGCCTAGGTATATAGATAGATAATGCACTGGAACTTTAATTGGCATTTTTTCTTGAATTTACTGAGGACCTAACTGCAAAACTGGACGCAACACAAGGCTACTTACTGCGTAAATGATAATCATCTGTATCAACATCTCCATTTTCTCTTACAACATGACAGGCCTATATGACAATGTGTGCTGGGATGCAGGGATGAGGTGACGATGAAAATGACTATGAAGAATGAACCAGATGGAACCTATAGGGTTTTATATCAGATGAGTGTCGGGATTTATTGCTCACAAGCAACTAATTGGTCACTCACCTAAGATGACCACACTGATTAGCCTAACCTCCCCTATGATCCCATTGAGGCAACCATCACTCAGATGTAAATCCTTACAGTATAGGACTAGCCTGGTTCATTCTTAACAATTACATTGTGTGGTACAGCAGGGTATGGAGACCCAACCAAACTTTTCACTCATAATCTTCATCCTGTTCATCATCAATATCATCATTGTCCTGGTGTGAGGTAGAGGGAAGTTTATCTGAAGGAAGGTCATCCACGGGACCCACCACAGCCCGCTGTCTGTAGGGCACATATGGCACAGTACCTGGCTTTGAGTGCTTCCGTCGGTTGGCCTCCCTGAAATAGAGTTTAGGTTGTTATAGTGAATCCTAGATAAAGTGACAGCATGCTTAAAACATACCATGGAGAAGCCATGCACTTTACTTCTGACGGACATTTATGGAAGGACAATAATTTTTAATGAACACATGAATAATCTATGATTATTTGGTTTAATGAACTTGCATCCCACACTGTGAAGTGTATTCAACAGTTGTTGTTGTTGCTTAACCTTGGTCCATCTAATCAAGCAGACCTGTCAACCGCAGGTAAGCAACTGCCCCTATGGGGTTGCCCCACAGGTTCCCTACAATGTTGATTCTGTGTCTGGATCTTAGTGTGGCATGTGCTGTACAGTGCTCCAGTATTGCTGTTATGTTGTATGGGCCTATTGTGCATGTGTAGTACCATATGTGTCATGTGATTCAACCCAACCCATATCTAAGCTGGTAGCTAAGGAGGGTTAGGTGATGTTCCGAGCTAAGCCTAGTTAGATGAACTTGACCATTTCTATTTAAGGTCACCTCCGATGGGTGTATGTCAGGAGAGGGGCTTGTGTTGTGCTGTCCTGCAACTGAAAGAGTATGTAGGTGTTTCTTCATTGCTAGTACTGGAATGGCTAGAGGTGGGATACTGCTGTAGAGGGTTTGATAATGTTTGTATGGTGACTATTCTATGTGCATAAGAATACTGTGAGATGACAGGTTTTGTTTCCTAGCACACTCTGCTGCATAGAACTGTGTGCCTCTCATATCAATGTACTCTTTGACAGGGAAGAATTTAGTTTCAGAGTGTAAATGAGTTGTGGCAGTGATTTTACTGAGCTTGAGAGAGCCCTCTGGTGGTGAAGGTGTTAATGATGGCTGTATCTAACCCCTCCTATTTGAAATGGTCATCCCAAGTTAAGTCAAAACATCAAAAACATCTGAAGATGGCAATAATGAAGGACTATGTGAGAGAAAAGACAACATACTTTCTGGCACGACTCTCCTTTGAGGCACGGTGTTCCTTGCGTGCATTGTATATGTGCTTTGGGAGGTGGCGGTGGCGGGCAATTCTTCGTATCTCAGGGAAGTGCCCATACTTTCTCTTCAGCTCCTCTTCATAATTACGTGCTGCTTGTTCCCTCAGACCCAGCTGTATGGAGAGAAAGGTGGGAGGAACTCGTAACTCATTACCAAATCTTCTGTAGTTACTTGATAGCTGAGTCTGCTTTAATAACACATGGATACTCTAAGAAGCACCCTGCTACTTATACCAGGGAATATTATGACAACAATATTGGAGACAGTAAATAACACGGTCCATTAAATCATTAATACTATTTTTAATCAACAAGCCAGGAACAATGTTCATGAATGAGGGATTTAAAAAAAAAAAAAAAAAAAGACACCATAATAATGTTACCAGAGTCAACCAAGTCAAAAGGTGTTAATTCATCAGCGGCTTAATAATTAAACGACTAAGTGAAACACCCGTAAAACGAGGGCTATCCATCCCTCATTCAAGCCAGTACTATCCCATCAGAAGCACAAGTCCAAGTCTGGGATACTCAGTCCAGACATTCAAGGTGAAAGTAATCAGGTGCTCTTCCCTGACAGCATTACATTGGCAAAACCCCAACTGTCTCTTAGATTTAACCCTTATGAGCCACATTTGGTTGGAGCAACTTAACCCTTAAAACTACTAGGTATCCATTACCTGGTTATATGGTTACCATTCAATGCAGTAAATGGTTTCTTGGGTAACAGGAAACCATTTTGCCAGTCACAATCAAGGAAGCACTACATCATGCAAATGAATGGTGGAACTGACTGTAAATAAATGGTGGTATCTTACTTACCACTCCCATTTTCTCATTGGATCTGGCCTTCCAGATGCGCAGGTTGTGGTCTGAGGAACCTGAAAGGATGAATTTGTCGTCTGCCGTCCATAAAACACAGCTGACCTTGAACATTCGTTTGGTGTGGTACACATCACGACTCTGGGCCTGCATAAACCACAAAGTAAATCACCACCACCTCCACCGTCATTATCATTAGCATCGTAATCATACATCATAATTCTTGCCAAACATAAGCTATAATAAAATACTGGAGATGATACATTACAATCATCAAAGGGTGAAGAGATAACAGTAAAAATAGGAAAGACAATGAAAACAAATAAAATAACACGAAACTATGAGAAAGAGACACTAACAAGAGATGCCAAGATATCATCTGCCACTCTACCCCTTCACCAACATAACTACAAAGAACCCTCACCTCTGTCACTCTGAATATCCTGATAGACTTATCATAAGAGCCAGTGCAAAGCTCACGTCCAGTGGGGGCGTAGTCGATGTCAATGACAGCTGAAGTGTGTCCTTCATGTACACTGACCACACGGTTACGGTTGTCCATTTTGCGGATGTCAAATGAGTATGCACTGTCAAGGAATATTAGTTAAGGGTATATGTATATATCTATCTGTAAGAATCTACTGTATTTGCCTACTCATCTACAGCAGAGCCTCATTATACAGTATGGGGAACCAGTAAGCGATGAACCACTTATATGACAACAAAAAAGTTATGTCTTTTTTTCAACATACAATAAAAATTTTCACGTATGATGATTACGATCCCATACAAAATATCACTGGTCAATATACAATCGCTACTTTTGCTTATAAGATCGCCCTCACGCAAGTTAACAGTCATCTTTTGTTCCAAGACGGCATGTGCATTTGTCATTATCAGGTGTGTTAGTGATTTTTTTTCTTTTCTTTTTTTTTAATGCTAGGAAGAAGGAACCAAAGGCCATGAGCCTGCAAAAACTGTTCCCTCCAAGAGAAGAACAAAACACAAGAGAGAGCCAAATTCAAGATCCGATCATTTCGAGATGCCTGGACTCACTGCGTTTGAAAGACTGGAGATCATAGAAAGCAGGAAATACAGACAGAGGGAGACAGTTCCAGAGTTGACTTGTTGCATAAATGAAGGACTGGGAGTAATGGTTAACTCTTGCCTTAGAGAGTTGGACAGAAAAGGGATCAGAGTTTGCTGTTTGGCGGGTGCTACGCGCCCATCGTAGAGGTGGAGGAATGCATGCAGACAGTTCAGAGGAGCAGCAACCATTGAAGTAGCGATAGAAAAGAGATAAAGATGCAACAGTGCGGCGAAGAGACAGAGGTTGAAGGAAGCCAGTAAGAGGAGGAGAGTTAATGAGATGAAAAGCCTTAGACTCAACCCTATTGAGAAGAGCTGTATGTGGAGAACCTCCCCACACATGCGAGTTATACTCCACACAGGGGCGGATAAAACCCGTGTATATAGTCAACAATTGTGCAGGGGTAAAGAAGGTACAGAGTCGGCTTAGCACACCTAATCTCTTGAAGCAGATTTTACAAGAGATGTAATATGATCTTTTCATGATAAGTCCCGAGTGAATGAAACCCCAAGCATGTTCAAGGATGATGCAGGATTAAGCTGAGTATTATTAAACATTAGTGGGTACACCTGTGGAAGATTTTGTTGGGTTGATAGGTTTAAGACCTCTGTCTTTGATGCATTAAAAACAAACAAGATTGTTTTTACCCCAGTCAGAGATATGAGCCATGTCAGACATTAGGTGTGCCATAGCCTCTTGTTTGTTGAAGTAACTGCTGAGATGGACGTTGCGGGAACCGAATGGAAAGGTGAAGGGTGAAGTCATCAGCATATGAGTGGATAGGGTTAGATGTACAGCTTAGAAGACCATTGATGAATAAAAGGAAAAGAGTTGGTGATAGGACAGAGCCCTGACGAACACCACTGTTGATAGATCTAGAAGAGAGATGGCCGTCTACAACAGCGGCTACAGAACGACCAGAAAGGAAGCTATAGGTGAAGGCACAGATAAAAGGATAGTAACCGTAAGAGGGCAGTTTGGAAATTAAAGATCTGTGCCAGACTCGATTGAAAGCCTTTGAGATGTCAAGTGCAATGCCAAAGCTTTCGCCAAAGTCCTGAAAGGTAGGTGAGAAGATCGCCAGTGGAGCATCCCTGACGGAACCCACTCTGACGATCAGAAAGAAGGGAGTGATAGGAAAGATGCTTTAAAATTTTTCTATTAAGAATTGACTCGAAAACTTTTGAAGTACAGGATGTTAAGGCAATTGGATGATAATTAGAGGGTTGTGAATGGTCACCCTTCTTTGGGACTGGCTGAATGAGAGCAAACTTCCAGCAACAAGGAAAAGTACAAGTTGATAGACAAAGATGAAAGAGTTTGCCTAGGCAGGGTGTAAGCACAGAAGCACAGTTCTTGAGATCAACAGGAGAGACTCCATCAGGCCCATATGCCTTGTTAGTATTGAGGCCTGTGATGGCAGAAAATACAACAGCTGAAGAAATTTTAATGTCAGCCATGAGGAAGTTTGAGGGGGGGAAGTGATGGAGGAATAGCACCGGAATCGTCTAGGTGGAATTGGAGGAGAAAGTCTGAGCAAAGAGATCTGCTTTATCAGTAGAAAAGATAGCTACAGAACCATCAGAATAGAAAAGAGGAGGGAAGGATGATGAGGTAAAGCTGTTAGAAAGGTTTTTGGCAGGGTGCCAGAAGGATCAGGAGGAATTCGATTGGAGAGTTGAGAGCATTTGAGGCACTGAGTTCATTACCAGGCTAAGCGCCAAAAGTACAAAACGCCAGAAAATCCATTTAAAGTCTGGGAACTTTAAAACTTTGATATCTCGGTAATCGCTTGTGTTTTATATATATATATATATATATATATATATTTAATGTAGCTTATGGTATTTTCTTTATTCCAGTAACTTCTGTTTTGCACTGTCATTAATCATGATGATATCGTGTGAAGAAGTAAAATTTTGCCCCCCACTGCTGGACCGATTGGCCAAGAAAATATTTTTATCCTATTAAGATTTTTTTTTTTTTTTATGTGTCCGACTCTGGGCATAGGCTTCACAGCCTGCTTTCAAGGCCTAGTAGCCCTCCTACGTACCACACACCTCTACATGTCACCACTTCGGCACTAACATCCACCGTCCAGATTGAATATATGCTAGGGCTGTCTCATACAGGACTGGTGTATTGGCATTAGCGGTGATATTTCTATGACATGTCAGCATGTCTTCTGGTAGATCAGTAAAGTCTGATTTTTATGAAATTCAAATCCTTAAACTGTTCCCTGCCCCAGGGGGATTTGAACCCGGGTCCGTTAGGACTACAAGCCACCTCTCTACCGATTGAGCCACCGCCTCCCCCTAAATACAGAAATACATCATGAGATGTCAGTAATATATTAGCATAATGTCTCAGGAATGTCATACTGTGGAATAAAATCAAAGTTCTATGACATAGGTATTATTATTTTCACAATAATAGCAGTTGAAAGGTCGGAAACTTTGTGCGTGATTTTCTCGGAGTTTTTAACCACCAATAAACACGAACCACATCACAAACATAAAAAAAAAACATAATAAATTATTATATTGCTGATATTAATATAAAAGTAAGATAGCATTCAATGTATGAGGACATTATTAGAAAACCCATGTAACCTGAATGATAAAAAAATGAACCCGTAACCTGAATTTAAAAAAAAAAAAAAAAAAAAAATGTCATGAGTACCAGTAACTTCACAAACACAATGACAATATTAATAATAGTAATAATAGTTAAAAAATATTATAATAATAATAATGAGAATGCAGCAAGTTACTATGCACCACAGCTGCTAGTGGGAATAGTGTCAGGTGTCAGCTTACTGGCTAGCTGCAGTGCAACCCGAATATCTGATTGGCCAGATTCAAGGGGGATATGGAAAGGGGCTGGGATATAGCCTGGTAATGCTCTCACATTCGCTTCAACACCACAGGAGTCGACATAAGGAACATAGGAAAGGCTGAACTCATAGGAAAAGCATTCATACAGCTGGCAGAATTCTGGACCTAGTTGCCTGCCTTGAGCACTAGTGCGGAACCAGACTGGTTTTTTTGCTGCATGGTGCGACAGCGCACCAGACATGTCTACTTAACCAGGATTTTGACCCCTTTGTAGATTGTTTCTTAGCACTTTTTTACTTCCAACGTATAGAGGGATGGTTTAGCTACTTGTTGGTATGTGTAGGTGCTTGGTGGCCATTTTGGCGCTCAGCCCGGTAATGAACTCAGCGCCTCATTTAGTACGGATGAAATTATTTTTAGCAGAGAAAAGAACAGACTTAGCATGATTTCGGGCAGAAACATAAGCAAGATGTGATTCAGGGGTGGGTTGGCTCTGGTACCTTTTATAGGCCTTCTTGTTGCAGACAGCATTAGAACAAGCATGATTAAACCAAGGCTTTTTTGCATTAGTCAAAGGATATGAGAAAGGTACATTAGTGGTGTTGAAGTTCAAGCAGCAAATAAAGTGAAATAACTATCAGTTTGGTGAGTTAGAAACTTGTTTTTAGCCTTATTTTTGGTGGCAAGCAGGAAGTGAAGTGCAGTAAAGTGGAATAACAGCCAGTCTGGGAATTGGAAACCTGTTTTTAGACTTTGTTGGGGGGTGACCAAAAGGCCAAAACATATCCTCTCTGAACCCGTATTATAATTAACAGGATAAATCATTATGCAATGGATTTTTTCAAACTCAATTCCATTGTAAAACAAGGCTGTGCTGTATATGTATATCATACCTGTGTATATTTATCTATCTATCTACCTCTCTACTGAACTAGTCATCTGTCTATAAATCTCACATGGTACAAGCTATTATATAACACTTCCGGGATATATCAATGCCGGGTGTGGAAAACATTTTTCATATAGTTACGGTATATACAGTAAATTCTTACAATATATCACCCTTTATGGTGCCCTTGTGTGTCCACAGTAAATTCTGCAAAACTATCAAATTCTTTCTCTGCTCAGCTAGGAGAATAAGCTACGAGTGATCTGCATATTTATCCCATTTATCCTTACTTGTAGTCCTCACTGGCAGCTGTCAATATAAAGGCCTCCATTGGGTTCCAGGCCAAGGCATTGACCCTGGTCGCCATCTGAAGTTTCTTGACCTCACGTGCTCTGGTATCATACAGCACTATGTTGTTCCCATGGTCGCTGGATGCTGTGTGAGAGTTTAATGTTCATCATTATCATCATCATCATCATTCATTCATCATCTAATCCACTGTTGTGCCCTGAGGTGTGTAGTAGCCCAGGGGTAGACAAGTTGGTCATAATATTTAAGATAAGGGTGACCAGCCTCTCACATCCCTGAGTGGCATTACATGAGCAGTAAACCCCAATCACCCCTTGGATATAAACCTGCACTACCTCAATCCGATTGGAGTGCCTTAATTGCCCTCTAAACAACCACGTGCCATAATTTGGTTATATGGTTACCACCCAGCATAGTAATGGTTTCCTGGTGCACAGGAAGCCATTTGGCTTGTCACTCAGTGTAGAGTCACCTGTAGACAAAAGGAAGAGGAATGAATGGAGGAAGGAAAGACAGAAGAGGAAGAATGGAAAGAAGGAAGCAGGAGTGGAAAGCCAGACACCTGAGAGCATCACTGCTTGGAGTGAGTGGATGGTGTGTGCCCCCACCAACCACTTATCGTCATTATTATTATCATCCTGAGGTCATATTTACAGGGGATCTAAACAAATTTTTGTGATAAACAAGACTCCATAAGTTACAGAAAATAGTATTATGGACATCAACCTGAAGTTAACTATGTATGAGGGATCCTAACTTGATCTTACTATAAACAATTATCTATAATAAGCCAGAAAACAAGGCAGGAGAAGTATAAAAGTGAGAGAAATCTCACCATGATGTCCAGTGAAATAAGCCACACACATTCACACATCATCCAAGCCTCTTTTAAACAGTAAGTCCTCATTATGTGTTACATTTTTATGTTCCTTTTTGCAAGAAGTCCACAGTTAATATTAAGACACTGTTAGTTAAGGTTCCAGTGCTGCTAATAAACCTGACGACTAATTTCTGCCCTTTTACCCTACCACCTGTATGAGATAAGTTGTGATATACTGGAACACATCCCTAACAAAAAATCAAGACATCATCAGCATCCAACAAATTTCAGATATTCCATCCATCACCATTCATTATCAATGCCATCCCTCTCTCCATTACTCATGTTTTTACTTCCCTCATCACCTCATCCATATATATACTGAACAACTACGGGGACATCACACAACCTTGTCGTATGCCCACAATGATCGTGAACCAATCACTTAGATGCCCATTTACCCTTACACATGCCTCACTATCATCATAAACACTCCTGACGGCACTTAGCAGCTTACCATCTACACCGTACATGCACAAAGCCTTCCACAATCCTTCTTTGTCTACTTTCTTGTATGTTTTTCCCAGATCCATAAATTCCTTAAGCACCTAATAGTCCTTCTCACATGCTTTCTCCACTATCTGTCTTACTGCAAATATTTAATCTACACATTCTCTGCCACTCCTAAAGCCATCCTGTTCGTTACTCACTAGGACTACTGATCTCTCTCTTACTTTGTGTATGATAATTCTTCCATATACCTTCCCTACTACACTCGACAGACTTATGCCACAATAATTCTTGCATTCAATTCGCTCATCTTTATTTTTGTACAGGAGCATGACCACTGCCTTTTTCCACTCTACTGGCACAGTTTCACTCTTCCATGCCTTCTTACATATCTCCAACAAGCACTTCATTCTGCTTTTTCCACTGCACTTAATCATCTCTGAATACATCTCATCAACCCCAGCTGCTTTCCCATTTTTTAGCCACTTCACAGAGTAATACACCTGTGCGAGTGTCACATTTTCTGGAACTGCATTCCTTCTCTGTACACCCCCCAAACCAGTCATGCTAACAGTCACTTTACTCTCTCCATTCCCATTCATCAGTCTTTTAAAACATTCTTTCCATCTCATCCTTACTTCATCTCCATGGGTTAATAATCTACCACTTAGATCCTTCATACCTACACATTTCTTTCCACTGTCACTTCTACATTTCTGCACCTCTTTCCAGAATAACTTCCTATTTTCAGAGTAATTTGCATTCATTTTTCTTCCTGGATCATCACTTACCTCCTTCTTTTTCCTCTTCACTAGTCTCTTTATGTGCTTCTTAATCTCTATTTATTTATTATTTCAACTGAACACCTATGCTGTATCCACTCTAGCCACTCCTTCCTCTTTTCCTCCACTGCTCTCTTAACCTCCTCAACCCATCATGCCCTACCTTTCTTCTTTGTTGTTACTCTTGCCACACCACACACTGCTTTAGCATTCCTAACCAAGCAATCCCTATACAGTATACATTCTACAGGCTGTCCAGACCCATTTCATTCCAATTCACTGATTCTAACTCCTCCCCTACTTTGGTCCTGTATTCATCTGCCATTTCTTTGATCCTCAGCTTGTCGACTTTCAGTCTCTCTCCCTGACAGCTCCTCTATCTCCATCAGTCCACCTCACTCCTCTCAGCTTGATCTTACATACCACAATCACATGATCTGACAAACCTTGATAGTGTCCTTTCACTTCCCTTGTATCAGCAGCACTACCCAGCATCAATTTCTCTAAAAGCTCGTAACCAATCAGGCTCCTCCTTTGTGTTTAAAATATGAATTACAGATACACAACCTCCTTTCCTAACACTAGCCTTTCAGTTGCTTTCCATTATCATTCTCTCCTGGTACTTCATTATTACCCAATACATCATTCACAGGACCAGTGCCTAATCTATCATTCATATTGTCCATTACAATCACTTTATAACGCCCAGGCATTTCTCCTACTACTTCATCCAGCTCATCCCAAAAACTGCATTTCTCCAGTCACTTGAAATAAATAAACCTTTAACTCCCAAACAATAATAAACAAAGGTGAATGGTTACCAAAGACATCTACTTCCACAGGGTTGAACTTGACTGAGGTTGTTGTTGCATCAGAGCGGTTGCCAGTGGTGGTCCAATCATATGATGCTTTAGGTGCCTTGGTGGCTACGTCCCACAACAAAACTCGCTCACCACATGTCACAAACTCTGCGCGTCGCCGATGGTGTGTCAGCCCAGTTACCACACTCTTGAGGGTTTAAGGCTCAATCAATAATTAATAATCATAGTAAATGATAAAAACACACCATGGAGGAGGAGGAGAATGATGGTGGTAGTAGCAGTGGTGACAGTGATGATGATGATAAAGAAAGTCCACAGTACAGTTCATCATCAATCAAAGCTGTTTCACTTTAAAAAATTTTTTCACTATCGGTAATGTATTACACGTAATTTCTATTCTACTCTCAAGCTGCTCAGGTATAATAAAGCTGCAATAAAGTATTTAAAAAAAAAAATCATGCAATATAAGCCATCAATTGTAAATCAAAAGCATGTTTCAATTAACCCTTTCATGTTTAATGGGTGCAGTGCAAATTTCACCAACTCGTTACCATTTGACACAGGCTGTGTCTGTGCACATATAGCTTGCTCATTACCATTTGACACAGGCTGTGTCTGTGCACATATAGCTTGCTTATTACCATTTGACGCTGGTTGAATCGAACGAAACAGCCCCTGTTTTTTTAGATATAGAATGATTTTGCATCCATTTCTGGGCAAGAACAAAGCACTACTTGCATCCCCATGTATCCTTCCGCCACGCTCAACTCACACCACACCCGGCGTCGCCCCACTGCCACGATCAGTGTGCTACAAGCCTTGCCCGCATGTTAAGATAATTTCTTTTCGCGTTCCGTAAAATCGGCCCAAATTGACCTACAGTAATTCTTTATACACCAAAATGTAGCAAAATAAATTCCCTTTAACTTTTTCTCAGTAACATTTACCATAAAAATTATATTTCTATGAGGAAAAAAGGAAGTAAAAATAAAAGGACTTTCTGACCACTACTTGGTGGTGGCCAGAATTAAAATTCAAGTAAGATGGAGGAATAGAAGAAGGGAAAGACGAGAGGAAGGAGTAGTTGCAAAGGAGAGTGGAAAGGTTACAAGAGGATGAGAAAAAGGCAGAGTATAAGAGAGAAGTGGAGGAATAATTGGGCAAATATGAATCGGAGCAGATGGGAGACGTGGAAGGTGTGTGTAGGATATTTACAGAAGAAATATGTGCAGCATATGATGTGGTGTGTGGAAGGAAGAGAAGACAGAGGGGGGTGCAAGGAACAGCGTGGTGGACTGAAGAGGCGAGACAGGCTGTGGCACAAAAGAAGAAAGCATACAACGAATGGATGAGAAATAGGACCGTGGAAGAAGTTGAGAGGCGGAAGAGAGAGTTATATGTAGAAAGAAAGAGGTGAAAAGATTAGTAAGAGAGAGTAAGAAAAGAGTGGATGAGGAATTTGAGTGTAAAGTGGAGGGACTGTAAGAAAATGTTCTGGAAAGAGGTGAAAAGAGTAAGACAGGGTGGAAGTGAAGTTAGCAGGGGAGTGAAAGATAAAAATGGTAGATTACTAGTGGAGAAGGGAGAAAAAGTGGGCAGATGGAGAGAACACTTTAAGGAACTGTTGAACATAGAGGATGGAAGTAATGCAAGTATAAGTGGCTGGAGAATGGCTGGGAGAAGGAGGGAGGTGAGAATACAGAAAGAAATCAGTAGGATAGAAGTTGTGGAAGCAATGAAGAAAGTTAAATCGGGGAAAGCCCCAGGAATTGATGGAGTGTGTGGTGAAATGCTGAAGCATGGGGGAGAGATAGTAGTAGAATGGATGTGGAAGATGTGCAGATTGGCCTGGGAGGAAGGTAGAGTCCCAGAGGACTGGAAGTCAGGGATAATTATTCCCTTGTACAAAGGAAAAGGGGAAAAAGAAGTGTGTGGGGCATCTGTCTTCTTAGTATAATAGGAAAAGTGTATGGTAGGATACTTATTGACAGAATTAGAGAAAGAACAGAGAAATTAGTTGGAGAAGAACAGGGAGGCTTTAGGAAGGGAAGAGGTTGTGTAGATCAGATATTCATTCTTAGATCTTTAGTGGAAAAGTTTCTAGAGAAGGGAAAGAAGTTGTATGCGGCTTTCATGGATTTGGAGAAAGCATATGACAGGGTGGATAGACAAGGATTGTGGAAAGTGTTAAGAATATATGGAGTAGATGGGAAGTTGCTGAATGCTGTGAAGAGTATGTACGATGGTGCAAAGGCTGCAGTGCATGTGGATGGTGAACTAAGTGAATTTTTCTCATTGAAGGTTGGGTTAAAACAGGGATGTGTCATGTCTCCATGGTTGTTCAATCTGTACATGGATGGGATAATAAAAGACATACAAGGTAGGGTAGTGGATGTTGGAGTGGCCCTGGTGAGAGAGGATAGTGTTTGGAAACTCCCTGTACTGTTGTTTGCAGATGATACTGTGTTGTTGAGTGAAGACGAAGGGGAGCTGCAAGTCTTGGTGGATGAGTTTGGGAGAGTGTGTAAGAAACGGAATCTAAAGGTGAATGTAGGGAAGAGTAAAGTGATGGTCTTTGAGAGAGGTGAAGTCAGTGAATGTACAGCGAGGTTGGATGGTGAGGAATTGGAAAATGTGAGTACATTACTTGGTTAGTGTGATGAGTATGGATGGAGGCTTGGAGGGTGAAGTGCTTGAAAGGATACAGCAGGGAAGAAAGGTTGCTGGTTCTTTGAAAGCAGTGTTAAGAAACGGGGAAATGAGCATGGAAGTGAAAAAGTTACTACATGACAGTATTGTGATACCAACTCTAACGTATGGAAGTGAAGCATGGACGTTGTTGGAAGGACACAAGTCAAGAGTGAGAGCTGTGGAAATGAGTTATTTAAGAGGAGCCTGTAGAGTCACATGGAGAGACAGGCTGGCGAATGAGGATATAAAGGAGCGTTGTGGTGTCGATGTGATAGGAAGCGTTATGAGGAACACACTGTGGTGGTTTGGCCATGTGGAGAGGATGGAGGGTGAAAGACTGACGAAGAGAGTGTATGTGAGTGAGGTGGAGGGGGGAAGAGAGAGGGGGAGGCCGAGGATGAGATGGAGGGATGGGGTGGAGAGGTATATGAGAGAGGGGGGGGGGGTGAGTTGGGAGCAGGGCAGTGAAATGGCGGGGGACAGGGCAACTTGGAGGCGATTTGTTTGTGGCCACCCCAAACGGGATGGAGGCGTCTGGCAATAGATGGATGGATAGTTAATTTACATTTGGCTGATCTTTTTTTACAACACCATAAGCAAGTACTGTACATTTATTCAGGATTATGGTGAAAAATAAATTACGATTATCGAAGCATAAATAAGGGTGTGTGGATAAAATACTGCATTTATGAACTATCGAGTGTATCGGAACAGCGCGGTGACAGGGGGGTCTCTCAGTGGATGGCCTTAGGTGCTGAGGCCCATGTCCTGAGTACTCACTCACAGTAGGATGTAGCCTGTGTAAATGGTAACACAAGGGTTAACAGAATACAGTAGCCTTTATGCAGCTTAGACTTCTACTGGGGAATGATTATAATAATATCTATCTATCTTCAGCAAGACGCCACAATCCTGCAAGGGGTGGACATTTGTCTCGAGTTGTTTTATGAGTAGGGACACTATCCCTCTGCCAATCCACTAGCTGACATGTACGGAACACATATGGGTTGGTTATAAGATTACCACGCAGCACTGTAAATGATACCCTGGCTTACAAGAAAGCATTAGACTTGTCACTCAATGTAAAGCCACCTAAAAGGGAAAGAAAAGTAATAAAAGTGAAAGAAAAGATGGGAGAAATAAGAAGAGAGGAGAGCAGACACAGAAAGAGTACCATATGATGAACACTGAATGTCAAGGAAGAAATAGGCAGCACTGCATCACGTATGTGGATGATGGTCGCCGCCAACTACAACAATTATAATAATAATAATAATAATAATAATAATGATGATACAATATTATTATTACTATTAATCTAGCGCTCACCAACCACTCACTCGATGTAGCGCTGCACTCTCGGGTTTATGCCCTTTCCAGTCTTCCTTCCTCTTCTTTCTTTCCTTCATTCTTTCCTCTTCCTTCTGTCTACAGGTGGCTCTAAACTGAAGGCAAGCCAAATGGTTTCCTGTATACCAGGAAACCATTTACTATGCTGGGTGGTAACCATATAACCAAACTATGGCGCCTGGTGGTTTAGTGGGTAATTTAGGCGCTCCAACCAGATTAAGCTCGTGTTGGTTTATATCCAAGGGATGGTTGGGGTTTATTGCTCATGTAATGCTGCTCAGGGATGAGTGAGGCTGGTCACTCTCATCTTGAATGTCAGGACCAACTTCCCTAGTCCCAGGCTCCTACACTCCTCATGGGACAGCACAGGTTTAGATGATGAATGGATTAATCTTGCCTTTTTGTTTCTCAAACGCACCAGTTCTTCTTAAGGAATTCACTAGTGCTCGACACTCAATTACACTTTTACAAGTACTAGAACTGTAACATCACTCCTATGCTATACTGACTTCATCAGCAAAAGGTGACAGCAATTAAACCCTATACAGTAAAACCTCGATATAACGGACTTCAATAGACCGGAATTCGCTTTTATCGGACTTGAGGAGCTACCGGACTTAATTGCTATATATCGGAAAACGTCCGATAAAGCCAGATGCAGTCTGGACTGCCTGACCACTTCAACTATGTTCACCACAATAAGGGAAATAAAAGATATGTTTATCAGTGTACAGTACAGCATTATTATATTTATTATACCATTTGATTAATGTAGTGAAGGTATAACACAGCACAGTTCTGCAGTGGTAGTGAAAACTGTTTAAAAACCATTGGTGCAATCCCGACTAATGTCTGATATATCGGAAAAAGTCCAGATTAGCAAGAGGAATTCCGGATATTGTTTTTATCGGAATTTCACTTTTTTCGGAATGGCTTGGGCCCCAATTAGTCCGTTATGGTGAGGTCTTACTATATGGTAATCATCCATCAAAACACCTCTACCCAACTGACAGCTTCCTGGAAAGAGAAAGACTTTGAACTGCCCTTTAAAAGATTCAACTGATGTCCATTGCACCATGAATAATGATAATTTATTACTGTATTTGAAAGCAGTGATAAGAAACAGGGAAGTGAGCATGGAAGTGAAAAAGTTACTACATGACAGTATTGTGATACCAACTCTAACGTACGGAAGTGAAGCTTGGACGTTGCTGGAAGGACACAAGTCAAGAGTGAGAGCAGTGGAAATGAGTTATTTAAGAGGAGCCTGTGGAGTCACATGGAGAGACAGGCTGACGAATGAGGATATAAAGGAGCGTTGTGGTGTTGATGTGGATGTGATAGGAAGCGTTATGAGGAACACACTGAGGTGGTTTGGCCATGTGGAGAGGATGGAGGGTGAAAGACTGACGAAGAGAGTGTATGTGAGTGAGGTGGAGGGGGAAAGAGGGAGGGGGAGGCCGAGGATGAGAGGGAGGGGGAGGCCGAGGATGAGATGGAGGGATGGGGTGGAGAGGTATATGAGAGAGGGGGGTGTGAGTTGGGAGCAGGGGAGTGAAATGGCGGGGGACAGGGCGACTTGGAGGCGATTTGTTTAACGGGATTGAGGCGTCTGGCAATAGATAGATAGATAGATATAACCTAGGGGCCGTATACGAGAAAAATGACCGATAAACATCTGCTAGCTCATCAAGGTGCAAGGAATCATCTTCCCTACTTAACATTACACTTGGCCATGCTGAGAGAAGTTTTAACAATTCAGCAAGATACTCTACTTTGGTCTGACAAACTTTAGAACCTTAAAAGTAATAAGACACCATTATGAATTCAATTCTAGGCTTTGCTGATAACCATTGCAACTCAATTAAAAATAAGGTGTTGAGGTTCTTGGGGGGAGAACAAAGGTAAAGTCTTGTTGCTCTCTTGAACAAAACTGAACCTTTTTCAACAGATAATTTGGGAAGTCATTCCATAACGAATTACAATACAGTAAACAACATAAGACAAGACCATAGCAAGGCCCAGTGTTAAGGGTAACATACGAGGAGCTACCCAAAAGTTCCAGTGATTTGAACACAGGGAGCCAACTGTTTGCAATTTTGCCTCTTGCCACTAGGAGGAGTCAGCAGCACCGCTTGTGTATCAGTTTGGCCCCAGACGTGTCTGTGAGCGGATGTGTTGTTGAGCTACGCTTACTACTGTAACGTGGTGTATAAATGATTTGGCAGTTTTGCAATGGCGGACCTCATGGAAGAACCTGCATCAAGTTCTGCTTCAAGATCAACAAGATGGCTGCAGAAACTCACTGGTTGCTTCAGCAAGCCTTTGATGACAATGCCATGTCCCAAAGCAGAACATTTTTCTGGTACAAGTGGTTCAAGGAAGGACGAACGTCCGTCGAAGACGATGACCATTCTGGATGACTGGCAACAGCAAAAAAACAGAAAATGTCGGAAATGTTCATCAGGCTATCCTTGCAGATCGTAGATGAACTATTCATGATGTTTGTGATATTGTTGGATTGCTGTACAGGAGCATGCAACGCATTTTGTTGGATGTGTTGGGCATGACATGCATCGCTGCAAAATTTGTGCCAAGACTGCTGACTGACGAGCAGAAGGCACATCGTGTTGCAGTTTCCAGGGAGCTCAAGAATCAGGTCAAAGATGACATGACCTTCATCTCCAAGGTCATAACTGGTGATGAATCATGGGTTTATGGTTATGACCCAGACACAAAGCAGCAGTCATCACAATGAAAGTCTCCCAATTCACCAAGGCCAAAAAAACCGCGTCAAGTTTGCAGCAATGTCAAGTCGATGTTGACTGTTTTCTTTGATATCCAAGGGATTGTTCAAATGGAATTTGTCCCACCCAATCACTCTCTCAGCAGAAAGTTTTACTGAGAAGTTTTGCAGCGTCTGAGGGAGACCATCCACCGCAAACATCCAAAACAGTGGAAGAACAAGGACTGGGTCCTGCATCATAACAACGTCCCTGCCCACACATCAATTGTTGTCCTGCGGTTCCTGGCTTCCACTAATATGGTAGTCATTCCCCACCCACCCTATTCACCTGACCTTGCCCCCTGAGACTTTTTCCTGTTTCCCAAGCTGAAATTACATCTGAAAGGGCATTGATTTGACTCGATTGAGGTGATCCAGTCAGAATTACAGGAAGTGCTCAAGACCATCACGCCTGGAGCCTTCCAGGGATGTACTGTATGGACTCATGGAAAAAATGCTGGGACCACTGTATACATGCCCAAGGGGACTACTTCAAGGGCAACAGTGAGAACTAGAAGGTAAGGTAACTTGTTTTCCTACAATATTCAAATTACTGGAACTTTTGGGTAGCACCTCAAATATTCAGTAGCTGTCTCACTGATACAGGTCTCTGATGTGCAGACTGCATTTTCTCACAACTTGATTAATGTGTTCATTATAATTTGGTTTTGAATTAAATATACTGCATACACATGTGCTGGACAGAACTAGCTGGATCAAGCTGTGACTCGCCAAT
Organism: Coenobita brevimanus; assembly: GCF_032717465.1. Lineage (NCBI taxonomy): Eukaryota > Metazoa > Arthropoda > Malacostraca > Decapoda > Coenobitidae > Coenobita > Coenobita brevimanus. Next base: position 41,966,806 of record NC_137037.1, read on the forward strand.
CTTCAGTGTTAGGGCATTATCAGCATCACCATTCCTCCTGTTTCCTCGAAAAATTTTTGTCTTAACATCATTCAGCTTAGACTACTCTTTGCCATCCAGACTTAAACATCAGTTATCGGGGATTCCAACTTATTCCTGGTATCATTAACCCCTTAACCGCGGGGCGTCACTTTCGTGACGCTTGGGAGCAAGAGATCATACCACGGGGCGTCGCTTTTGTGATTCTGTGTTATTTTGAATTCACCCGGGCTTCCAAGTGGGGGCTTGTATCATCTATCAGTACTGCCAATGTCCAACACTAGTCAGCACTCCTAATCTCATCTGTACTCCCATCCATTGTTGACAATTTAGCCATTTCTCCCCGTTCTTGACTCCCCTCCCTACCCCCCCTCCATTACACTATCCTCTCGCCTGCCCGGCCGTGCTACGCTAAGTAAATCTTCCCTGGAATTTTTCACTGATTTCATCCATTGAAATAAGCCCTATGCCCTATTCTTATACCAAATAATATATACAAGAAAGAAATAAGGTAAGTGAGAGTGCCATACACCTGGAATTGGCTAATTATCACCTGACAACACCTCACGTGCACTCGTTCACTAATTTTCGCTGTTTTTTCCCCTTGAAATATGCCATATAATCTATTTTCGTAATAAATATACATATAAGGAGGGAAGGGAGAAGCCTAAGTGATATTTACATTCACCTGGAACTACCTAATTTACAAAGTATTGTCTAGATTTCCTGCCAATCATTTCAGTGAAATACATAGCTGTTTCAAGAGCTACGTTGGTAGTACTGAATAACCCCAAAGTAGGCCTCAACCTAGGCCGGCCCTCCTTTATCAGTTCTCTCTCATCTTCCGAAGAGGAGGTACGGCTCATCCTCTTGCTGACTTCAGGGCCTTTTTTCACCCCCATGCAAAGGGCCCTGTGACCTTTACCCCCTACTAAACCTCGTGTGGAAAGAGGTAAAGGGCTGACAATTGATAAAAGAGTGACTACGATCTTTCTATTGAGTAAAACAGTGCAAGTGGAATTGTAAATAATGTGTAAATAATGTGTAAACAGCAAGTGAAAGTAATGAATGTAAATATACGTGAACAATGGAAAATAGTTTTATAAGTTACTTCAAGTGACAGTGCATAACACAGTGTAAATAAAATAGAAATGTAAATAACGTAAATAAAATAGAGAACGTAAATAGAAATGTAAATGAGTAGTATTATAAGAATACGAGTATATACCCTAGGAGTAATGAAAGTGAAAGTTTCACTATAGCATGTCTGAATACTATGAGTTATGAGAGTGAAGATGAAAGTGACATTCACTCTCAATGCCAGTATACAGGACGAGAAAGTGAATGCTACGTATTTTACTGAAAGAAATTGAATCCCTACGGTGACAATAAACTAATACTACTGAAGGAAACTTATGGATAAAGACTGTAGATATATATAAGTGTTATATAGTAACAGAAATATAAAGTGTGAGGGGGTTTTATGAATAATAAATGACAGAGTACCAAGAGCGAACTAGCGCAAGTGCGGCGGTCAGACGAGCTCATAATTTTCATTGCTTTCACAGTGGTTTTTTTTTGGGAGTATGGATCCCAAACTACTTGAAAATCATAGAGTAGTGTTTATAGTGTTAATATCTGGCTGTGGTAATCATATTACGGGTTGTCGGGAAGTGTAAAGTGGAGACTTCGTTACCCAACTTCAGAGGTCTCCACAAGTCCTACGGTAACCGACGAAGGCTCAACAAACATTCCAGGAGAAAGCTGAAGGTATGTGCCAAAAGCATATATAATTTTAATATTCTAGGACTAATAACTGATTTTTGGCAAATATTTTTTGAGAGTCTGTCGGAGCCCGAATAACCCCGCGGCACACGCAAAACATCGGTAAACATGCCCGCGGTGTAGGGGTTAATATCTGTCATCTTAACATAAAGCTGAGTGTCATCAGCATAAAAATGACAGAACACTCCATGTGCATCAAACAGATGATGATAAACTACTCGTTTAAACTGTGAATATAACTGGACCTAAAACAGATCCTTGAGGAACTTCAAACAGAAGTGGAACTGAGCACAAGTAAGTGCTGTCCACAACTACTCTCTGAGATGTGTCAGAATGATATGATTTAATTAGCACAAGAGCATCATCACAGACACCATTTTGCAGGTCATTTAGCAGTAGTTCACGAACTACTGTGTCAAAAGCCACAGAAAGAGCCAAAAGAAGCAAGACAATGGACACCCCATTGCAGGTGTTCAGAACCACATCATCATGAATCTTCATTACTGCAGTTTCAGATGAGTGGTATATCCTACATCAAATGAAACCTCAGAACCAAATAATCATGAATCTTCGTTGCTGAAGTTTAGTTGAGTGGTATATCCTACATGTTTAATGAAAAGGAAGAGCAACTCTGTTTTGTTCCACTAATGGTGCAAGTTGATCTAATATAGCTGGATCAATATCTTGGACAAGAATGACAGGTTGGAGACAGGACAATAGTTTAATATGCTCTCAACACTGAGACCAGGCTTCTTCAGCAGGGGCCAGAGCAAGGCATGTTTCTTGAACAGCACAAAGTTACTTTCTGGGACAGGATATCTTTTCATGTTATTCTTGCTAGCTCCGCATGATCTTACTGGACCTGGGATACAGTTTTACAGGTGGAATGGGTTACATCTAGCCTTTATCCCTTCAATTGAATGATGTACATTTAAACTTTATAGCTGCAACTTTTGGACAATTTTTTTCAGCTTATGAGACATTTTGAACAGGTGGAGATAAATGTACCAGACAATCCATGTAATCAAAAAGACTTTTCCTGGAATGAATAAAATTGCCTAGGAGCAAGGATAAACTAAAAAAATGTTACCAGATTCAGGAGTAATTAAATCCCTAAGATGAGCAGAATCACTGGAAAACAGGAAGAACAAACTACAAAGGATGTCACCTGAATTCAAGTGGTAAATGCCCATTAAATGAGATCAGTGCTCAATATAAAAATTTCCACGGGAACAAGAGGTGGCTCGTTTGACTGTTATGTAGTTTTTTCAAGGATATATGTGCAACGGCCATGGGTGAACAGAGGTACGGGAAGGTAGAAGGAAGGAGCTGTTGCAAGGAAAATAACAAAGCTGCAGGATTAAGTAAAATGGGAGAAGTACATGAGGGAAAAGGAGAACTGACTGGAAATATATTAACTAAAGCAGAGTGGAAAAGGAAGGTGAGAGAATAAATCTGGCAGCATGTGAGGGGTCACAAAATGAGGTAAAAGGGAAAAAAGGAATGGCAAAGTGGAATGAGGAAGTGAAACAAACATAAATGAGGAATGATGATGATGATAATGACATAATGATGATAGTAAATGATTAACATACAACTAACCTCACAGAGCCATGTGTCAGTTGGCATGTCACTTTGCTCCAAAGACCACCTCTTGATAGTCTTGTCATTGCCCACAGTAAAGAATGATCCACCATCTGGTGCACCCACAATGCACCACACCTGCCCATTATGTCCCTGTACACTCCACTGGCAGGACTTCTTGGGTAGGTCCCACAGTTTTAACTGCAGGGGGGGAAAAAAAATAAAAAAAATTGAAAATGTTACAGCAATCAATCCTATACTGTCATTCTCACTGCAATATGAAGAAGTGAAGTCTGGATCTTGTTGGAAAGACATAAGTCAAGAGTGAGAAGAACTGAAATCAGTCATCTGAGTTTACATGACAACACAGACAGACAAATGAGGAAGTTCAAGAGCTCTGTGGTGTTGATATGAATGAGTTGAAATGTGATAAATGAAGAAGTAAAAAGGAGCGCAATGGAAAACAAACAGAACCAGACTTAATGGTACTATTGGGGAAGTTTGTTACAGAGAAGTATTTGATTATGATATCTAATTTTATGAGCTGAGGATAAGGTTTATTAATAATGCCATGTAGGGTGAATGGACAGTGAAGGATTGACTAGGAGAGTGTATGTGTGATGTGGAAGGATAAAGGAACAAAGGGAAAATATGCATGAGGTGGAGAGATATGCAAATAGGTCTGATGCGAGAAGGAAGGAGGTCAGCCTGATGGTAGAGGAGAGGGTGGCATGGAGGCAATTTGTACGTGGCTACCTCTCCAGGATTATGGTGTCTGGCTATAGCTTGATGGATACATGACCCTTGATGAGACTATGTGATAAAAAACCTCCAGTCACCTCTTAGGGATTGAACCTATGCATGGCCATCACTCTACTGGGGGATTCTAATCAGTGGACTGTGGGGACTTACTATAATTATTAACTGATATTACCATTAACAGTACCTGAGAATATACTGGCAAATCGGCTTTAAAGATACCAGCTAAACATTAAGATGCAATTTTTCTGTGATTCAACATAGTTTTAAGAAAAAAATATATACTGTATACACATATAAATATGGGTATTTATAAAGCTGATTCACAGTTGTATTAAAAAAACAGCATAAAGGCGTGAAAATGCTCCTAATTTCTGAGTCATTTATGGCATCCCTGTAATTGTTAGATGTGATCAACCTGTGCCTCACATTACACAGTGTGGTTTGCAAAAACACATAAAGGCCAGACATACTCTGTCATCATCATATGCTCCAGAAATTATCATCATAAGTTGTGACTTGTCCACACCTTAGTCATCATCATCATCATCCTGACCTCCTTTCCCATCCTTGGGCAGGGTGAGGAGTAGCAATGTCTAGACAGCCCAATTTTGCCCACTCAGATGGGCCACACTTCCATTCACTCATCATTCAAGCCCTCAGAATCCTGGCACTATCTGATTCGTCAAAAACTTCCACCACGTTCTGTAGCTTCACATAAACATATCCTATAGAGTCAATCCGGATGCTGTCACGTTAAAAAGGGGTGCCAAATCCCTGATCATGCACTTCTCACAACATTCATCCAGCCAGCCTGATCTCTTGTCAGTCCCTTAACCTCACTAATTTCCATACCTCTCTTCCTCACACACTCATCCACCATATCCCACCATCTTCTCCTTGACCTACTTTGCCTTCTCCTTCCTTCAAATTCACTCAGATATACCTTTTTCACCACTCTGTTGTTATCCATTCTCTCCACATGGCCATACCATCTCGATACACTCTCTTCTATTCTGATATCCACAGACTTCCTCACTCCGCATCTTTCATGAATCACATTATTTTGTATCCTATCCACTATGTACTCCACATACATTCCTCAGCAGTCCCATCTCCACTGCTCTTAGTCTTGACTTTTCATTTTCATGCCATACCATAGTCTCACATCCATATGTTAAAGTTAGGACTAACACTCCTTCACGTAAGCCTCGTGGACCTGCAACACTCAAGCCTCTGTTTCTTATCAAGGCCTTCATAGCACCAGCTACTTTCTTTCCTTGTGTCATTCTACTTTCAACATCTTTTGCACATTCTCCTCTCTTTTCTATCACTATACCCAGGTATTTGAACTCTTTCACCAATTCCAGTCTCTCTCCATTCACTGTAACATCACACTGGTAGTCATCTTCTCTTTCAATTACCATCAATTTACTCTTTTCTACATTTACTCTCAAGGCACGACACTCACAGATATCAGCAAAAATCTGCACTAGTCTACCAAGCTCTTGTCCAGTATTTGCAAGCAGCACTGCATCATCAGCATAGAACAAATATGAGATATTCCATCCATCACCACTCATTACCAACACCATCCCTCTCTCCGTTACTCGTGTTTTACCTCTCTCATCACCCCATCCATATACAATAAATATACTGAACAAACATGGGGACATCACACAACCTTGTCGCATCCCCACAAAGATCGTGAACCATTCCCTTAGATGCCCATTTACCCTTACAAATGCCTCACTACCATCATAAAAACTCCTCACAGCTACCATCTACACCATACATGCGCAAAACTTTTCACAATCCTTCTCTATCTACTTTGTCGTATGCTTTTCCCAGATCCATAAATGCCATAAACACCTTATAGTCCTTCTCACAAGCCTTCTCCACTATCTGTCTCATTGCAAATATTTGATCCACACATCGTCTGCCACTCCTAAAGCCACCCTGTTCATCTCTCACTAGGACTTCTGATATCTCTCTTACCTTTTCAGTAATAATTCTCCCATATACCTTCTCCACAACTCAATAAACTTTTGCCATGATAATTCTTGCACTCACTCTGCTCACCTTTATATTTGTACAGGGGTACAAGCATAGCCTTTTTCTGCTCTGCTGGCACAGTTTCATTCATCCATGCCTTTTTACATATCTCCAACAAGCACTTCATTCTGCTCTCTCCGCTACACTGAATCATCTCTGAATACACCTAATCAACCCCAGCTGCTATCCCATTTTTCAGTCGCTTCACAGCGTTGTTCACCTGTGTGAGTGTCACGTTTCCTGGCACTGCATCCCTTCTCTGCACACACCCCAAACTAATCATGTTTACAGCCGCTCTGCTCAGGTTTTCAAAATATTCTTTACATCTGGTCCTTACTTTATCCCCATGACTTAATAATCTACCAATTACATCCTTCACAATTCACATTTCTTTCTGTTGTCACTTATACATTTCCACACCTCTTTCCAGAATAACTTCCAATATTCTGAGTAGTTTTCATTCATTTTTCCTCCTAGATCGTCATTTACCTCCTCCTTTTTCCTCTTCACTGGTATCTTTACGTGCTTGTTGCTCTCAGTATAATCAGTTCTTACTTCAACTGAACCCCTGTTCAGTAACCACTCTAGCCACTTCTTCCTCTACTGCTCTCTTCACCTCTTCATCCCACCATGCTGTACCTTTCATCTTTGTTGTTACTCTTGCCACACCACACACTGCTTTAGCATTCCTAACTAAGCAATCCATACTATATATGCATTCCACTGGCTGCCCAGATCCATTTCATTCCAATTCACTGATTCCAACTCCTCCCCTAATTTGGTCCTGTATTCATCTGTCATTTCTTTGATCCTCAGCTTGTCGACTTTCAATCTTTCTCCCTGACTGCTTCTCTTTCTCCTGGTCCACCGCACTCCTCTCAATTTGATTTTGCATACCACAATCATAAGATCTGACAGACCTCTACACCTTAGTACTCTCTTTTAACAGCCTACTCAAGGTCTTACTGCATAATACCTTTACGGTAAGGTAAAAGTGGAGGCAGACACCACGAGGCACTGACCTGCAGTGCGCATCTCTGTAACATAGGCCTTTGAGCCTGTGGTGGATAATTTAGGCCTTTGAGCCTGTGGTGGATAATTCATCCAGTATCATGGAATACAAGGCCACTACATTATCCAGGTTACCACAGTTACCTTTTGTGGGTGTTACCCTGGATACTCATTTTACCTACCACCCCATGAAGGGTGGTTGGACACCTGAGTCAAGTGATGCCAGCTGTCTGCATAAGGAACTGAACCCTCCACCCCTCCTTTTTTTTAACGAAAAGAAGAAGGAACCAAAGGCCAGGAGCCTGCAAATTGTTCCCTCCAAGGAAAAACAAAAGCAAGATAAGAGAGAGCCATCTTTTCACGGTCAGCAATGCTAATCATGGCCACCACAGCTGAATAATAAGTAGAGTGCAATAATTCCTTATTTAACATGCTTTAACTTACATTTCATATTACAGCTGTTCATTACCACATTTTCACATACAGTACTATACAAATGTTCATTACTAAGCAGTCAGCATGTGCAGTGAAAAGTCATGGTTGAATGAACTCACACTACCATTTATTTCAATATATCACTTCTCTTTTGGTAATTTAGCAATTAACTGTGGACTTAAAAAAAATAAATAAATAAAAATAAATAAAAAAAGGAAAGATGATATGGACTTACTATATACTGTACCTGTAATGTCTTTGCTGATTAATAATGGACTTATTTAATTATAACAAGCCAAAAGAGCAAAGAAAGAACATTAAATCTGACACCTTAAACAAGGACTTAGTCATATGACCTTTACTGAAAAATAACCCAAGAATGTAAGGCAGAAAAAAAAAGTTATACTGAAGTTGACTGGCCCCCACACTAAGAAGCTTCTGCAAAAGTGTGTGGCTAAAACTAAGAGATGAAAGAAAATTGAAGATGGACTGACCTCACCCTCAACAGTGCCTGAGAACACACAGGAGAGGCGTGTGGGGTGGCGGCAGATGGCTGACACACCCTCAGAGTGAGTAAGGCTGCCCACAAATGGCTTGGCAAATACTCGCTCCAGCTTGGTTGCATTTAATGCCAACTTGTACTCCCGCGCTGCCTCAAATGGGTGAAGATCTGGGTCATAGTTCCTCTGTACTGTGCAAAAAATAAACTGATTACAGTTCTCATAATTTTCTCCATTTCTTTGTACTGTATTATTCACATCTCCACATGATTTACTTACCTCAGAATAACCTGTTGGTACAGTAATGGGTAAATTAATGAAGGCTACATCTACTATAACTGCTTCACTCTGAAAAGTCTCTCCAAAGCTAAAGTACTCAGGAGATAACAATAAGTCAATAAAATTGTTACTTTAACTTGGTGACATCAACACCAATTTGTACTCTCATGCAGTCTCAAATAGGAGAAGACCCAGATAAGCTCCTTTGCACAGAAGAACATGAAAAACAACCCTTCAGCCCAGGTGCAGCACGTGAAATTTATTCCTGCTGCTATTAGACTTTGATTTGACTTAGGAGTGCACCCTAGAAGTCTATCAATCTTACTATCTATTTATTGCCAGAGGCCTTAATACTGTAAGGGGTGGCCACAAACAAATCGCCTCCATGTCACCATGTCCTCTGCCATTTTGTTGCCCTCCCCCCAGCTCACATCCACCTCTCTCATATACCTCTCCACTCCATCCCTCCATCTCATCCTTAGCCTCAGCTCACTCACATACTCTCCTTGTTAGTCTCTCACTCTCCATCCTCTCACCCTTGAAGTGCACGAGTTAATTTGAAAAGTATCCTAAGGTGAGTAAAACTGGTTGGAAACAGCAGAAGTAAAATGACATGTGACTGTACTGTGGAGTGAAACTGATGGGAGTTCTAATTTACTCCTTTACATGGTGTCTTAACCCACTGGTAAACATACAATACAGTTTAGTTTAAGCATCAGAAATATTTTACTGATTCACTTTCTCTTCTCCCAGGTTGTTTTCTATATTTTTCTAATATTTTTTATGGTGGTAAATGACTGTTTACAGCTGATTTTACTTTCCTATTGCATTTAACAATGCTCATTCTGATTCACTTGTGTTTATTTTTTAAGCATAATGGCAGGCTGTCAACATACTTAAATCAACAGAAATTTATTCTTAATAAGGCTAACGGGATGATGGGATTGATAGGAAGAACTTTTGGTGCCCTAGATGAAATTACCGTATGTTCCGAATTTTGTATGTGACAATGGTGGGACCACTGAAGGAATACGCAAATCAAGTGTGGTGCCCATATGGGGTAAAGGATATAGAGGCTGTTGAATCTGTTCAGCACACGGCCACCAAGTTAGTACCAGCATCGAAAAATCTGACCTATGAGGAGCAATTAAGGAAGCTAAATCTACCAATGTTGGCATACAGAAGGTTGAGGAAGATATGATTGAAACAGTTAAAATAGTAAATGGCATACTGCATATGATAAGGAGGTTACTGAAAATCTTTTTCTGATGAATCAGGACTCTACAACATGGGGAGGTAGTAAGAAGATTTATAAAAGAGGAATCAGGTTGGCTATCAAGAAGCATTCTTTCTGAAATAGACTGGTAAACATTTGGAGGTCTTCCAGATACTGTGGGTAACTCGAGAAATGTTAAGATATTTGAAAAGAGGTTGGATGAAGTATTGAAAACACAAGAATAGAGGTTTGATTTCAAAGCCAAAATTCAGTGTCAATGACACAACCACCACGACCATGCAACTATGGAAATAAATGCTCGAGATCTAGAGCTGGAGTCATAGGCTCAATAATGAGCATCTTCCAGAATTCTTCTGTAAGCATCTGTATGCATTATTACAGCCGTACTAGCCCGACCTTACATATTCATTACCTATCCACACCTGACCCAATCTAACCTAACAAAACAATACAACCTAATCTAATAAAACTTACCAAACCAAACCTAATCTAACATAACCTAATATAACCCAATCTAACATAACCTAACAGTTACTTAACCAGACATGCTGAAATGGAAAACCTAAAAAATACTGGTACAGCTGAGTAGCTTTTAGTCCACCAATACACCCAGGAAACAACATGCACTGGGGTTACAAAACATGGGTTAAAACAAGAGGGAAACAAAATCACTATGACGCAATAATTTACTACAAGAACCAGACTGATGGACTATGCAGGATATACAAACAAATACCAGCTATGAACAGTTACAAACAAGTGATCACATCACCAACAAAAATAATAGAAAACACGACTACCATTATAGATCACCTATTATGCAACAGGGAAGAAATGATATCACAATCTAGGGTCACTGAGTCAGGACTTAGTGATCACTTCATCACTTACTGCACAAGAAAGGCTTATAAAAACTTTATTGGTAGACACACAAAAAATAAATAAATAAAATCAGATCATTCACAAATTATGACCCTCAAACATACATAACTAAACTAAGAAATGCAGACTGGTCATTAGTACACAAGAGCAGGAATGTAAATGACACCTGGGCACGTTTTAAAAGCATCATTACAAAGATAATGGATGAGGTAGCCCTTTTGAAGGAAAAAAGAATAAAAAACAGGACAGAACCATGGATAAGTAAGAAATTACTCCCACAAATAGAATACACAGACAAACTTTTGTGTAAACTCTCGAAACACAAGCATGATAACAAACTAAGATGTCAGTTCAACACAGTAAGAAACAGGTTAAGCAATGATATCAAATCAGCTAAAGCAGACTATCTTTACAATAAGGCAAAGGAACACATGTATCACCCCAAAAATCTCTGGAAACATTTAAAATTGACAGGGTACAGCCAGGAAATATCAGAATGCCCAAACATAATACTGAACATTGAAGGGGAAACATGTCATGTCAAAGTCTGAATAGCTAAGCATTTTAACACGTTTTTTACTACTGTTGCAGCTACACTAGCAAGGAAATTCCCGCAACCTTTTAGAAATTACAGTACAGTGCAGTACAATACAAAAATTTCTACAGAAGCAAAGGGTTGCCTTAAACAGCTTCTTCCTTTGTAATGTTACAGTTCAATATCCAGTACCTATCAGGAACTAAGCAATCTTAACACAAGTATGGGCACCGGACCAGATATAATACCAGCTAGGTTTCTGAAAGATGGAACTATGGTAATTGCAGGACCCTTAACACGCCTGATCAACTTGTTAATAGGCATTAACTCAGTACAGTAAAACCTCGATATAATGGACTTCAATACACTGGAATTCGTTTTTATCGGAACCGAGGAGCTACCGGACTAAATTCTTATATATCGGAAAAAGTACAATAAAGCTAGAAGCAGTCCGGACTTCCTGACCACTTCAGCTATGTTCACCACAATAAGGTAAATAATAGACAGGTTTAACAGTGTACAATACTGTATTATTACATGTGGTACAATATACCATTTGATAATTGAAGTGAATGTATAATACAGTACAATACTGTAATGGCAGTGAAAACAGTTTAAAAACCATTGGTGTGATCCGGACTAATGTCTGATGTATTAGAAACAGTCCGGGTTAGCAGGGGGAAGTCCAGATGTTGCTTTTATCAGAATTTCGCTTTTTTTTGGAATGGCCTGGGCCTCAGTTAGACACTTTGCCAGATCCTGTCTCAGAAATCTGCCACTACGTTCGCTTCCGTTGCCCAGCTCTGATGCGGGGTAGGCATTGAAAAAGTAGCCAGTGTTCAATATTTTTTAAATTTTGACACAAAGTAAAACACCTCAAAACAAATTTTACTCATCAAATTACTCAGCTGACATGATATGCTACAAAGAAATTACAACATGGGAGCCTTTTGATTATATATAATGTAATACTATTTTGTAAAACTCAGCTTTCGTCAGTTTACTCACCTCTTTAAGCATAACACAGAGACAAAACCTAGGCAATTGTACTAGAACCATCCATAAAGCAAGATAACAGTGAGAAAAATATTTGCCATTAGTTAGTATCCTCAAAAGAAATTAGATATGAAGCTGCAGATTTGGCAGCATCTTTCGATATGCTGCCCTGCCTGACATTCTGTTCTCGGGCGCCTGTCTTTTTTCACCATCTGTTTGAGCTTGTCCTTGTTGTACCCCAAATATGGTACACCTCTTTCTTTGAGAAACCCTCATAATTCTGGAACGGTCCATTCTTTTAAATGTTTCCCTGACTCCATTGCACAGTTTAGTAAGTGTACTACACCCAACCCCTCCCTACATTCACCTGTAGTTAAAGTGTTGTACCGTGCTGCCGTTTTGTTTTGTTTAACATGGCTGATTCACTAAATAAGCATTCATTAAGTAAATAACTTTCAGCGGAACAGCTTACTTCTTTAATGCATGCTAAAACACACACATCAGAAGTCCTGAAGGTGATCTCTTACTAAATGCACATGACTTATTCAAATACAGTATGTATATGAAAACAGACAGCACACTATTTTAGTCTTCAAGCTACAATTCTCTGAAAGCCTGGTTATTCTTTCTTTACAGGTATATACAGTCATCCCTTTCAGATCTAGAAACCCCAAGTCCCAGACATTTTGGGCTTGAGTCCATTAGTCCAAGCCCTGGATTATTCCCTATGATATCTGGACACCTGGGACACCAAAAATGCCCAAAAAATGTCAGAAAAAAAAAAAAAAATGTGTTCATCCCTACTCTAAATATGCCATGCAGTGACCGACAGCTGTGTTTTGGTGCATAGTTCTGGTGACGTCCGCTAAAACACTCCTGCATCCTCCCCATCTCCTGTCTACCTACCGTCATGACTGCACGCTCGTCGCCATGGCTGCCCATGTGCTCTTTTGTGGTAGTGCCTTACCTCTGACAGTAAATAAACTGCAATACCTCGCCACTAGATCACATGGGAATTTACAGTGTTGTGCAATGTTAAGAAATTAGAATTCAGAGTGCAAAAGATTAAGTGCAGAGTGCAACACTAACATGTTGCAACTGGTATGGCACAAGTAAGAACAGAATGTGCAGTGTTAAACAATTATAATTCACGGTACAAAGGATTACGTACAGCACAACACTGGAATACTGTTCATTCTTCAAGTGCACCTTCACCACTAGCAGAGCCATAGAAGAGGCAGGTTAATCTTTGCAACAGCCACAGATGTGTCGTAAGTACCCTGTACCCTGTACACTGCTTAATATTTTCCTTACTTCTAATTTCTCATTCTCTGGTTCCTTTTCATTTATTTTATGGTTTCCGTCCATGTGAATAGCGTCTTAAATAGGTGCTGTGCATGTCTGGTAGGGAATTATTTAGGTGACTTTCAAAGTTATGTTGGGTTGGGGTCTATAAGTACCTGTCCAGGGGCATTTTTCCCAAGTCCTGGACAAGACCAAGTCCTGAAAGTTGCTTGGACCCTATTACATCAGATCATGGAGAGATTACTGTACAGGTATATGCAGTTGACTGAATAGGAAAAAAGATTCCTATAAATAGTAACATTATTATTAACTTAGTATTAAGTACAGTTTCACAGTCTTGAAAACCCTGCAAAAATATTTAATCAAGGCTGGGCGACACTAGACCACCTGGTGGCAGACCTCTAAAACAGGGTTTAGTGAAGCCTCTACTGTAATTAATCCATTATAGTGAGGTTATACTGTACTGTATCAGATGAGCTCCACGAAGCACTAGTAAAACCTCTATAAAAAGGGTGACAAACATTATGTAAGTAACTACAGACCAGTTAGTATACTCTGCACAGTGTTGAAGATTCTGGAAAGAGCTGTATATACACAAATCATAACAAACCTAAATCAATATGACATTTTGTATATTTCTCAGTCAGGCTTCAGAGGGGCATACTCTACAGAAACATGTCTCATTCACCTTACAGACTTTATAAGATCAAACATGTCAGCAGGTGAATACACTGGTATGGTTCTGCTAGATCTTCAGAAAGCATTCGACACAGCTGATCATGGCATACTCTGTGACAAACTGCAAGCCAAGGGAATGGAATCTGTTAACTGGTTCGGATCATACCTCAGCAACAGAAAACAAAAAACAAAAAAGTTAATGAAGTAGAATCAGAATTGATGAACATAACCTGTGGGGTGCCACAGGGAATCATGCTTGGTACTACTATTTTTGTGCTGTCACTGACATGATTCTGAGTGTCAACTGTACACGTATGTTATAATGATGCAGATGACAGTGTACTTCTTGTACTGTATCTGGAAAGAATCCTAAATTAATACCAGACATTCTATCCAAAAACCTTGAATCCTGTTAAAAGTGGCTTGTAGACAATAGATTATCACTACATCTGGGGAAAACAGAATCCATATTATTTGGTTCAAAAAGGAAATTACAAGCAGCTGAGAATTTCCAAATAAAGAACACTAGGATATGTAAAAAATATATAATATAACTGTGAACACACTGCAGCAAGAAATTAATGCATTATAACACTGACAGAAAACAAAAACGTTAACAACGATCATCCCGGGCCTCATGCATTGGGTGCTTGCATGCATGCGCGCGGGTGTGTGTGTGTGTGTGTGTGTGTGTGTGTGTGTGTGTGTGTGTGTGTGTGTGTGTGTGTGTGTGTGTGAGGAAAGAAGGCACATTTGTATTCTTGGAAGCCATCATGATGCTATAAACCAAGGCTGAGGGGCAACAAAGTTTACAAATAATGTAATAAGTGAAGCATGGAGACCACTCAGGGCACGTCCGTTACGGAGAAAGATCCGGGCTGAACTGAGCAGCATGGCGCAGAGACATTGTTTGGAGGGAATTCCCCGCACAGGAACCCTTGTTCGGACTCGTGTCGCTTAAATCGTATTTCTATCTGAATTAAAATCATTTGTCCAGCGGTCAAAAAGATCCAAATTATCCGATATCCGAGTTATGGGGTTCGAATTAGAGGGGGTTTACCGAAATTAATACTTTGGCAGTACCTGTTGTGAAATATTTAGGACCCAGACTGGATGCTATTATGTCTGGGGATGAAATAATTAGGGATCTGCCGATGGTATCAGTATTGGCAGTATCTGCCTTTTTCTGTAGTATCGGTATCGGTATCAGCAAGGTAAAAATATGGCCGATATTCTGATACTTTTCTTTGCCTTTTATTTCTTATTCACACAAGCAGATTATCAACTTAGCAAAATATTTTATTAGTCCAACTTCCTAAGGTCATAATTGCCACTTGGTACTTGAGAACTAAGTCAACTAATTAAGATCATGGATACTGAATTACACTACTGACCTCAGCTCCGTATTGCATGAGAAGTTGCACTCTTAGGGTCACTACTCTCCATGTGCTCAACATACAGGTGGATGCTGGGTAAAAGTTCACAAACTATAGATACTATTTCAATTTCAGCTCTATGAGTCTATGACTTTCCTTGTCTTCTTTTTTTTTTTTTTTTAACTGTCAGTACCATGCAATTATAGGCCTATAGTTACTTCCAGCTTCCCCTATTTCTAATATTAAAATACAAGTAATTCTATACTTTTATAATATAAGCTTACAGAAGTTACAGATTAAACACAGGGTAATCAGAATAAAAAAGTATCGGTATTGGTATCGGCAAAGCATCGGCCATTTGTTAGTATCAGAGTATCGGCATCGGTTGAAAAGTGGGTATCGGTATCAGTATCGGCCAACATCTCGGTATTAGCACATCTCTAGAAATAATGGAATCAATAGTAAAAAAGTCTACCAGCAGACTAAAATTCCTTTACAAACAGGCAGGAAGTTTGCCAACAGTAACAAGGAAGACCCTGTGTTGGGCACTCGTACAATGTCGCACAGAGTATGTGATATTAGCATGGGACTCTGCCCTCACCAAAAAATCAAAACAGACGCCCCAAGTCCTTCAAAACAAAATATACTGAATTTAGAACCTATATCACATGTAGGCTATCATGAACTAAAAGAACTTGGAATATTATGGGTAGCAGACAGGGCAAAGCAACTGAGACTACACAATACTGTACCTACAAAATCTATATGATGTTGCACCTGAATATCTACAAGAAAATTTTGTAAAATCTAAGGCTTGTGCTAGCCATAATACGAGAGGCAGAATGTTAAATTTTGATGTACCAAGCATTAAAGGTCAAGAAGTGTGTACATTCTTCTATGTGGCAACCAAAGACTGGAACAGTTTGCCTCACAGTATAAAGGCAAGCAGAAGCCTTCATTCTTTCAAGAAAAATCTGAAAAGATATCTTCAACAGGCAGCCTCTGTCAGAGATGCTTATGTACGAGGTGCTGCCCAAAAGTTCCAGTAATTTCAACAGAGGGTGCCAACCATTTGCAGTTTTGCCTTTTGCTGCTAGGAGAAGTCAGCAGCACCCCTTGTGCAACAGTATGGTCCCAGCCATGTCTGTGAGCAGACATGTTGTTGAACTACACTTACTATTGTAACGTGGTGTGTAGGTGGTTTGGAGGTTTTGCAATGGCGGACCAATGGCACAGCAATGGCAAGTCGATGTTGATCGTTTTCTTCAATATCCAAGGGATTGTTCACAAGGAATTCGTCCCACCTGGTCAATCTGTCAGTGGAAAGTTTTACTGTGAAGTTTTGCAGCATCTGATGGAGAACATCCATCGCAAACGTCAAGACAGTAGAGGAACAAGGACTGGGTCCTGCATCATGACAACGTCCCCGACCACACATCAGTTGTTGTCCGGCAGTTCCTGGCTTCCATTATCAAAGCAGTCATTCCCCACCCACCCTATTTGCCTGACCTTGCCCCCTGCAACTTTTTCCTGTTTCCCAAGTTGAAATTATGACTGAAAGGGCATTGATTTTACTCGACTGTGGAGGTCCAGACAGAATCGCAGGAGGTGCTAAAGACCATCACGTCTGAAGCCTTCCAGGGATGCATGGACTCGTGGAAAGGACGCTGGGACCACTGTATACATGCCCAAGGGGACTACTTCAAAGGCGACAGTGAGAACTAGGAGGTAAGGTAACTTACTGTCCTACAATAATCAAATTACTGGAACTTTTGGGTACCAGCTTGTATTTTTTTACTACCAAACACTTCAGAGTCATTGTCAGTTTTAAGTATATTACTGACAAACTGATATTCTATATTTATTATATTCTTGTGTTTGTAAATTAATATAACTTAAGCTGATATTACCTTTGGAATAAGACTAAATACTCCTCCTTGCCCCCAGCTGATCCTGATCCCAAAAGAAGGACCCTAATGGAACTATGCCACACAGGCCTCATGGGGTTATTCTTGGTTGGTTTCAAGCATGGCTGGTACTTTTAAACACTTGTTCAATGCTTAATGTGCCACTCTGATTGTACTGTATATGCCAAACTGAATAAAATTATTATTAGATTAACACCATAAAAATTAGAAAAATATGGAAAGCAACCTTCAGCAATAAAAAGTGAACTGCTAAGGTCTTTCTAATGCTTAAACTAAACCATACATTTCCAGTCCAGTCCAGCAGAAGGCGTGAGATAAGTCTTTATAATGGCTCTCACTTTCTCGTGTTTATTTATTTTTCTTAAATAGTTTCAGTATTATTATTATTATTATTATTATTATTATTATTTTAACTACAGCATTTTATATACATCTTTTCTTTTCCGTTTCCATCTTCGTTCTGTACTTCATGGATAATGGCTATTTTTTACTTTATTTGTTATATTTTCTAATGTAATTCTTGGCTTATGTTGTTTCTTTTTGCCCAGATTCTACTGATGAAGTCCTTCCTGATTTCAGTTTCTTCATACTGTAATTTGATATATCAAATGCTAGCATGTTTGCTATTCTGTCTTCTTTGTTTTTTTTTTAATGTTCTGTATGAATTGAAAATTTCGTCCTACATCATTGTATTCAGTACAGTCCAGTAGGAAGTGTTCTAGTGTTTCTAAGTTGCAGCATGGACATTCCTCTCTTTTTCTCTGAAATCTATTTTTTGATTTAAAGTGAGTAAGTTTGTTCTAGCTCTTACAAGTATTTTGGTACCTATCATGCTGTCAACCCAGCTTTCCTCTTTTATGTTATTCTTGTACTTTTTACATATATTAAGTGTTGATTTTGTTTATGTTTCTGTTCTCCACTTTGCTGTGTCCCATTCCTTTATTCTATTCACAATATTCTCTTTGGTCATTCTACTTGTCAGTTATATTTATATTTAGCTAGTTCATTCATATATCATTTTAGTGTTTTTATCCATTTTGTTTCTTCATTTTCAAATTCTTTTATAAACATTTCCCTAACAAGTTCATTTCTGTCCTCTTTTCTTAAGTACTCACTTGGTTGGCTACCCCATTACAATTTAACAGTATGGTTCAGTATGAATCCATTTTTCAAGAAATAGGGCAGCCCATACCTGCTGGCACACCAGCCCCATTTCCAGTACACATCATCATCAGGATAGACCGTACTATGAATCGTATTCAATATAATCGAACAAGATGTGACCTAGTTGTGAGTGGAGGGACTTTTTAAATGATACAACTGAGTCAGTGCTAACAGCATCACCTGACAGAGAATTCCAGAGGTCTATACGTCTAATACTGAAAAACCTGCGTCTACACTCGGCTGAAGTCCGGGGCTTGGCCACCTTGACTTTATGGTCCCTGGTGTGAGTTAATGAAGAAAGAGAAAGCTCAGGCAGTGCAATCAGGGACTGGTGATGGATGATTTTCCAACATTTAATAAGGTCAGCTCTGATCAGTCTCCCTTTTACAGAATAGAGGTCCAGGTTTTTCAGACATTCAGCATAACTGAGTTCGGACAGGCCACTGATTTGGTTAGTCCATCTGCGCTGTACGGACTCCAGGAGCCCCAGGTCACCGTGGCAGCCTGTATTTCATACAGTGGAGCCAACTCCAGGATAGGTCTGATGTGGGATTTGAACAAAGTCAACATAAAAAGCATGCTTTGTAAAATGTAATTTAATTTTCCTGTCTCTAGCTCCACTTGAAGCAGCTCCAATCTCTCCTCTTAAGGCACAATTTGCTGTATATGTGGAAACTTGTAATACTGCCCTATATACTGAGTTTTCAGTATTCTGTAGTTTTGTTACTTCCTCTTCTGTAAAGTCTACTACCTCTTCTGCATACAGTATTGTTGCCAGTGCTAGCCCTTTCCAATAACTTTTTCCTATCATAAGCCTGTTGCAACATCTTGCAACAACATTGTACGTCATATTTGCTAATGGATTTGCTTTGTTTAATCTTTGCCTTTTATACTCTGTAAAGCAGTTTTTCTTGCTTGTGATAATGACTCCTAAATAGGTGATGGATTCACATATTTGGATGTTTTCAATGCTCGGTGATTGTTCCTTGTTATTGTATATAATTATTTTACTTTTCTCTTTATTTATCTTCAATCCATAACTCTCTGCTACCTCCTGAATAAATCTAATGCTCTCCCCTGCTTCCTCCACTGAATGAGACAACATTAGTCCGTCATCAATATATTTTTGGTTCTCTGAAATATTCATTCCTGAATCCTACATCTGCTGCTTCTAGTCTATTTATTATTTCATATGTTATTAATAGGAACAAGAGCGTTGATGCATTACAGTCTTGCTTGATGCCATTTGCCATGCCAATGGTGGTTTGCTTTGTCCCATTTAGATATGTCTGTTTTATCATCTGTATATACTGTTGTATTTGCCTTCTTAGTGTAACTGGTAAAATACAGTATATGGTAGAATACTCATTGATAGGGTTAGGCATATGACAGAGGAGCTAGTTGGAGAAGAACAAGGGGGATTTAGGATGGGAAAAGGGTGTGTAGATCAGATATTTGTTTTAAGATGTTTTAGTGTATACTGCCTTCATGGACTTGGAGAAAGCTTATGACAGAATAGATGGGCAAGGTACAGTAAAAGTCCAATTCTTCGGCGTCCAATTCCCCGGCAAATCTGACATTTCGGCAGTTTTGAGAAATAGTCCCATTTACAAAAATCTCTGATCGTTCGGCAGATTTTCCGATTTTTTTCGTCAGTCTTGAAATTCTCCATGAGGCTTGCCAGCTAGCTACCCGCCTTTACCCGCCTTAGTGAGTGAGATGGTGGAAGTGATGGAACGAGTCTACCACTGCCATGAAGTATGTTCACTAATTTCTTTATTTTTCATATTCATGTATAGTACTGTATTCATTACAGTATTGTACAGTATCAAACAGTATACAGTACTCTCTCCAAACACATTTGTAATGATATGAGTAGTGATGATAGTGTTCACCGAAACATATAAAGTACTGAGTGGGTAGGGTTTTTGATAATAATACAGTAAGACCTCACTATAATGGACTAATTGGGGCCAAAACCATTCCGAAAAATACGAAATTCCAATAAAAGCAACATCCGGACTTCCCCCTGCTAACCCAGACTTTTTCCGATATATCAGACATTAGTCCGGATCGCAAGAATGGTTTTTAAACTGTTTAGACTAGCACTGCAGTACTGTACTGTGTTATATCTTCACTACATTAATCAAATGGTATAATATATATAATAATACTGTACTGTACACTGAAAAACATGTCTTTTATTTACCAGTATCTTATTGCGGTGAATATAGCTGAAATGGTCAGGCAGTCCGGACTGCTTCTGGCTTTATCAGACTTTTTCCAATATATAAGAATTTAGTCCAGTAGCTCCTTGAGTCCGATAAAAGCGAATTCTGGTCTATTGAAGTCCAATATATCGAGGTTTTATTGTACACCCCATAACGATATCCCGTCCATGTAGTTAGTGTGTCCAGGTAAATACGATACTCCATGAGTCTGTCCCGCGAAGGCCCTGTGAAATAGTGTCCCTTCCCGTCGATGTCATGCGAGTAGGTAATAAGAGTTATATCCACCCGTCCCATGTCACATAAATGTAATATAAGATAGCCTGTACCTCGTCTATGTCATGCGGATGTGTTATAGATCATATAAGGTTTACCCACCTGGTTTACTCACCTGGTTGGCTACCCTACTACAATTAACAGTATGGCTCAGTAGGAATCTGCTTTTCAAGAAGTAGGGCAGACCATACTTGCTGGCACGCCAGCCCCGTTTCCTATATACATCATCATCAGAATAGACTATTGATTAGAGGCTGAGTTTTGTGCCATATGCACGGTAGTTGCACTACTTGAAGGACTTCGAATTAAGAGTCGTAGTTATTCAACATAGTCGAACAGGATGTGACCTAGTTGTGAGTGGAGGGACTTTTTAAATGATGCAACTGAGTCAGCGCTAACAGCATCATCTGAAAGAGAGTTCCAGAGGTCTATACATCTGATGCTGAAAAACCTGCGTCTACACTCGGCTGAAGTGCGGGGCTTGGCCACCTTGAATCTATGGCCCCTGGTGTGAGTTAATGAAGGAAGAGAAAAAAGCTCAGGCGGTGCAATTGAGGACCGGCGATGGAAAATTTTCCAGCATTTAACCCGTGCCGTCCCGGCGATGTGAATTAACGCGGCAACATTGCAAGGCCCCTAATTTGCACAATTTTCAATTTTCGCGAATGATTTCGCGAGTGATTTTTGGCACATATACACGGGACACCTTCCTCTATTCCTCTACAAGATGCCAAGCAGGAACAATGCCTTACACCGCATAACTTCTCCCCCCCTCCTTGCACGCCATTGTCTCGGCAATTCACCTGTTACCAGTGACCTGGCCAATAAAGACATTCAGGGCCAGAGTGATTCCCCAATTGATGACAATGTGGAGGACAAAGTTTATATAGCATTAGAGGAAGAAACAGTCAGAAATGATGATCAGGTAATGTGGGAAAAAAAAGGTCATGAATGGTGATGAGTTAGTGAGTGAAACAATGCTTATAATGCCTATATTACCGTTCGAAAACCAATATACTCTTGTACTACATATAAATTCATACCAAGTAAATAAATAAATGCTGTTTATGAGTGGATAAAATAGTTACCCTCCCACAGAACTCATTTTCTTTGGTGCCAGCCTGTTAGAAAACCCAGTCAGGTAAGGAAGTACTCGTACCTAAATCCGGTATTTTAAACCTCAGGTGAGCGATTTCTCTATGAATTTTCGATGTTTCTCACCAAAAGCGGAAGTTTGAGCCAAAAAAAAAAGAAAAGAAAAAAAAAAAAAAAAGGTCCAAAAATGTCAGGATGGGGCGGGTTAATGAGGTCAGCTCTGATCAGTCTCCTTTTTACAGAATACAGGCCCAGGTTTTGCAGGCAGTCAGCATAACTGAGTTTGGACAGGCCACTGATTTGCTTAGTCCATCTGCGCTGTACAGACTCCAGGAGCCTCTGATCTCCGTGGTAGCCTGTGTTCCATACAGTGGAGCCAAACTCCATGATGGGTCTATTTCACGCGGATATGTTACGGAATGAGAGGATATTCCCATCCCTGTCAGGCACGTATGTGCATATCGAGATAGACTGCTCCTAGTGGTTTTGATGTCTTCCCCCTCTGTGTACACTCTAGTGAGCCATATCCAGTGTATTGGAACTGTCACATGTGTATTGTATTGTGAAATCATTTTATGTAAGTGTGTACTGTAATCCTAGAGAGCAATTAAGGCATTGTATTGGTTAGGTCTGATCACAGGCCACAGTGTATATCATTGTACTGATCTGTGTGTTACATTCCACATTCAAAATACATGTGTCTTTGTTCAGTTGGTGTTTGGGTTTCCCCTCCTTGTCTGCATACTCTGGCTCAGTCAAGAATAAAGAACCCAAGGCCTGCACCATGCCTGAACCAGAAGAGCCAGGGTCAGGCAACGCTGCAAAACAAATACAGTATTTGAGGTCTTCCAACTATTGCATACCTCCTTTTCATTAAGTATTTTGTTTAAGCATTTCTTAAGCTGATTGATAAATACATTACTGTCCTCTAGCATTTTAAATAAGTCAGATTTTAGGCCATCTGGACCAGGAGCCGTTTTATAGTTTACATTTACCAACTCACTGAACCTGGGGAAGTCTTTAGCTTTACTCTCGGCACGATATGTAGAATACACGCTGTAACTCCCACCGCAAATGAAACCCTTACCTTTATGGATGTCCCTCTTAGTTTCACGGAGATAATGATCAGGGTTCCTGGATATGACTTTTATACTTTTGATGGACATATTTCACAAGGAGGAATACACATGGAAGTACACTGTGTACAAACGAGGTTCATTCGTCTTCTTCTTTGTCTGTATGTGATGGGTCTGCTGCTAATGTTATTGTTGCCTCATGATCACTAACTTTATTATTATTACTGTATTTCTGTAAAGCGAGTATACAGCATAAATTACCAGTTAGCTAAAAATGCAAATCATTCAACCTGAAAATCCTTAAGCAGTATAGGAGTCAAAAGTTCAACTGGGAACTCGGAAATCCATTGCACTTTAGCGCTTCCTTTGTTAATGCAAATTTACTTTTAGCAAGAATTTTGAGCTTCTAATGACAAAAAATCGATTGATTGATTGAATATTTAGTGTTGTAAGGGTATATGGAGTACGTGTACAACAAAAGAAGATGGTTGGTCTGCCACACAGTTCCTTCGGCAAATACAGTATTATACAGTCAGTGGTTATAAATTCATGGGCGTTGCCACACGACCTTTAGCAAATATTAGTCATAGTATGTGTTATAAAATGTAAGTGAATTTATAGATAGATTATATACAGGAGTGAGTTGTATCAGAGCAATATTGAAGGACAGCATGGGATTAAGGTGATGGCATCGCACCGCCTATCAGTGGTTGTAGTATATACGTTGGGCGCTTTGCCCATCACTCACCGAGACACCGACCTCATACAACGCACTGATAAGGCAGTGCGATATGTCAACACCATAGGCTGGGCCTCATGCTCTTATACCATACTTCTATGCTACTCTGATATTACTGCTCATTCATGTGTGTAATATACCTCCCGAATTCCTCTGCAGTTTATAACATATACTATGGCTTATGTTGATAAAGCTATAAAGGGCGTGTGGCTACACTCACGATCTTATAACCAATAACCGTATGTAACTGTTGAAGGTGTGTGGCAAGATCCACCACCTTTTTGTTGTATAATTACTCGTATTTCAAACACAGAGATGCACATAAATATACATGGTATAGAGGGAACGGGAATCGTGTTGAAAGAAGCCTGATTGATTATACGTGCTCGTAGAGAGATCGATGATGGGAATGGTTGCTGATACGAGGGCTGTGAGAGGACGATGTGGAGGTCTGTCAGATCATATGATTGTGGTATGCAAGATCAAGCTGAGAGGAGTGAGGTGGATCAGGAGAGAGAGGAGCAGTCAGGGAGAAAGACTGAAAGTTGAGAAGCTAAGGATCAAAGAAATGGCAGATGAATACAGGACCAAAGTAGAGGACGAGTTAGACTTACTGAATTGGAATGAAATGGATCTGGACAGACTATGGAATGCATTTAGGGATTGCTTAGTTAGGAATGCTAAAGCAGTGTGGCGTGGCAAGAGTAACAACAAAGAAGAAAGGTACGACATGGTGGGATGAGGAGGTAAAGACAGCTTTGTTTTGTTTTATTGTTTTATTGGGGCTTAATGGCCATCACCCTCCTGGTGGGGTATTAGGCCAGCCTCGTGTGTAGGTCTAATGGGATCAAACTCCTGCATCGCACAAAAAAACGCCGATCTAGGGGACCAGTCGAGTAGGGAGCATGTGGTAGAATGCTCGTAGATCGGCCAGCCGCACCTCCTCCCCCCTGACCATAAGCACAGGTCGTATTTCCTCACCCTGGTCGGCAGCCCGGAGCAGATCGTATAAGGTGGAATAGGTCGTTGCTCCGAGCTGGTACGACCGGGTGTGGGCGCTGAGGGCCAGGAGGTGTCGGTAGGAGGCTACGTCTAGCCGATCCTTGAGGTCAATGATGGAGGGGCGAGATGGGATGCCCTCCATCATCGGAGGAGGGGAGGACCCAGTGACCTCCTCCCCGGCCGAGGAGCCGGTCGACGCATCCTCGGCCATGGAAGTAGTGTCTGAAGAGTCCTGCCCCTCCTCTGTCATCGATGGTGGGTCGTGGACGTCAGCGGTGGTCTGGGCCGTATTCTCGTCCGTAGCTGGGTCAGTAACCGTGATAGCAGTCCGCCTGTTGAGGGGAGCCTCCAGCCTAAGCCGTTTCCTCGGGGTGGTGCGAGGGGCAGCAGGTCGTGGCTGCTGAGCCTGACGCTCCCGTCGGCGAGGAACCGAGTGTACATCGCGGACGAAGCACTCGGGGATGATAAGGCTGGGCAGCCCATTCTCCTCATAGATCTTAGAGAGCGGTGAAGGGAAAGAGGAAGAAGTGGCTAAAGTGGTTACAGGATAGGGGTTCAGTCGAAATAAGAACTGAATATGCTGAGAGCAAGAAGCACGTAAAGAGACTAGTGAAGAGGAAAAAGAAGGAGGTAAATGAGGATCTAGGAAGAAAAATGAATGCGAACTATCCTGAAAATAGAAAGTTATTCTGGAAAGAGGTGAGGAAATGTAGAAGTGAAAGCGGCAAGAAATGGGATGATGTGAAGGATGCAGGTGGAGATGAAGTGAGGACCAGATGGAAAGAAAATTTTGAAAGCCTGATGAATAGGAATAGAGATGGCAGAGCAGCTGTAAACATGCTTGGTATTGGGGATGTGCAGAGAAGGATTGCAGTGCCTGGAGACGTGACACTTGCACAGGTGAAGAGTGCTGTGAAGCGGCTGAAAAATGGGAAAGCAGCTGGGGTTGATGAGGTGTATGCAGAGATGCTTAAATGTAGTGGAGAGAAAGGAATGAGGTGCTTGTTGGAGATGTGTAAGAAGGCATGGATAAGTAAAGCTGTGCCTGCAGAATGGAAAAAGGCTGTGATTGTACCCCTGCACAAAAATAAAGGTGAACGAAGTCTATCTATCTATCTATAGCCCGACGCCCTAATCCCGCAAAGGGTGGCCGCAGACAAAACGCCTCCAAGTCGCTCTGTCACCCACCATTTGACTACCCTCCCCCCAACTCACCCCCCCCTCCCTCATATAGTGCACGAATTATCGTGGCATAAGCTTACTGAGTGTGGTAGGGAAGGTATATGGAAGAATTATTATAAAGTAAGAGAGATATCAGAAGTCCTAGTGAGTGATGAACAGGGTGGCTTTAGGAGTGGCAGAGGATATGTGGACCAAGTATTTGCAGTGAGACAGATAGTAGAGAAGGTTTGTGAGAAGGACCATAAGGTGTTTATGGCATTCATGGATCTGGAAAAAGCATATGAGAAAGTGGACAGAGAAGGATTGTGGAAAGTTTTGCGCAGGTACGGTGTAGAGGGTAAGCTGCTAGGTGCCGTCAAGAGTTTTTATGATGGTAGTGAAGCATGTGTCAGGGTTAATGGGCATCTAAGTGAATGGTTCACGATCAGTGTGGGCGTGCGACAAGGTTGTGTGATGTCCCCATATGGTTGTTCAATATGTGTATGGATGGGGTGATGAGAGAAGTAAAAACACGAGTAATGGAGAGAGGGATGGCATTGACAATGAATGGTGATGGATGGAGTATCTCAAATTTGTTGTATGCTGATGATGCAGTACTGCTTGCAAGTACCGGATAAGAACTTGGTAGGCTAGTGCAGAGTTTTGCTGATGTTTGTAAGCTTTGTTCCTTGACAGTAAATGTAGAAAAGAGTAAAGTGATGGTTATTGAGAGAGAAGGTGACTCCCAGTGCAATGTAACAATGAATGGAGAGAGACTGGAAATGGTGAGAGAGTTCAAATACCTGGGTACAGTGATAAAAAAGAGAGGAAAATGTGCAAAAGAAGTTGAAAGTAGAGTGACACAAGGAAGAAAAGTAGCTGGTGCAATGAAGGCCTTGATAAGAAACAGAGGCTTGAGTATTGCAGCTGCACGAGGTTTACATGAAGGAGTGTTAGTGCCAGCTTTAACATATGGAAGTGGGACTATGGTGTGGCATGAAAATGAAAAGTCAAGAGTAAGAGCAGTGGAGATGGGACTGCTGAGGAATGTATGTGGAGTACCGAGGGCGGATAGGATACGAAATAAATGTGATTCGTGAAAGATGCGGAATGAGGAAGTCGGTGGACACCAGAATTGGAGAGTGTACTGAGATGGTATGGTCATGTGGAGAGAATGGATAACAATAGAGTGGTGGAGAAGGTAAATCTGAGAGAATTCGGAGGAGGGAGAAGGCGAGGTAGGCCAAGGAGAAGGTGAAGAGATATGGTAGATGAATATGTGAGGAAGAGAGGTTTGGAGGTCGGTGAAGCTAGGAACTGACAGGAGATCGAGCTGGCTGGATGAATTTTGTGAGCAGTGCATGATCAGGGATTTTTGGTACCCCATTTTAACGTGGCAACGTCTGGATTGACTCTGTCAGATACGATTATGTGAAGCTACAGAACGTGGTGAATGTTTTTGGCGTATCCGATAGAGCCAGGATTCCGGGGGCTTGAATGATGAGTGAATGGAAGCGTGGCCCATTGGACTGGGAAATTTTGGGCTGTCTAGACGTTGCTACTCCTCACCCTGCCCTAGGGTGGGAAAGGAGGTCTGGATGATAATGATGATGATGATGTATAAAACTACTTGCTGAAGGAGATGTGTCGCAAGATCCACCACCTTTTTGTTGTATAAGTACGCTTCACCCCTTTACAGCAATAAATATTATCAATCATTACAACAGCATAATGTAAAGATCGTTTTTGAATTACGCGGCTGAACTGTGGGTAATATTCTGGAAATGGAAAAATTTTCACACCTGACACTATTTGCAGCAATGTTTTGACTGGATAAAGGTATAAGAAATAATGAAAGACAAAGGAATAATATATTAGGTTATAGAAAAAATATATATTTCAATTCTCAGGTTGAATAGTGTCAGCAGATCTGAAAATTTGCGGCAGTCGAGTGTCGTTTGACTGTAAATGCCCTTCTCAGCTCGGCAGCCCCACGGACCGCAAGGATGACGAGGTTTGTGGTGAATTTCTTGAGTAGTTTGACTGTCATATGGTAACTTCCTTAGCTCAGGTTGCTTGTAAGGACAAGAAAAGTGCTCGTGCATGATTTTGTACGTGTTTCTTGTGCTTTGAAGTGGGTAAATTGAATGAGATGAGCAAACACGTGGCCGCCCTGCCCAATGATGGCATGTATTAGCTGCTGAAAACCTGATGTATATTGTTTCTGAGGGTGGGCAGCCTCGACTGGATGTGCTCTTCATACAATGCCTAATTTTCACGTACTATGGCAGTATGTAGGCAATTTTAGATAACCCTGTTAATGATGGCTTTTATTACGATATTCATGTTCATAGAGGTAAACTGTACCTGTGCCGAATGGTACCGTGAATGCCGCATTTTTATAAGCACGGGGCGCTGGAACATGGTTGAACAAAACTTACGGGTAAAATTATAGTTTCAGCCAACCACAGAATTACGAGATTTGTATTAGTTTTAAAGGTGTTTTCGACAATTCTAAGACATGGCATTTTCATCGCATTTTTAATTTTACTCGTGAAGATAGCCAAACTCAACCTTCAAGAGAAAATTAGTTTCGACGAAGGTGCCATACAATAAAAGTGCCTTAGAATTGTCAAAAATACTGAAAAAACATCAATATATCGTAATTCTGTGGGTGGCTGAAACTATAAAAATATCTACCAAACCCAACCTTCAAGAGTAAATTAGTTGCGACAAAAATGCCATAGAAGAAAAGACTCTTAGAATTGTCAAAAATAACGAAAAAAAACATCAAAATATTGTAGTGCTGTGGCTGGCTGAAACTATAAAAATATCTCCTTATCTGGTTAACTCGGGTAGGGCACATTCTTCCCAAGAGTTACTGGCTGTGTTTTGGGGGGTCCTAGTCATGAATACAAGCATTGAAGCTAGATGGTCTGTTCCAGGTTATACCAAGAGTTTTGACAGTTTTATGTACCTTAATTGGTGTTTTACATTAGTTTTACTAGGTATGTGTGTGTTGTGCCATAAGAAAACATGAAAAGCCAATGTATGGTACTGGCATTTGTCATCGTTTGGGGATAATTATGTAATATCACTACATTCCTGTACATTGTACTGTGAAATGAAAGATACCAAAGTATCGTATATATTGTTTATATGCTTGCATGCATTGGCTGTGGGCACCTAATGGCAGCTGTTGATGCTGCTTGATCTCAGGCAGCCTCCCTGTTCAGTCTCACATCCCAGTGTTAGGTGGGGGTGCCCATCAGCTCTTCATATTGCTTGATCTTAGGCAACTTCCCTGTTCAGTCTTTTATCCCAGTGTTAGGTGGGGGCACCCATCATTCACCCACTTAACCCCTAAAGACCTACGCCTCATGATCGTGCTTTTGTGTAATTTGACACGCCAGCCTATCCCACACAAAAAACTGGGGGAGGGTAACTCTGCCCCTTTGGTGACGTATATGGGATCAGACCAATGAAAGCTAGAGCGTCTGGGGTGGTATGGCATGATTGGCCTCCTAAGGTAGGGGAGAAGAACCCCCCTCCCCACTGTCACTTTACCTCCCTCAGCCTCATTGCATCATCACATTGTTCCCTAGGCTCCCAACCAACCATACCTCAACATACCTCATACAGTGGTGTGTGCATAGCAACCCTTCTCCCCTCCCTCCCCCCTATCCCTCCATCACTTCCCCCCTCTGACTTCCTCATGGCTGACATTACAATTTCTTCATCTGATGTATTTTCTGCCAGCACTAGCCTCAGTACTAACAAGGCATATAGGCCTGATGGGGTCCCTCCTGTTCTCAAGAATTGTGCTTCTGTGCTTGCACCCTGCCTAGGCAAACTCTTTCGTCTTTGTCTGTCAACTTGTACCTTTCCTTCTTGCTGGAAGTTTGCTCTCATTCAGCCAGTCCCAAAGAAGGGTGACCACTCTCAACCCTCCAACTATCGTCCAATTGCTTTAACGTCCTGTATTTCAAAAGTTTTCGAGTCAGTTCTCAATAGAAAAATTTTAAGGCATCTTTCCTATCACAACCTTCTTTCTGATCGTCAGTACGGGTCCCATCAGGGACGCTCCACTGGCGATCTTCTCACCTACCTTTCAGACTTCTGGTCATCCTCCTTTCGGGACTTTGGCGAAAGCTTTGCCATTGCACTTGACATCTCAAAGGCTTTCGATTGAGTCTGGCGTAAATCTTTAATTTCCAAACTGCCCTCCTACGGTTTCTATCCTTCTATCTGTGCATCTCTAGCTTCCTTTCTGGTCATTCTATAGCCGCTGTTGTAGACGGCCATCATTCTTCTTCTAGATTTATCATCGGTGGTGTGTTCCTCAGGGCTCTGTCCTATCACCAACTCGCTTCCTTTTATTCATCAATGATCTTCTAAGTTGTACATCTAACCTTATCCACTCATACGCTGATGACTCCACCCTTCACCTTTCCATTCGGTTCCCGTGACGCCCATCTCAACAGGTACTTAACAAACAAGGGATGAGGCTATGGCACACCTAATGTCTGACTTGGCTCGTATCTCTGACTGGGGTAAAAATAATATGGTTGTTTTTAATGCATCTAAGACTCAGTTCTTACACCTATCAACATGACAAAATCTTCCGCAGGTCTATCTATCTATCTATTGCCAGACGCCTCAATCCCGTTTGGGGTGGCCACAAACAAATCGCCTCCAAGTCGCCCTGTCCCCCGCCATTTCACTGCCCTGCTCCCAACTCACACCCCCCTCTCTCATATACCTCTCCATCTCATCCTCGGCCTCCCCCTCCCTCTTCCCCCGTCCACCTCACTCACATACACTCTCTCTGTCAGTCTTTCACCCTCCATTCTCTCCACATGGCCAAACCACCTCAATGTGTTCTTCATAACGCTTCCTATTACATCCACATCAACACCACAACGCTCCTTTATATCCTCATTCGTCAACCTGTCTCTCCTTGTGACTCCACAGGCTCCTCTTAACTCATTTCCACGGCTCTCACTCTTGACTTGTGTCCTTCCAACAGCATCCAAGCTTCACTTCCATACGATAGAGTTGGTATCACAATACTTTCATGTACTGTAGTAATTTTTTCACTTCCATGCTCACTTCCCTGTTTCTTATCACTGCTTTCAAAGAACCAGCAACCTTTCTTCCCTGCTGTATCCTTTCAAGCACTTCACCCTCCAAACCTCCATCCTTACTCATCACACTGCCCAAGTACTTAAACGTACTCACATTTTCCAATTCCTCATCATCCAACCTCGCTGTACATTCACTGACTTCACCCCTCTCAAAGACCATCACTTTACTCTTCCCTACATTCACCTTTAGATTCGTTTCTTACACACTCTCCCAAACTCATCCACCAAGCCTTGCAGCTCCCCTTCGTCTTCACTCAACAACACAGTATCATCTGCAAACAACAGTACAGGGAGTTTCCAAACACTATCCTCTCTCACCAGGGCCACTCCAACATCCACTACCCTACCTTGTACCTCTTTTATTACCCCATCCATGTACAGATTGAACAACCATGGAGACATGACACATCCCTGTTTCAACCCAGCTTTCAAAGAGAAAAATTCACTTAGTTCACCATCCACACGCACTGCAGCCTTCGCACCATCATACATACTCTTCACAGCATTCAACGGCTTCCCATCTACTCCATATATTCTTAACACTTTCCACAATCCTTGTCTATCCACCCTGTCATATGCTTTCTCCAAATCCATGAAAGCCACAAACAACTTCTTTCCCTTCTCTAGAAACTTTTCCACTAAAGATCTAAGAATGAATATCTGATCTACACAACCTCTTCCCTTCTTAAAGCCTCTCTGTTCTTCTCCAACTAATTTCTCTGTTCTTTCTCTAACTCCGTCATTAAGTATCCTACCATACACTTTTCCTATTATACTAAGAAGACAAATGCCCCTACGATTACCACACACTTCTTTTTCCCCTTTTCCTTTGTACAAGGGAATAATTATACCTGGATGTGGTTGAGAAAATTAGGAGAAATACACTGAGGTGGTTTGGACATGTGAAGAGAATGGAGAATGAAAGACTGACTAAGAGGGTGTATGTAGGTGAGGTGGAGGGAGGGAGAGGGAGAGGTAGACCTAGGATGAGGTGGAGGGATGGAGTTGAGAGGTATATGAGGGAGGGGGGGTGAGTTGGGGGGAGGGTAGTCAAATGGTGGGTGACAGAGCAACTTGGAGGCGTTTTGTCTGCGGCCACCCTTTGCGGGATTAGGGCGTCGGGCTTTAGATAGATAGATAGATAGACTTCCAATCCTCCGGGACTCTACCTTCCTCCCAGGCCAATCTGCACATCTTCCACATCCATTCTACTACTATCTCTCCCCCATGCTTCAGCATTTCACGACACACTCCATCAATTCCTGGGGCTTTCCTCGATTTAACTTTCTTCATTGCTTCCACAACTTCTATCCTACTGATTTCTTCCTGTCTTCTCACCTCCCTCCTTCTCCCAGGCATTCCCCAGCCACTTATACTCACATTACTTCCATCCTCTATGTTCAACAATTCCTTAAAGTGTTCTCTCCATCTGCTCACTTTTACTCCCTTCTCCACTAGTAATCTACCATTTTTATCTTTCACTCCCCTGCTAACTACACTTCCACCCTGGCATACTCTTTTCACCTCTTTCCAGAACATTTTCTTACAGTCCCTCCACTTTACACTCAAATTCCTTCCAAATTCCTCATCCACTCTCTTACTAATATTTTCACCTCTCTCTTTCTTTCTACATATAACTCTCTCTTCCGCCTCTCAACTTCTTCCAGCCCCTATTTCTCATCCATTCATTGTATGCTTTTTTCTTTTGTGCCACAGCCTGTCTCGCCTCTTCAGTCCACCACGCTGTTCCTTGCACCCCCCTCCGTCTTCTCTTCCTTCCACACATCACATCACATGCCGCACATATTTCTTCTGTAAATATCCTACAGACACCTTCCACGTCTCCCACCTGCTCCAATTCATATTTGCCCAATCATTCCTCCACTTCTCTCTTATACTTTGACTTTTTCTCATCCTCTTGTAACCTTTCCACTCTCCTTACAACTACTCCTTCCTCTCGTCTTTCCCTTCTTCAATTCCTCCATCTTACTTGAATCCTAATTCTGGCCACCACCAAGTAGTGGTCAGAAAGTCCACTCCCCCAACCTGTATAAGCTCTTGCATCCATCACACATCTTCGCATCCTTTCATCCACACACACATAATCAATCATTGCCATCCTTTCATTCAGTTCACCACCCACCCTTCTCATCACTCGCCATGTATACCTGTGGATCATTTTATGCCTGAAGAGGATATTGGCTATCACCCTCCGAGCACAAATGTCCACTAACGCACTCCCATTCTCATCTATCTCAGCAGGCACACCCCACTCACCAACTATTCCATCCACCTTCACATTCCCAACTTTACCATTCATATCACCGATCAAAAACACTCTTACATTCCTTCCAAACTTTTCCATGCACACTTCTACATTTGTCCAGAACTCTTCTCTCACTCTTCTAGCACGATCTTGCATTGGCGCATACACACACACACACACACACACACACACACACACACACACACACACACACACACACACACACAATCACCCACATTTGTATTCCAACTTTCAACTTTGCCCACACAATCCTTGACCCAAGTGATCCATACTGTCTTATGCTCTTCCATCTTTTACTCACAACTGTACATACTCCTTCCTTTGCCCTCTCATTCTCACCTGCTCCTGCACATATACCCCATCCATACTCCCATTCTCTCACAGTTTCTCCTCTCCATTTTGTTTCAGTTATTCCACATATATCCACTTTCGCACCCTCAAGCACCTGGACAATCTCTCTCTCTTTCACCTTATCATTCGCTTCTCTTACATTCCACATTCCGATAACCATGTCCTTTGTCCGGTCCTTGGTCGTCATCGTTTGGTCAGTCCTTGTCCGAGGCTTATTGTTTGTTTTTTTTAGTTGTGTTCCGGGGAGGGGCACAAATCCTCCGCCACAGGTATACCCACTAATGTTTAATAATATTCAGCTTAATCCTGCATCATCCTTGAACATGTTTGGGGTTTCATTTACTCGGGACTTATCTTGGAAAGATCATATTACATCTCTTGTAAAATCTGCTTCCAAGAGATTGGGTGTGCTAAGCCGACTCCGCTCTTTCTTTACCCCTGCACAATTGTTAACTCTATACAGGGGTTTTATCCACCCCTGTTTGGAGTACAACTCTCATGTGTGGGGAGACTCCCCACATACAGCTCTTCTCAATAGGGTGGAGTCAGAGGCTTTTCATCTCATTAACTCTCCTCCTCTTACTGACTCCCTTCAACCTCTGTCTCTTCGCCGCACTGTTGCATCTTTATCTCTTTTCTATTGCTACTTTAATGGTCACTGCTCCTCTGAACTGTCTGCTTGCATTCCTCCACCTCTACGACGGGCACGTGGCACCCGTCTGGCAGCAAACTCTCATCCCTTTTCTGTCCAACTCTCTAATGCAAGAGTTAACTGTTACTCCCAGTCTTTCATTTATGCAACAGGTCAACTCTGGAACTGTCTCCCTCTGTCTGTATTTCCTGCTGCCTATGATCTCCAGTCTTTCAAACGCAGTGTGGCCAGGCATCTCAAAATGATCGAATCTTGAATTTGGCTCTCTGTTGTATTTTGTTTTTCTCTTGGAGGGAACTGTTGTTGCAGGTTCATGGCCTTTGGTTCCTTCTTCCTCAAAAAAAAAAAAAAAAAAAGAGAGAGAGAGAGAGAGAGCCACACACACTCCACCTCCACTTTTCGCCTGGCTTGTTTTGTTGCTATGGGCGTTTATCACACTGACATTTCATGCCTAGGGAACACTTCACATTGACATTACTGTAGTTTTGTATATATAATTATTTACCATAAATAATGTATTTTCTGTACATTTTCTATTTTCGCCCGTGGGGGATTGGTAACTTTTTTGCATCTTTGATGGGCGATTGTGTGACAACTTTTTGGTCAATCTGGCTGAAACATACATTTTGAGGTGTGTAAATTAAGTCTCTTGAAATGTGGAAGATAATTTTTTACCATGGTGAAAGTTGAAAAATCGACCCAGTTTTGTGGCTGGAGAGGACAGACCTGCTGAGCAAATTGCATACTTTAGAGGTTAATGTAGCGATACTCTTTTTAGGGTACTTCTACATTGAGTGGCAAACCAGATGATTTCTTATAAACCAGGGAGTCATTGACAGCGCTGGGTGGTAACCTTATAACTAACCAACACGTGTTCCCTACATGACAAGTGGGTTGGCGTAGGGTTAGTGTCCCTCCCCTAAAAACACGAACAAGAAGCCTCAGACCAGGACTGACCAACAGGTGACGACTAAGGACCGAACGAAGGACATGGTATGGATTGCGGCATAGAATGTAAGAGGTGCAAATGATGAGGTGAAAGAGATTGTCCAGGTGCTTGAGGATGCAAAAATGGGTGTATGTGGATTAACTGAAACTAGAGAGTTGTGAGTGTGAGAGAATGGGAGTATGGATGGGGTACATGTGCAGGAGTGGTTGAGAATGAGAGGGCAAAAGAGGGAGAGTGTATTGTGTGCAAGGGGTAGAAGGAAAATATAAAAGAGTATGGATCAGTTGACTCAAGGATTGTGTGGGTAAGATTGAAAGTTGGACTGTAAATGTTGGTGATTGTGTGTGTATGCACCAATGTAAGATCATGCAAGCAGAGTGAAAGAAGAGTTCAGGACAAATGTGGAAGTGTGCATGGAAAAGTTTGAAAGGAATGAGTGTTTTTTATTAGAGATATGAATGGAAAAGTAGGGAGTATGAAGGTGGATGGAGTAGTTGGTGAGTGGGGTGTGCCTGCAGAAGTGGAAGAGAATGGCAGTGCTTTAGTGGACATTTGTGCTGGGAGGGGGTTGGTGGTAGCCAATACCCTTTTCAGACACAAAATGATCCACAGGTATACATGGCAAGTGATGAGAAGAGTGGGTGGTGAACTTAATGAGCAGAAGGCAGTGATTAAGTGTGTGTGGATGATAGAATGAGATGGTGTGTAATGGATGCAAAAGCATATAGAGGTTGTGGGAGTGGACTTTCTGATTACCAGTCGGTGGTGGTGAGAATCAAGTTCAAATGAAATGGAGGAATAGAAGAAGGGAAGGACATGAGGAAGTAGCTCATACAAGGAGGGTAGAAAAGTTTCAAGAGGATGGATAAAAAGGCAGAATATAAGAGGGAAGGTTAGGACCAATTGGGTTAATGTGATTTGAAGCAGAAGGGAGACCTGGAAGGTGTGTGCAAGATATTTGCAAAAGAATTATGTGCAGCATGTGAGGTGGTGTGTGGGTTGAAGAGGAGACAAAAGGGGGTACAAGGAACAGCATGATGGAATGAAGAGGTGAGATGGGCTGTGGCACAAAAGAAGAAAGCAGTGGATGAGAAACAGGTTTGGTGGAAGTTGAGACAGACGAGAGAGTTATATGTAGAGAGGAAGAGAGGTGAAAAGATTAAGAAGAGAGTGGAATAGGAATTTGGAAGGAGTTTCAGTGTAAAGAAAATGTTCTGGAAAGAGGTAAAGAGAGTTAGACAAGGTGTTAAAGAAGTTAGTTGGGGAGTGAAAGGTAAAAGTGGTAGATTACTAGTGGAGAAGGGAGAAAAAGTGAGCAGATGGAGAGAACATTTCAAGGAATTGTCGAGCATAGAGAATGAAAGTACTGCGAGCGTAAGTGGCTGGGAGGAGAGATGTGAGAAGAGAGGAAGAAATCAATGGAATGGTAGTTGTGGAAACAATGAAGAATGTCAAAAGGGGGAAAGCCCTAGGAATTGATGGAGTGTGTGGTGAAATGCTGGAGCATGTGGGAGAGATATTAGTAGAATGGGTGTGAAAGATGTGCAGATTGGCCTGGGAGGAAGGTAGAGTCCCGGAGGATTGGAAGTCAGGTATAATTATTCCCTTGTACAAAGGAAAAGGAGAAAAAGAAGTGTGTGGTAATTATAGGGGCATTTGTCTTCTTAGTATAATAGGAAAAGTATATGGTAGGATACTTATTAACTGAGTTAGGGAAAGAACAGAGGAATTAGTTGGAGAAGAACTGAGGTTTTAGGAAGGGAGTGGTGGCGACCATCATCCCCGCACTTGATGTAGTGCTGCCTACTTCTTCCTTAGCCTTTATCATTCTTTTTCTGTGCCCGCCCTTCTCTCTTCCTATTTCTCCCATCTTTCCTGTCACTTCTTATTGCTTTTCTTTCCCTTACAGGTGGCTTTACATCGAGTGACAAGCCAAATGGTTTCATGTAAGCCATGAAACCATTTACAGTGCTGGGTGGTAACCATATAACCAAACTATACGTGCTCCCTACATGTCAACAAGTGGGTTGGTGGAGGGTTAGTGGCCCTCCCCGTAAAACAAATAACTCAAAGTCAAATGACCACCCCTTACGGGATTATGGCGTCTGGCAATAGATAGATAGATAGATATGAGGTTGTGTAGATCAGATATTCATTCTTAGGTCTTTAGTGGAAAAGTGTCTAAAGAAGGGAAATAAGTTGTATGCAGCCTTCATGGATTTGGAGGAAGCATATGACAGGGTGGATAGACATGGAATGTGGGAATTATTAAGAATATATGGAGTAAATGGGAAGTTGCTGAATGCTGTGAAGGGTAAGCTATGTATGAGGGTGCTAAAATTGCAGTGCATGTGGGTAGTGAACTAAGTGAATTTTCTTTCTGGAGGTTCGATTGAAACGGATGTGTCATGTCTCCATGGTTGTTCAATCTGTATGTGGATAAGGTTGTAAAAGAGTTATAAGGTAGGGCAGTGGATGTTGGAGCAGCCCTAATGAGAGAGGGTAGTGTGTGGAAACTCTGTACTGTTGTTTGCAGATGATACTCTGTTAAATGAAGATGATTGGGAGCTGCAAGGCTTGGTGAATGAGTTTGGGAGAGTGTAAGAAACGAAATCTATAGGTGATTGTAGGGAAGAGTAAAGTTATGGTCTTAGAGAAATGAAGTCAGTGAATGTACAGTGAAGTTGGATGAGGATAAAATGGAAAAGTGTGAGTGCATTTAAGTACTGTCCTTGGGTAGTGTGATGAGTAATGATGGAAGTTTAGAGGGTGAAGTGCTTGAAAGGGTGCAGCAAGGAAGAAAGGTTGCTGATTCTTTGAAAGCAGTGATGAGAAACAGGGAAGTGAGCATGGAAGTGAAAAAGTCACTGCATGACAATACAGTGCTTGTTGTGATACACCAACTCTAACGTATGGAAGCGAAGCTTGGACCTTGTTGGAGGGACACAAGTCAAGAGTGAGAGCAGTGGAAATGAGTTACTTGAGAGGAGCATGTGGAGTCACATGGAGGGACAGACTAACAAATGAGGAAGTGAAGGAGCAATGTGGTGTGGATGTTGATGTGATAGGAAGCGTTAGAAGAAACACACTGAGGTGGTTTGGCCATGTTGAGAGGATGGAGAGCGTGAGACTGATGAGGAGAGTGTATGTGAGTGAGGTGGAAGAGGGGAGGAGGAGGAGGAGGCTAAGGATGAGATGGGGCACTGGAGTGGAGAGGTATACGAGAGTTGGTGTGAACTGGGAGCAGGGCAGTGAAACGGCGGGGGGAAAGGCGACATGGAGGCGACTTGTTAATTTTGTTTGTGGCCACGCCTTACGGAAGTGAGGTGTCTGGCAATAGGTAGATAGATCCCTGAGGTCACAGTGACCTCATCCCAGTCTCTTTCAGCCTTCCTCTAGCAACCATACCCCCTATCATTCACACTTCTCTTTCCACACCCAGTTGTCATCCTACATCCTCTCAACATGCACAAACCACCATAATCTGTCCTTTCTCGTTACAGTAATATTCACCAGTTCCATCCTTCCCCTCAACTCCTCAGTTGTAAACATAGACCGAACCCCTCCTGGCCTAGCTGGCAAATCCTTTCACTTTTTCCCTACTACAAGATGATTTTGTCCAACTGTGTGTGTGTGTGTGTGTGTGTGTGTGTGTGTGTGTGTGTGTGTGTGTGTGTGTGTGTGTGTGTGTGTGTGTGTGTGAGTGAGAGAGAGAGAGAGAGAGACTCTGGGCATAGGCTTCACAGCTAGCTCTCAAGGTTCAGTAGTCCTCCTACAGACTATACACCTCTACATGTCACCACTTTGGCACCAACACCCACCTGCAGGATTGGATACATGGTAGGGCTTTCTCATACAAGACTGGTTTAATTGTATTAGCAGGGGTACTTTTATGACATGTCAGCAGGTCTTCTGGTAGATCAGGAAAGTCTACTTTTATGAAATTAATATCCTTAAACTGTTCCTGGCCCCAGCTGGGATTCAAACATGGGTCCATTAGGGCTGCAGGCCCCCTGTCTGCTGACTCAGTCATCTCAGTAGGGCATTCTCGTGCATGTAGTAGAAGTATGGAAAATGAAAGCTTATTTAGACTGGTAGAAATTCCCTCTGCTGGATAAAAAGGTTAAGAGTTTAACCTGTGCAGAATGATTGAGTGTATCCTATGTATCTATCTATTGCCAGATGCCTTAACCCTCCTCCATGTCGCCCTGTCCTCTGCCATTTCACTGCCCTGCTCCAAGCTTATACCCCCCTATCTCATATTCCTTTCCACTCCATCCTTCGATCTTGTCCTTGGCCTCCACCTCACTCACATACTGTACACTCGCCTCATCAGTCTCTCACTCTACATCCTCTCCATATGGCCAAACCACCTCAGTGTGTTTCTCCTAACGTTTCCTATCACATCCACATCCACACCACAATGGTCCTTCACATCCTCATTTGTCAGGCTGTCTTTCCATGTGACTCCACAGGCTCCTCTCAGATAACTCATTACCACTGCTCTCACTTTTGACTTCTGTCCCTCCAATAAGGTCCAAGCTTCACTTCCATACATTAGAGTTGGTATCACAATACTGTCATGTAGTAACTTTTTCACTTCCATGCTTACTTCCCAGTTTCTTATCACTGCTTTCAAGGAACCAGCAACCTTTTTTGCTTGTTCTACCCTTCAAGCACTTCACCCTCCAAACTTCCATCTTTCTCATCACACTACCTAAGTACTTCATGCACTCACATTTTCCATTTCCTCTTCATCCAGCGTCATTGTACATTCACTGACTTCACTTCTCTCTAAGACTATAACTTACTCTTTCCTACATTCTCCTTTAGATTCTGTTTCTTACACACTCCCAAACTTATCCACCAAGCCTTCCAGCTCCCCTTCGTCTTCACTTCACAACACAGTATCATCTGCAAACAACAGTGCAGGGGGTTTCCAAACACTGCCCTCTCTCACTATGGCCACTCTAACATCCACTGCCCTATCTTGTACTGTATCTCTTTTATAACCCCATCAATATACAGATTGAACAAACATGGCAGGGCTCTTGTTTGGCGAGCCACAGCTC
Organism: Coenobita brevimanus; assembly: GCF_032717465.1. Classification (NCBI taxonomy): domain Eukaryota; kingdom Metazoa; phylum Arthropoda; class Malacostraca; order Decapoda; family Coenobitidae; genus Coenobita; species Coenobita brevimanus. The sequence goes on from NC_137037.1 coordinate 42,007,368, forward strand.
GCAAATGCGATTATTTTTTCCCTTCTGCGAACAAGTTTTTCATCCAAGTCGCCTTTCGGCGAGGAGAAAATACATCAACTTCAAAACACAGAAAACTACAAAATAAGTAAATCACACTTAAATGAACAAAAAAGCACATTGTGATAGATTATTAAGTCTTTCCTTATCGCCATTCTGAATCTTTATAAATAGACCGACGAATGTTGCCGAGCGTACCCGAACTAAAGCCTGAATGTTCCAGAGATGGTTTGTTTACAAATATTGTGGCTCGTAGTCAGTTTGGCTACTAAAAATTTATTTGGCTCATAAATCTGAAACCTTAGGAGCCAAGTGGCTTGCAGCCATCTGCAGTTAGCAAGAGCCCTGCATGGAAACATGACACATTCCCGTTTCAATCCAACCTTCAAGTAGAAAAATTCACTGAGATCACTATCCACACACACTGCAGCCTTAGCACCATCATACATACTCTTCATAGCATTCAGCAACTTCCCATCTGCTCCAGATATTCTTAATAATTTTCACAATCCTTGTCTATCCACCCTGTCTTATGCTTTCTCCAGATCCATGAAGTTCGCTTACAACTTTTCCCTTCCATAGAAACTTTTCCACTAAAGATCTAAGAATGAATATCTCATCTACACAACCTCTTCCCTTCCTAAAACTTCCCTGTTCTTCTCCAACAAATTCCTCTGTTATTTCCCAAACTCTGTCAATAAGTATCCTACCATTTACATTTCCTATTACACTAAGAAGACAAATGCCCGTATGATTACAACACATTTCTTTTTCCCCTTTTCTTTTGTACAAGGGAATAATTATACCTGACTTCCAATCCTCTGGGATTCTGCCTTCCTCCCAGGCCAATCTGTACATGTTCCACATCCATTCTCCTACTATCTCTCCTCCTTGCATCAGCATTTCACTGCATACGCCTTCAATTCCTGGGGCTTTCCAAATTTTGACTTTCTTTGCTTCCACAACTTCCATCCCATTGATTTCTTCCTCTCTTCCATGTCAGGAAAAGGATTAGCACTTTGATTCAACTTTTATTAGTGATAGGTGATGGCAATGCTCATCCACTCACTTGATGTAGTGCTGCCTGCTTCTTCCTTCACCCTTATCATTCTTATCTGTGACTGACTTTCTTTGTTCCTGTTTCTCCCATCTTTCCTGTCACTTTCTATTACTCCAATTTTCAGGTAGCTATGCATTGAGTGACATGCCTAGTGGTTTGCTATAGGCTAGGAAACCATTTACAATACTGGTATTGGGTGGTAACCAATCCATACAGTTCCCTACATGTCAAAGTGGGTTGGAGGAGGGTTAGTACCCCTCCCTGTAAAACAACGAACTCAGAGGTAAATGGTCACCCCTTTTGGGATTATGGTATCTGGCTATTTTTTTTATTTTTTTTTTTCCCCTGACATATGGTTAGCTTAGGCTTTTCAGACTGGAGAGGTTAGATAATAACCATCATTATCCCCACCAGTAAGATATTTTTCATAAATTAATGAATTGAATAAAACTGAAAGGGGCAAGAAGGATAAAATACCAGTACATCATAATAATGGAATTGGTGCAGTGAGTGTGAATGGGCCAGTTATCTGTTCCTACAGCTTGATCAGTAGTATGTGAGAACATCAAGTTTTTAAAAAATTACTTATATTGCTTGTGGCCTTTAATATATTAATATTCATTGTGGTTGTCCTGGTGCCAGCAAGGTGACAAGAGACACGCTGTATGAGTGTGTAAATGCTACACTGCAAGGTTCCAAGGACAAGAAGCGACGCTTCAGGGAGACTGTGGAACTCCAAGTGGGGTTGAAGAACTATGACCCTCAAAAGGACAAACGTTTTAGTGGCACCGTAAAGTAAGTGTTGACCTAGCAATCAGGTGGTGGTAACAGCAGGTTCACTTACACCTCATCACATTCCCTCCACCCTCATTCCACTTCCCATGCTGAAATATACCCCTCCCCCCCTTTTTTTTTTCACTTTTCCCTCCCAAACATCTTTTTCCTAACAGTTTCTTTAATACTTCATGTTTTTAGGAAATTTCTTCAGTATAATAATTGTGATGGAGCTTTAGCCTATGAACCAAAATTACATAATTAAGTTTAGAGTGTCAAAGTGACTGTCTGCACAGTATTTGTTACTTAGGTATATGTTTAGGTCAAGTATTGATATCCCTGTGTGGTTAGCTTTGGTTAGGTATAGGTAGCCTTTTGCAGTTAGATTAGGTATTGATATCTTTTTCACTTATATTGATTAGGAGATGCCACACTAAGCCCAAAACAAGGCACAGATACATGCTGCCAGAATTTTTAATTTATTATTTTGCGGGCAGTGCAGAGTGCTCACATACAGGTATTTTTTCTTAATAATAATATATACAAATTTTTCTCATTGAAGGTGAGCCTTGTGTGTAATAATGAGGTCACAAAATTCTTTGTGATGTTTGAATGTTTTGTGGTGTTGTCTGTATAGAGGTACATACATCAAGGGATGAAGCGTTATCGGTTTTACATGTATGAATACTGTATTTCATGATTTATACTTTATTCAAATGTTGCCAGTGGTCACCAGCAAAGGTATTAACCCCTTCTTTACCGACCCCTCCCCCGAATGTAAACACTATGTTTACCCCCCATACCGACCTGATGGTTCCCCCTCCCGTAGCGTGAGGGGTAGTGTATGTTTTATTGCCACGTCCAAACTATTCACACTTTGTTATTTGTTTGTATATTGATGATCTCATAAAGCCAACGTGATATTGCTATTGCAATGAAATGATTATAAAATAACTCATTATATAAGTTTTCATACCTTATGCTAAAGTACTGTTACCCAGGTAACTATAGTACAGATTGGCTTGAAAAGAATGTCATGCACAGATGGATGGCTTATTTATTTACCTTGTAAATTGAGTTGATTTTGGACAATAAATAACGGTCTAATTATGTCGATAAAGTAGTGATGTGCTGTGGTGTGCTCAAAGGCAGACGCAAACAGGTGAAGCCAGGCCATATGCGAAAGATAGGAATAAAATAAAAGAAAATGGAGAAGGAAGAGGATGTAATGTATAACAAAATAAACAAAAAGGAAAGCCATAATAACAAACAAAATAAAGGAAGTGAAAAGTAAACTATGAAAGAAAAAAAAAAAGGTAAGTGAAAGACAAGAGAATGAAGAGAAAGAAGGTAGGAAGGAGTGCATGTTGGCTACTGGCTGTGCCAGGCCTGGAAATGTTCTGGAGAACATAAGCCAGGCTGTTCATTACATGCAGGGCAGTATTTCCTAGACCACTTTGTTCGCCCTTCAGCAATACATACTCTGCATCTTCGTTGTGGCCGACGACGTGTTGCAGTAGCAGGTATGGGCATGAGGCCATGAGTTAGCTGTGGCTGTGCAGCATCAGAGGTGCTATGTTGTGCACCTGTAGGTGGGGTGTATCTTGTTCTTTTTTGTTTTTTCTTAGGAGACAGTATTTCTTCATTTGCAGTGAGCAAGGCAACATAACCCAGACTGTATTCATACAAAAGTTCATGAATAACAGTTTTCAGGAAGTCATGGTACTCAATACTCCTAGTACATGCATGTAGGTTTTGGTATACAATGCGAGCATTCGGTACCATTCTAGTTACCATGTGCAATCCTAGCTTTTTGAACCATGCGAAGGATTTCCTTGTGGGATCGTAGGGTTCAAGTACTTGATCCACAAAATCTACAGCTCCCATCTGCTCATTGTACCTCTGAATAGGTAGGGGCTTCTTGACCATCTCTACGTTTCCACCTCTCAGGTGATGTGTGTGCTCCACATAACCAGCCTCATACTTAGTTGTGATAACATGCACAACTTTACGATCACAGTACTTGATAACAAGAATATCCTCCTTTCTCCCAAATACAGCTTGAGGCATTTGAAGTCGCTGGGATGAGATGTTCTTTGGTACCCCTCTGTTTGGATGAATTGTCCCAGTGGTTAGTGTCTTCTTACTAAGTAAAAATTCAGCAAGATGAAGAGAACTGTACCAGTTATCTAGTACTACGTGCCTCCCTTTTTTGAGCAGAGACTTCATCAGATAAACAGGGACACATTCAGACTTGCTGAGAACTGCAAGCTCAGGATCCTGCAACATTTCATCATAAAGGCCAGTTGTGTAGAGGCAAAAATTCCACGTATAACCTCAGGCATTTGGAGAACTTGGGCAGAGTGAAAACAGTTTCAGGCCAAAACGCTTCCTCTTGGTTTTGATATACTGGCGAAAATGCAGACGTCCTTTATACAGAATGAGAGATTCATCCACTGCAAAATTTTCCCCAGCAGAAAAATATCCCATACATTTCTCATGCAGCATCTGGAAGAACATTCCAATCCTTGACATGGGCTTTCTGGGAACAGCATCATCAGGATGTGAAAACCTTAGAAATCTGAGGATCTGAAAAAACCTGTTGCGGCTCATAACAGCTGCAGTAAAAACAGGTGGACCTCGGCACAACACGGATGAGCTCCAGTAATGAGACAAGCGAGGTAATTTGTTCAATCCCATGGTTGGTTGTAAGGCAAAAAACACATACAATTCAACTGTCACATCTGTCCATTTTTTCCCCATAAAGTTATTTGGATTCTTTGTCGGATTGTCTCTGAAAAAATGTGCTGCACGAGTATTTGTCCACACACATAGCGAGTTCATTACATCTTTACTCATAAACAGCTGGAAGCAGTCAAATGCAGTCATTGAATGTGATGCATGATGTGTAACAACTCCTGGATGCACATCCATAAAATCCTCTTCCACAGTAGGCAGAACGTTAGGTCTGGCATCTCCAAATGGATCAGACAAAAGCATGAAGTGTGTGGACACATGTGATGGTGATGGGGACCTTGACCCACTTGTTGCCGAGAGTGTGGCATCACTAAGCTCGCTAATTTCCTCCTCCTCCTCACTCACATCAACTTCGCTATCATTTTCAGGTTCATAGTCATCATCACTGTCATCTACTGACACATCAGACACTGTTGCATTATCATCTGATACATCCAAATAAGTATCATCGGGAATAAACTCGTCACTATCAGAATCCGCCAGTGACGCCATGAGAGAAAAATATCCTGTACACCCTCTCTCATGGTCAAGTGCGTGGTAACTGACTTTCTCAGGCAGGCCAAGGGGTGTAAATTTTGCCGTATGCTAGTGGAAAGTATTGTATGATATCTGTAGCAGAAATTATAAATAAAATAATGATTGGTCTAGAGGTTACATCACAGTTGAGTGAGCAAGCCATTGGTGCCATCACAACTCAGTCATGACGTATCTTATGATGTCAGAATTCGTCAGAACTTCGTCACAGTCTTTGTTGTCAAAACACAGAGCTGTTGCTAACACGAGGTCCTCAAAAACACCCTTACCGGGCTACCCTGAGGCCCATATGTTGCCATTCATTAGAGGGTGTACCAGGGTACAACGGTTGCAGTTCCGGTATCTCACGGGTGTTTACAAGTGACGTACGGGGGTACATCAAAACACATTTTCGGTAAAGAAGGGGTTAAAAGAAAACTCTAGTCACAGCCTGTGGTACGACATGCTCTACAAATCAAAACACACCCACATATTTTCTCCCAGCTCCCACAAGCAAGATATTTTCTTCTTTTCGAGCTTGATTTGTGGTCAGCCATGGCATATATAAAGTGTCGTATTGAATGTTGACAAATGCTCGTACACCAGGCATCTTGGAGCTGAGACTGCATGCAATATTTTTTTGCAGCAGATAAATCTGAAATTAGACTTGACAGCAATATCCATGACTACAGTGGTGTGAGTTCGTATAAAAATGAACAGTCTTTATTATGTGGAGGTGTAGGAGGACTACTGGGCCTTGGGATGGGTCACTGCCCTCGAGAAATAGGCCCTGAAGCCTTTGCCCAGAGTCAGACATTAAAAAAAAAAAAAAAAAAAAAAAAAAAAAAAAAAAAGTTGTCCTGATTATTTACCTATTACAGTATATAACATATTCTGCCAGTGGTTATAATGATTGGTATTTGTGAAATATAAACAGTTTTATGCATATTATCAAAATAATGATACTTTCGACATATGAACTGTCGTTTGCTTCTCAGTTGAGAGACTAATCATAGACTTTCTTTGCCAAGTTTCTTCCTGCCTGTGGGAACCATAGTCTCTGACGAAAGTCTTAAAATCTTGTTTTTTATTATTATTATTTTAAATACCTTTGCTGGTGATCATTGGGAATATTTGAATAAAAGTATAAATACAGACTATTTGTACGTGTGTAAAACCGGTAAATCTTCATCCCTTTATGTAGCTATATAGCCAACACCACAAACCATTCGAACAACATCATGGAGTATTTTGTGACCTCATTATTAGGCACGGGGCTCACCTTAAATGATCGAGAAAAGTGTGTATATAATATTGAAAAAACACTCGTTAGTAAGCACTTCGTGTTGTCCTCAAAATAACATCGGAAATTAAAAATTCTGGTGGTACGTAGTATCTGTGCCTTACTGCGATTGCTCCTATTAGGTATTTTCCTTTGCAGTCAGGTTTTGTAAAATCCCTATGCATTTAGGTTAGGTATTGATTTCACCCAGGGTTCACGATAGATTATTGATGTACCTTTGTGGTTAGCGAGTTGTGGTAGTGTTATGAGAGAGGGTGACCTGCTGCTGACCCCCCCTGTTTGGTTTAGGGAGCTTGACTACATGTCTGGCGGACCCCTACCCAGGGTCTTAAAGAAAATTGGGGAGGCAGTAAACTGCCGCTAGCCATGTTTATGGTGAGGTGCCTGAAGACACCCTGGTTGTGCTCGTATAGAAAGGTAAGCATTGTATTTGATGCTTGTATTGGTGATGGATGCAATCCAGTGGTACGGTAAGTCCTTGATGTACTGTACGTCCACAGTAGAAAAATTGTCTGTTTAAAGTGCTACCCCTAATTTACAGTAGTGGATGTATGGGTACAATTATGATAATTAAACATCATTGTATTATGAAGTGAGCATGGAAGTGAAAAAGTTACTACATGACAGTATTATGATACCAACTCTAATGTATGGAAGTGAAGCTTGGACGTTGTTGGAAGGACACAAGTCAAGAGTGAGAGCAGTGGAAATGAGTTATTTAAGAGGAACCTGTGGAGTCACATGGAGAGACATGCTGACGAATGAGGATATAAAGGAGAGTTGTGGTGTGGATGTGGATGTGGTAGGAAATGTTATGAGGAACACACTGAGGTGGTTTGGCCATGTGGAGAGGATGGAGGGTGAAAGACTGACGAAGAGAGTGTATGTGAGTGAGGTGGAGGGGGGAAGAGGGAGGGGGAGGCCGAGGATGAGATGGAGGGATGGGATGGAGAGGTATATGAGAGAGGGGTGTGTGAGTTGGGAGCAGGGCAGTGAAATGGCGGGGGACAGGATGATGTGGAGGCGATTTGTTTGTGGCCACCCCAAATGGGATTGAGGCGTCTGGCAATAGATAGATAGATAGTATTATTAGGACTTATTGTTGGACCATAGGATCATGATCAAATGGTGCACTTACCAAGATGGTCCTTGATTTAATTGTGAAATATAGCCACCTATCCCAAAGGCACCTTCATGGATGCTCTGAGTTAATTTTTAATCTTATTCTAAGTTATTAAATAAAATTAAATCAGTTCAACCAGACCCAACGTTTAAGCAACGTTGGGTCTGGTTAGTACTTGGATGGGTGACCGCCTGGGAACACCAGATGCTGTTGGCATCCCTACGTGTCAAATGGGGTTGGTGGAGGATTAGTGCCCCTTCCTGTAAAACAATTAACTCTAAGCCGTTGGCCACCCTGTTTGGGATACATGGCGTCTGGCAATGAATGGAATGAAAAATCAGTTCAGTCAGTTGATGGTCTGCAGGAAAGTGAAGATAGCACTAAATTGAGTAAGAAATGAAGGCAAGTAAGTTGTATTTGCTGGTGACAGTTGTGGATAATTGCAATGTAAGAAACTTCAGTTTTGTTTATTTATTTGTTTTTTTATGTGCTCGACTCTGGGCAAAGGCTTCACAGCCTGTTCCCAAGGCCCAGTAGTCGTCCTATATATCATATACCTCTACATGTCACCACTTTGGCACTAACACCCACCATCCATATTGAATACATGGTAGGGCTGTCTCATACTGGACTTGTGTATTGGTATTAGCAGGGGTATTTTTGCGACATGTCGGCGGGTCTTCTGGTAGATCAGTAAAGTCTGCTTTACATGAAATTCAAATCCTTAACTGTTCCCTGCCCCAGCAGGGCTTTGAACCTGGGTCCAGTAGGACCGCAGGCCACCTCTCTACCCATTGAGCCACCCTGTTAGGGACAAAGATTCACCAAATATTTCACACCTTTGTACCATGCTTGAATATAATCTTATCAAGAGGGTGGTTGGTATGATTATCTTATTGATATGATGCATCAGGGAGTGAAATTATAAACATGCCATATGTGTGGAGGAGAGGTGCAGCATGCCCCTGTTGTACGAAGAGGATGCGTTTTTAAAAAATCCATTGCGTAACCATCCATCCACCTATCCAATCCTCTGTTGCCCCATGAGGAGTGTAGGAGCCCTGGACTAGGCAAGTTGGTCCTGACATTTAAGATGAGAGTGACCAGCCTTACTCATCCTTGAGTGGCATTATGTGAGTAATAAACCTCAACCACCCCTTGGATAGAAACCTTCACAGGCTCAATCTGATTAGAGCACCGTAATTACCCACTAAGTCACCATGGGCCATAATTTGGTTATATGGTTACCATCCAGTGTAGTCAATGATTTCCTGGTGTACAGGAAACCATTTGGCTTGTCACTTAGTGTAGAGTCATCCATATGCAGAAAGAAAAGGAAAGAATGACAAGAGGAAGTGTAAAGTCACCCATAGGCAAAAGGAAGAGGAAAGAATGAAGAAAATGAAGACAGAAGAGGAAGGAAGAGAGGAAGGGCAGTCACCCTAGAGCAGCACTACATCAAGTGAGTGGATGGTGAGCACCCCCACCTACCACTAAACGATTTATTGTCTATTGAGTCATTAATTAACCTTGGTTCAGTGGAGATGTGTTTTAGGCCAAGGGTCACCCACCCAACAAAGTCGAAAAACTTCACAACTCGGCCAGACTGATTATTTCACTTCTTCACATTCTGCTTACCACCAAAAATGTCTAAAAAGTTTCCAAATGACCTAAACTGATAGTTATTTTTACTCCAGTGCACTTACTTGCTGCATGAACTCAAATACCTGACTATTGTGCTGTCCCTGACACTAATATACTTGATAGTGACAAGTGCAAAGGCCATATTTGAACAGATGACTTGTGTGAGGGCAATCATATAAGCAAAAATAGTCTTGTTTATTGACCAGTGAGGCCTCTTATGGGATCATAATCATCGAATGTATATTGATCAGTGAGACCTCTTGTGGAATCATAATCATCATAACGAGCAAAAACCTTATTGTGACGAAAAAAGGCCCTGACTTTCCTCATTATATAAGTGACTCATTGTGTACTGGTTCCTCATAACAAGGATCTGCTGTGGTGGAATAGTAGGTGAATTTTTACTCTGGATGCATTAATTAAATGACTTTGAAGTGTAGGTCGAGTGTAAAAGTTGTAACTGGTGAATCTTGTGAATATCTGATGCATAGTCAGTCCTCTCCAGTGTCCCTTAATCTTATAATCTCATGTTTCATTCTTGTAAACTTGACATTTAATTTATTTTAGAGAGCGAGAGAGCAGCTGGTGTAGTGGTTAATGAAGGCTGTGTATAATCTTCAGGGTCAGTCTACCGGACTGAATAATGTCAGGAGATACCAAAAATAAACAAGTAATCATAGTGAAGAGTTTACAGTCTAGAGTACGTATTGAAATTCTGCTTTTAATTGGAATGCATTTGATTGGTGACTGAGGGGTTACAAGGTTAAAGACACTCACATCAGACAGCAGAACAGGGAAGAATGCACTTACTACACTTCAGGTGGCACTTCACTGCGTGACAAGGCTAATGGCTTCGTTTAACCCAGGGAACCATTTATAAAGCTGGTTGGTATCCATATAACCAGTTAATAGGGTGAAGTGTAGCCTACTGTGGTGCTGCTGATCATTGGGTGGAGAGATGCAAATGTGACATTCATCCAGAAACCAAACCTCCATACTATTTCCCACGCCTCACTGTGATGAGATGCTATCACCGCAAGGGAATATTGGTCCACTGCACAGGACAAGCCTGCAGGGGCAGCTATGCTTGCGTGCAGTTGATGGGTCTGCTTAGCCAGACAGACTAGTGTTGATCAACATGTTAATTGGTCACCTTAGAACAGCAGTGGAATAGTATTGATTGAAACTAAAAGATTAGCTGTATGTCATTTGTGGTACTGTTAGAGAATAATTATCCTCCCAGTTTTTTCTTGATTTGAGCGAGGTCAAGCATAATCAGTCTTACTGTAAGAATGCATGTCTTTGATTCGACTTTGTAGTGTATTCACTCATTATAGTGGGTTTTGTAGGTAGTCTTTTTTTATTATTATTATTATTATTTTTTTCCATTATCCTCAGCAATAAAAAAAAAAAAATTCTACATATGAAACTGATTTGCCAGTTTCCTCCAATTTACATTTGCATCTGAACTCTCCCTTAACAATGCATCTAATGATTGTCTGTATAGGAAGATGTAATTTCCAAACTTTAGTATTGGTATAATACAGGTTGAAGCACATCCCAAAACCCAAGATGAAGGTGTGCATTTTGGGGGACCAGATGCATATTGACGAGGCAAAGGAGAATGACCTCCCCCACATGTCTGCCGATGACCTCAAGAAACTTAACAAGGACAAGAAGCTTGTCAAGAAGTTGGGTGAGTTACCTTGTGTGCGTCATTCCCACATGAGGTGGCCATGAGTAAATCGCCCTCATGGGATGCTATCCTCAGCTTTCAGCCTGTCCCTCCATCTTACACCACTTCACATTTTCAGACTACCATTCCCCCTTTCTCCTCCCACTTCATCCTCAGTCTTCCTCTCCCCTGCCACCTCATCCCTGGTCTTCATCTCCCTCTCCACATGATCCTTGGTCTTCCTCTCCCCCTCCACCTCGTCCTCTTCCCCTCTACCTCATCCGTGATTTTCCTCTCACCCACGAGTTTCCATGGTCCCCCCTTCCAGCCTGCTTATGTTCTGTCAGTCTTTCTCCATTAGGTCTGTATGACAAAACCATCTTGGGCTCTCCCAGCAGTTTCTAGCAAATTCACGTAAAGTGACCCTGAACTTCATTTTCAAAGTAAATCTCCCTTCAGTATGTGAGTTAGCATACTTGAATAAGTATTTTTCTGGATGCTTTCTGAGTACTCAATGATGATCTGTATTTGACTGATTCGACTTGGATGTTATATCTCAGCTCACTCTGATAATCCTTTTTAGTAATTTTACTGTATTGGCTAGGTATGGTGTCTAAGTGCTGTTTTTGTATTGCCTTGACAGCTAAGAAGTATGATGCGTTCATCGCCTCTGATGCCTTGATCAAGCAAATTCCTCGTCTGGTTGGGCCGGGTCTGAACAAAGCTGGCAAGTTCCCCACCATGTGCACACACTCTGAAAAGTTGTCAGAGAAGGTGGATGAAATTAAGGCCACCATCAAGTTCCAGATGAAGAAGGTAATGCATTTGGCTAGTTTGATGGTAGATTGGGTGTAAAGATCGGTGAGTGAATATGGAGGGTAGAGTATCTAGGTGAGTGAAAATTTATAAACATAACTCGTATTCTGGTTGGCCTAGGCTAGGCGGCTCTTGTGACTAAACTACAAGGATAGTAAAAGGAGGCAACTCTGTTATCATGTTTGTTTTTTCTTGGAGGGAACACTCTTGTGGGCTTCTGGGCTTTGGTTCCTTCTTCCATGCATTAAAAAAAAAGAGAGAGAGAGAACACCATGGAGTGTAGAAAAAGTTGTCATGGAGATTTTATATGAAAGGAAAGCAGATTTATAGTTGGGGGGGGGGGAGTAACCAGGAAAATTTTTATCTAACCCTTACGTGTCATGCATACTTAACTTATGCTTAAAACATGTGGCCCTTGTGCTAGGTTAAGGTACAGTACTGTATTATTTACCCCATTAGTGCCCAGGGTTTGTGTTTGAGGGATTGTGCTGGAAGGGCACTAAGCATACTGCCCTCCACTTATCAGCTTATAGTCGTGGAGTTCATAGGTTCCTACCTTGGGGTTTCCGGTCATTGGATGATGGATGGATTAACCTTTGAAAACGCCCGATTCTCTCTTAATTGTGACCACTGGATACGAATGAGTTAATTTGCCCTGTTGTGTATGTATCTAGAATTTAAGTAATAAGAGCCATTTTTATTCCTTGCACTAGTACACAGTTGCATTGGTTTAAGGTCTTTGCTAATCCTCTTGCATCCATCCATCCATCATCCAATCCTACATTGCCCCTTGAGGAGCTTAGGAGCCTGGGGCTAGGCAGTTGGTCCTGACATTTAAGATGAGTCACCAGCCTCACTCATCCCTGAGTGGCATTCCATGAGCAATGAACCCCAACCATCCCTTGGATATAAACCTTCACCGGCTCAATCCAATTGGAGCACAATAATTACCTACTAAACCACCAGGCGCCAAAATTTGGTTATATGGTTACCACCCAGTGTAGTTAACGGTTTCCTGGTGTACAGGAAACCATTTGGCTTGGCACTGAGTGTAAGTCACCCCCAGGCTGAAGGAAGAGGAAAGAATGAAGGAAAGAAAGAAGTGGGGGTATAAAGTTACCTGTAGGCAGAAGGACAAGGAAAGAATGAAGGAAAGCAAGACAAGAGGAGGGAAGGAAAGAAGGATGGAGGAAAGGAAAGGACAGACACCCGACAACAGCACTACATAGAGTGAGTGGATTGCATTCTGATTTATTAATTTATTGTTTAATTTGTCCTTGGTGCCATCAGTAGCACCACACTTTCCACTAGGGGTAGCATCCTTGCCAAACGTGATTACCAAGTCGCAAGTTTCAGTATTTCACACCAAAAGTTATTGCTGCACTTATCATCACTCACTGCACTATTCATTGTGCAGTTGCACTATTATTTGGGGATAGCACTGATGTTTCAATGGCCTTGCACGCACAAAGCTGAGTGGAAGGGAGACTTCACACCTAATGTCAACACTCGTGGCCATCTTGGCTCAAGTGTCTGACTGTTGGCTTGTGTGGGAGGCACTGTGTATGCACGGGATTGTTGTACTCGATAACCACAAATGTCATACTGTGTAAGTGAATTTTCCCATCATTATTGCAAAACAGTATAACTTTAGTTCATTGTTATGTTGATTTATCGCATACCAAACTGACATACTTTGTATTGAGGCCTGACTGACATGTGGCTTGTGTGCATACGTAGTACTCCGAATTTCATTTTTATTCTTTACTTCATTCTTTCCTCCTCCTTTTGCCTATGGGTGACTTTACACTCCCTCTTCTGTCTTTCTTTCCTTTAGCCTTTCCCCTTCCTTCTACCTGTAGGTGCCTCTACACTGAGTGACAAGCCAAATGGTTTCCTGTACCCCAGGAGACCATTTAATACGCTGGTTGGTAACCATGAGTAAAAGTCGTATTATTCAGCACCTGATTATTCAGTAGATCCAACATTTTGGCAGTTTTGAGAAATAGTCTCATTTACGAAAATCTTTGATTGTTCGGCAGATGTCCGGAATCATCTCGGCAGTCCAGGAAATGTTATCTGTGACTTGTAGGCCTAATGTTTCATTACACTTCTGTATGTTCACTAATTTCAGATTCAGGTAATAGTACTGTATTGATTACAGTATTGCACAGTATCATACAGTACAGTAACCACCCCTACCAAATTAGCGAGGGTTACGTTCCAAGCCTCCTCGCTAATTCTTGAAATTCATTCATTCTTGACACCTTCCTGTAAATGACATTTACTGGTAACTGCTAGCCCATGAACCACTGATACTGTAATGCATTACCCATAAATAAATGTTGCCTGTTAATCAGTTTCCCCGTTGTTTTTAGCTGTACGGTTGTGACAGCTCTAGTATTTTTATTCATCAGCATAATGGCGAAAGGGACTGTCCTGTTTAACTAAACCTAACCTAACTGAGTTTAACTGCACCTAATAATTTAACTAAACCTAACCTAACCTAAAGTCAGAAAAATACTTAAAAATAAACTGGAGGAATATGAATTGCTAAGGTCTTTCTGATTAACGTTAAATGTACATTTAGCGCTCATTCTTTTGTTCGTTTTTGTGTTTAATGTGAGAGAGAGAGAGTATTGATGCAAACAGTAATATATCCCATTAACCCCTTAATAACCTCCGGCACTGAACAACCCTTTACAGTACAGATGTCAGTGATGTCAAGTTAGTGTGAGCTATAAAGAAAACTGAACAATTATGGGGAGAGAACGAAGGTCACTGGTATGTTTCACGACTCTTATGTTTCGATTCCAAGCAGTCAGGCGGTTGAATAATCTCAGATGTTTTCGCCCATTTGGTAAATGCACCGTAACTTTATCAATTTTTCTGTGACTCATAGCGAATCATAGCATAGGTTTAGGAAGCTAAATAACACATTGCTAGGTGAGCCAGACGATTATCTTCATAGCTCACTAACTCAACATCACTGACATCGGTACTGTAAAGGGTCGTTCAATGCCAGAGGTTATGAAGGGGTTAATGGAATACATTACTGTTTGCATCAATAATCCCTTTCACCTGTAAACAAAAAAATGAACAAAAGAATGAGTGCTAAATGTACGTTTAACTTTCATCAGAAAGACCTGACCAATTCATATTCCTTCACTTTATTTTATGTAATTTTCCAACTATTTTATTTTGTTTGGAAAAAGTACTGTATTACAGTACTCACTCCAAACATATTTGTAATAATATAAGTAGTGATGAGTTCACCAATACAAGTGATGTACTGAACTGGTAGATAACATTCCGTATCATTTCAGCCATCCAGGAAGTGTTTTCTGACTTTTAGGCCTACTGTGTCATTACACTCGTATATGTTCACTAAATAATATATATAATTCGGATTCAGGTATAGTACCATATTGATTGCAGTATTGTACGGTATACAGTACTCTCTCCAAACACAGTTGTAATACCACAAGTGGTGATGACAGTGTTCACCAGTATATTTAAGGTACTTAGTGGGTAGGTTTTTTGATTATTCGGCAAATCTAATTTCTCGGCATCATCCTGGTCCCATAGATGCCGAATAATAGGACTTTTACTGTAACCAGATTTTGGCGCCTGGTGGTTTAGTGGGTAATTATGATGCTCCAATTGGATTGAGCCGGTGAAGGTTTATATCCAAGGGGTGATTGGGGTTTATTGCTCACGTAATGCCACTCAGGGATGAGTGAGACTGGCCATTCTCATCTTATAACTTCAGACCAACTTGCCTAGCTCCGGGCTCCAATGCTCCTCATGGGGCAATGTAGGATTAGATGATGAATGAATGATGAACTACATGAGCAGTCTGGATTTTATCTTAAAACTGACCAATCCATTAAAGATAACTCTGTTGCACGTTTGGAAGTTCTCAGCAAGAGGGTGTGACTTAAGTCTTTGGTGTACCATCACTGTATGTTTTGTGAGTATGTATGTAGGAGGCAATGCTAAGTGATATTAGTGTATCCTAATAAAATATTGATAATTTTAAAAGTATAGGGGTAATATACATTGACTGTTATTTTAATCACATTTTGTTTAATAATAATAATAATAATCTGGCCTTTTGTTTCTCAAAAGCGCCAGTTCTTCCTTTTGGGAATTCACTAGCGCTCGATACACATACATTATTTTTAAAATTACAAGAATTGTGACATTTCTTGTATATAATACAAGCTACATCATATATACATGGAAGTGGCAATAATTAAACCCTATAATCATCCGTCATAGTACCTCTCTCCAGGTCATAGCATTTTGAAAAAAGAAAGGCTTTCAGCTGTCTCTTAAAGGATTCAACAGTAGAGAGTTGTCTTATGGACAATGGCAATCTGTTATATAATCAAGGGGCTCTATATGCAAAAGAACGATCAGGGAAAGATTACTGGTGAATGGCTCCTGGCTCATCAAGAAGCAAGGAATCATCTTCACTGCGTAACATCACACCCGGGCGTGTCGATGGGAGTTTTAACAATTCAGCAAGATACTTCGGTTCACCAAACTTAAGAACCTTGAATGTAATAAGACAGTTTAAATTCAATTCTAGCCTTTACTGGTAACCAATGCAACTCAATCAGAAACGGGGTAGTTGAGGTTCTCGGGGGGAGACCAAAGATAAGCCGTGCCGCCCTGTTCAACACAGACTGAACTTTTGTTTGTATATTATTTGGAAGACCAACCCACAGTGAATTACAATAATCAACACGAGACAAGACCACTGCATGGACCAATGTTAAGAGGCACCGTCTATTCAGGAATATTCTCACAGAGTACAGATTTCTGATATGCAAGTTACACCCTCTTACAACCTGATTAATATGTTCTTTGTAATTTAACTTAGAATTAAAATAAACACCCAGATTTCAAACAGAACTGACTGGATGCAGCTGTGACATGCCAATGTTCAAAGCCAGGGCATTGTCAGTGTCATCGCCCCTTCTGTTTCCTCTGATGATGATGATGATCTCAGTTTTACCATCATTCAGCTTAAGTTTCCTCTTAGCCATCCAGATCTTAATATCAGACATTAGAGATTCAAACTTTGTCTTAGTATCGTTGATATCTGACATCTTAACATAGAGCTGGGTGTCATCAGCATAAAAATGATAGGACACATCATGAGCATCAAGTAGAGACGATAAACTGCTTGTGTAGATAGTAAATAGAATTGGACCCAAAACTGATCCTTGAGGGACTCCAAATAGAAGAGGAGCAGAATCAGAGCTAGCGTAATCAACAACCACTCTCTGAGATCTGTACGACAGATACGACTTAAGGAGCAAAAGGGCACTATCACGAACGCCATAAAAATACAGATCATCCAACAATAGTTTATGATCTACTGTATCAAAAGCTGCAGACAGATCCAAAAGTACTAGGAGAGAGGACATCCCACTACAAGCGTTTGCCACCAAGTCACTCTGAATTCTTGGTAGTGCAGTTTCAGTTGAATGGTATTTTCTGTATGCTGATTGAACAACAGGAACAACTCTTGTGTTCCAGTAGTGGTAAGAGTTGATTGAGTATGGCCCGCTCAATAATCTTGGATAAAAAAGACAGGTTAGAGATGGGATGATAATTTGTCATGCTCTCGACATCAAGGCCAGGTTTCTTAATTAGGGGCCTAAGCAAAGCACGTTTCTCAGACTGCACAAAATTACTTTCTAAGAAGCATCTATTTATTATGTTGCAGATAAAGTCTGCAGCATGCTCATACACATCAGGCAGTTGTGACATGTTACATGGATCGAGTGAGCAAAATGTTTTATTAAGTTCTCTGATGTAACATTTGACTTTGATTACATCCAGCGGATGAAATGTTGAAAGCAAATGATCCCCGGTGCACCGTGGCTGGAAGTCAACTGAGTACGCTTCACTAGGAGAACTGCTGTCTAAATCACTTCGTACACGAAATATCTCACTTGTAATAAATGAAGCAAAATCAGAAGCCAATTGGTCATCAGATACAGAAGTTGGTTTAACAATTACATTCCTCCGACCAACCAAATTGTTCACAACTGCAGACAGTTTTTTTTTATCACCGCCACATGAATCAACTTTATTTTGATAATACCTATCCTTTTGGGCTTTTACAGTGTGAACAACTGCTCTTCTCGCAAAAACATAACGCAAACGAGTTACTTCGGTCTGCTGCAAGCACCACTCACGTTCTGCCCTTCTACATTGTGTACGCAAAGAATTAATGGATGGACCATACCACGGAGAATTATCACGTACAGTGATAGTTTAACTACCTCAGGACAATAATGGTCAAAAATTGACCTGAGCTCGTTGTAAATATCAACCAATTCACCAGAAGAAAGACTTGAAGAATCGATGGAGTTTAAACGTTGATCAATTTCAAAACACATCAACTGGCGGTCAACGTTGTTGTAATTTCTGAACCTGATGACCTTTTTATATGAAGGGGATTTCGGGACATCAAAACTAGAGTGATCAGAGCATGATCAGAGATGAGGGGGTCAAATGAGTCAACCTCCATGTCTGATACGCGCCTGCAACCAACAGGGGACAAGATCAAGTCAAGGACATGTCCTGAGACATGAGTTGGATTACTCACATGATTGAAAAACTTGTTCTGGGTGATCAACTCAAGGAATTCTGAAGAAAATGGTGTTGACTCTAGACTGTCAACCCAATAATTGAAATCACCACAAACAAGAAGTCCTCCAGGTTTAAGAGAAAACCCTTCAAGAAACTGCCCAAACTCCTCCATAAAACCTCGATCTCTGCCCAGATGACCTGGTTGATAGACAATTGCAATTCTAACGGTATTCTGATGGAAATTTATTAATACTTCCATAAATTCAAATGAAGATGGGGTCAGGTCTGAGTCAGTGAGAGAAACGTTTGCAAGTAGACTGTAGCACCAGTCGAGCAGGGCAGTACTCCCGAGGTGAATGGAAAGCTGATGACAGGGAGTGCTGGAGCTCCCGTTTCATCAGCCCTCAGGACTGGTTCCTGACCATCCCCCTTTGCTGAACTTTTTCAGTGTCTCAGTTACACAGAGAGTAGGCCAGCATGCTCTCCAGTACAATTTCTCTATCTTCACCAAACTACATGCAAAGTACACACTACACTACCTATTCTAAATTAACAAAAATGGCGTCAATTCACCCAGCCTCGGAGTCCCCAGGGGGGGGGACCATAAATGCCCCCACCATCTGCCCCTCTCCCGGTGACGACTCGAGGTGCCTGGAACCACTGTCTGACTCTCTTCATCTTCATTTCTGCAACATTCGCGGCCTTTCATCTAACTTTTACTCTGTTGAGCACCACCTCTCCTCCTCTAAACCTCACCTTCTTTTTCTAACGGAGACTCAGCTGTCTGAGGCAACTGACAGCAAACCCTTTTCTGTATCCTCCTACTTTCTCTATACTCATTTCAAAGCCAAAGGTGGCTGTTGTGTATACATACGCAACGACTTATCTTGCTCTCGTGTTCCTGAACTTGATTCTTCTGAATTCTCCACACTCTGGCTTTGGCTTTCCTGTCATTCTCTGACTAAATATATCTGTGCTGTTTACTTATCCCCTAATTCTACCGACTATCAAAAATTCTTCGACTATCTTACTTCTACGATGGAACACATTCTGTCCATTTCTCCTTTCTCTGAAATCTCCATTCTTGGAGATTTCAATGTTCACCACCACCTTTGGCTCTCCTCTCCTTTCACGGATCCACCTGGTGAACAAGCCTACATCTTTTCTATCCTTAATGACCTAGAGCAGCTTGTACAGCACCCTACCCGTATCCCTGACCGCCTTGGAGAGAGCTCCAACATACTTGACCTCTTCCTCACAACTAATCCTTCTGCTTACTCTGTTAATCTTTTCTCTCCGTTGGGCTCCTCCGATCACAACCTTATTACCTTAACCTGTCCTATCACTCCGGTACGGCCTGTGGACCCTCCAGGGAAGCGTCGTCTGTGGCATTTTGGAGCCGCGGACTGGGAGGCCCTCAGGCAGTACTTCTTTGATTTTCCCTGGAATGATTATTGCTTCCATGGCCGTGAGCCATCTGAGTGTGCCTTGCGCATTACAGAGGTTATTCTCTCGGGCATGGAAGCATACATTCCTTTCTCATATCCTTTGACTAACGCAAGAAAGCCTTGGTTTAATCACGCTTGTTCTAATGCTGTCCGCAACAAGGAGAAGGCCTACAAAAGGTACCGGAGCCAACCCACCCCTGAATCACATTGTCTTTACGTTTCTGCCCGGAATCGTGCTAAGTCTGTTCTTCGCTCTACTAAAAATAATTTCATCCATACTAAATGCTCTCAACTCTCCAACTCGAATTCTTCCCGCTCCTTCTGGCACCTTACCAGAAATCTTTCTAACAACTTTACCTCATCATCCTTCCCTCCTCTTTTCTACTCTGATGGTTCTGTAGCTATTTCTTCTACTGATAAAGCAGATCTCTTCGCACAGACTTTCTCCTCCAATTCCACCTTAGACGATTCCGGTGCTGTTCCTCCAACACTTCCCCCCTCTGACTTCCTCATGGCTGATATTAAAATTTCTTCAGTTGATGTATTTTCTGCCATCACTGGCCTCAGTACTAACAAGGCATATGGGCCTGATGGGGTCCCTCCTGTTGTTCTCAAGAACTGTGCTTCTGTGCTTACACCCTGCCTAGGTAAACTCTTTCGCCTTTGTCTGTCAACTTGTACCTTTCCTTCTTGCTGGAAGTTTGCTCTCATTCAGCCAGTCCCTAAGAAGGGTGACCACTCCCAACCCTCCAACTATCGTCCAATTGCTTTAACGTCCTGTATTTCAAAAGTTTTTGAGTCTATTCTTAATAGAAAAATTTTAAGGCATCTTTCCTATCACAACCTTCTTTCCGATCGTCAGTATGGGTTCCGTCAGGGACGCTCCACTGGCGATCTTCTCACCTACCTTTCAGACTCCTGGTCATCCTCCTTTCGGGACTTTGGCGAAAGCTTTGCCATTGCACTTGACATCTCAAAGGCTTTCGATCGAGTCTGGCATAAATCTTTAATTTCCAAACTGCCCTCCTACGGTTTCTATCCTTCTATCTGTGCCTTCATCGCTAGTTTCCTTTCTGGTCGTTCTATAGCCGCTGTTGTAGACGGCCATCTTTCTTCTCCTAGATCTATCAACAGTGGTGTTCCTCAGGGCTCTGTCCTATCACCAACTCTCTTCCTTTTATTCATCAATGATCTTCTAAGCTGTACATCTAACCCTATCCACTCATACGCTGATGACTCCACCCTTCACCTTTCCATTCGGTTGTCGCAACGCCCATCTCAACAGTTACTTCAACAAACAAGGGATGAGGCTATGGCACACCTAATGTCTGACTTGGCTCGTATCTCTGACTGGGGTAAAAATAATATGGTTGTTTTTAATGCATCTAAGACTCAGTTCTTACACCTATCAACCCGACAAAATCTTCCACAGGTATACCCACTAATGTTTAATAATATTCAGCTTAATCCTGCATCATCCTTGAACATGCTTGGAGTTTCATATACTCGGGACTTATCTTGGAAAAATCATATTATATCTCTTGTAAAATCTGCTTCCAAGAGATTGGGTGTGCTATGCCAACTCCGCTCTTTCTTTACCCCTGCGCAATTGTTGACTCTATACAGGGGTTTTATCCGCCCCTGTGTGGAGTACAACTCTCATGTGTGGGGAGGCTCCCCACATACAGCTCTTCTCAATAGGGTGGAGTCAAAGGCTTTTCGTCTCATTAACTCTCCTCCTCTTACTGACTCTCTTCAACCTCTGTCTCTTCGCCGCTCTGTTGCATCTTTATCTCTTTTCTATCGCTACTTTAATAGTCAGTGCTCCTCTGAACTGTCTGCTTGCATTCCTCCACCTCTACGACGGGCGCGTAGCACCCGTCTGGCAGGAAACTCTCATCCCTTTTCTGTCCATCTCTCTAATGCAAGAGTTAACCGTTACTCCCAGTCTTTCATTTATGCAACAGGTCAGCTCTGGAACTGTCTCCCTCTGTCTGTATTTCCTGCTGCCTATGATCTCCAGTCTTTCAAACGCAGTGTGTCCAGGCATCTCAAAATGATCGGATCTTGAATTTGGCTCTCTATTGTATTTTGTTTTTCTCTTGGAGGGAACTGTTACTGCGGGCTCATGGCCTTTGGTTCCTTCTTCCTCGCATAAAAAAAAGAAAGAAAAAAAAAAAAAGTGCTGCCGAGTAGATGAGTGCTACGCCTCCTCCTGGATAGTCAGCAGCAGGCCTGGGAATACTAATAATAGAATGTGTCTTAGGCAAGGCATTACAAATAATATCGATATCAGACTCCTACAACCAGGTTTCAGTCAAGCACAATATGTCAAGCTCGTGCTAATTTAGGGTTTCATTAATATAGTCTATCTTATTATGGATGGAACGAATATTTAAAAGACCCATCCTTAACTGGTTCAAGAGGGACGTAGTCAGTTTTTTGAATGGTCAAAATTGGTGTTTTCAATCAATCTATTCCTATGAGAAATCATAATTGGACATTCTCTACTTGATGCAAAATGGGCAACTGCCTGTGACTTTGAATTAGCATCTTGATGTCTTAAAGAGGAGCAGTTGATGCATTTGGGAGAATTTCTGTTACTACAGTCCATAGATTTATGGGCTCCAGCACAAAAGACACATTTAGGTTCATCACTTTTCCTAGAACATCTCTCAAATGTATGTCCAAAGCCTTGACAGTGATGACACTGTGTAACCCAGAATCTATCGAAAGCGCGGCATCTTGTAAGATCCACATAGATGTAATTTACACAAACTACGGAGTCCAGGTGGACCACCCATCAACATAGAACATAAGGAGAGGATAACTGCAATAGATCAGTTGGCCCATGCTAGTCAGCTCTTAAAACAATCTGACTAAAGTACTACTCATAGACTTCATGTCAGAAAAACAACGCAACAGATAAGGATAGTGAGGTTTCCTGATTTATCTTTTCCCTCATGGTTTGTGGGTCCTCCAGACTAAGCTCTTAGACCAAGTTATTATAATATAACCCTCCCGCCCCCTGGTGGCAAGTCATGGAGATGAGTTCATGTAGGTTTTTCTTTTTGATGATCATTAACATTGCCAGAATAACTGCCGCCTTGTCAGCCTTTGTCATCATCATTGTTGTTACTCTGGTAGTAACATACCAAGGTTCAGTACAGAAGATTGTGGCATTCATTCATTTCACTTGTATGGCAGTGTTCGCTTGTTTTACTTTCCTGGGACTGAATGACTCATGTGGCCATGGCCACCCTTAATGCCTGAAAATCACAAATCTCCCACCCTTATGGTCTCCCCAGCTGTATTTCGGGTCCAATTTTTCAACTTTCACCGAGGTAAATTTTGGTCTTAGAGATTTCATGAGCTTGAAGTTACACCTAGAAGTGTATATATCACTCTCTTATGTCTAATGGTTATCGCACTATTGACCATCAAAGATAAAAGTCACCCCTTGTGTAAGAAGGAAAATTTTGGAAAATACATTATTTTTGCCAAATAACTGTACAGAAATCACTAAAATAAATATGAATTATGTGCCTAGGCATGAAACAAGTTGAAGGAGTGGAAAAAGAAACAAAAAAATTTGTAGCCTGTCTATGATTTCCAGTATTAGGACTTTACTTAGCAGGACCCAAAACTGATGGTGGTCAGACATTGTTCTTTAAGGCAGTGGTTTCCAACCTGTGGAGCATGCCCCCCTAGGGGGGCATGAAGGGCTGCCTGGGGGGGGGTGCAAAGGCTTGATAAAGAGGGTAATTATATTTGAAAACTGAATTATGATGGAATTCAGTACTTTCTAAATATGGAGAAAATATTTCAGAAATTAATAAGAAATCTAGTTATCTGAATATACTGTATAAACAATTTCAAAGATTAAGAATCTGATATTTATTGACATGTGCCAACTGTGCCTGTAAAATACAGTACTTGTGGAAGGGGTGCGCAGGGAACATGTCATGCAGTGAGGTGGGACAAGAATTAGAAAAGGTAGGAAACCACTGCTTTAAGGGTTAAAAGAAGTACATTGAAAGGAATGTGGTGAGTAATACACATGTGAAACTAGTAAAGATAAAAAGAAGTAAATGGCTTTAGAAGAAATGTAGATGCAAACAAATCCTAAAAGAGTAAGCCATTTTAGAGAGGTGAAAATATAGAAGTGAGGATAGAGAAAAGTTTTGTGTAGTTGCTCATGGGTCTGCCTGGTCAAGCAGACCCATGGACCACAGGTAGGCTGTACTTCTGGGAGCAGTTTTATAGATACAGTAAATGCATATCTTGTTTAGGGATCTTGTGTCCTCTTGTAGTTGTAGATAATGCCTCAAAAGGGCCCTTCCCACAAGGTGTAGGAAAACAAAGGAGGTTTGGCTCCCCAATAGATGCTGCAGCTGCTCCACCCAGATGGTACAGTATCACCATGTGCAGATTCCCTCTCAGCACAGAGGGAAAAAATGTTTTGAAAGGCTAAGGAATGGGAATGGTGGAGGTTGATGAATGGGCATGATGAGAGCAGTTATGTAGGGTGCAAGGCTATTCTACTAATGTACTCCCATATATTTAAGGGTAGATGATTGGTTACTCTTCTTTGTGGCATTGTATGGTAAGAAAAACTTTTGGAAGACTGTCAGCCACACTGCAGCATTCTCAAAGGTAAAGGTGGAGAGCAAATACCATGAGGCACTTAAAAGCAGTGCTTATCTCTGTAACATGACCTCTGAATCAGTGGCAGGTTATTCATCTAGTCGTGGGATGTTAGACTACTACATCATTCAGGCTACAAATTGCCCTGCCCTAAGTATTGTAGTTATTTTACCTTTCACACCTGAGTCTAACCAGTATATAATGATGAGTTTGTGCATGTATTATCTGAGCCTTACCAGGTATTATGAAGCCAGATTTTACCACTGATTACAACTGAAGGCTAATGTAGGAGTATGTTGTTAATGAGCCTGTGGTAAATAACTTGTTTGTCACAGGTGCTATGTCTGTCGGTTCCCATTGGCCACGTGGACATGACTGCTGATGAGCTTGTGCAGAACATCTACCTGGCCATGAACTTCCTGGTGTCGCTGCTTAAGAAACACTGGCAGAATGTCCGCTCCCTCCACATCAAGTCCACCATGGGCAAACCACAGAGACTCTATTAAATAAACCTGTGTGGAGTGATGTGGACTTTTGCTCTCCTGTTTCAGTAAAAGTTTTTAATTGCTTTAGTTTCTACCTGATTTGGAGTGACCCACCTGAAGAGGCTAATATTGAATATATATATATGAAATAGAACTGTAGTTAGTTCCTGAATATATGTTGCATTTAATGATATTGTCAACAGTAATTTAACAAGTTACTAAAAAATTCGTGTTACATCATGTGATTTATCAGCTTTTACCAGTTTACATGACCATTTGGTAATAGGTGGTGACTGCCGTCATCCATTCATAATGTAGTGCTGTCTACTTCTTTAACCTTTCTTATTCTCCCTGTGCCTGCCTCTCTGCCTACTTCTCTCATGGTCATTTTTTATTAACTTTTTGTCACATCAGGTGGCTCTGCATTGAGTGGCAAGCCTAATGCTTTCCTGTAACTGGAAACCATTTACTATGCCAGGTGGTAAAGGAAGAGGATATTTGTAGGCTCAAATGTACAGAAGTGACAATTGTTAGATGGATGTGTAGTGCATCCTAGAAGGCAAGGCCTGGGGGAGCCAAGAAAGAGTTGAAAGGGGGGACTAGACTGGAGTGTATTGGTGTTGTGATGAACATGTGTAAATTGAGATGGTTTGGGCATGTTGAGAGGATGGAAGATGACCATTGGGTGTGGAGGATGGGAAGTGAATGTTGAGGGTAGGGTTGCAAGGGGCAGACAAAAGACCTGGGATGAGGTTATAGTGTGTGACAAGGGTAAGGAACTGAATAGTGAGGCTGCAAGAGATTGAGTAGCATGGAGAACTGCATTAGGGGACCAAGGCCAAGAGTGCAAGTATGTTGGAGCCTTTTAAAATATGAAGCTGTTCGCAGTAAAGGTGCTTTTGTTTTTTAGTTCAGTAGTTGAGAGAGGAAAAGAAAATCATGGATAGAGAATTGTTTTGCCAGTAGGAAATATTGACAGATTTCAGTAGTCTGATAACTTTCCCCTTGCTGCACCATCACTACGCATGTGCACTCACTGCTGCAGTCCAGAGTGCAGCACTGTACTATACTGAACAGCATACTTCAGAAGTTTGTACCGTGGTAATTGTCTTTTCCAAGAGGAAGCAAATTGACTTATACCCTCAATGTTTCAATCATCCTGTTCTGCACTGCCAGGGCAAAATACTGCACATTCATTACTCCCCAGTCCTTTATTCCCCAATCAGGGGGATTAGGACCTGGAGCCAGACTATTTAATTCGGAAATTTTAAGACCCGTTTGTTCTGAGTATTATTTATAGCATTAAACCATATCATTCCTTGAGCTGTCCACTTACATGCCACATTTGGGTTAGTACCATAGCCTACTAGACCACCAAATGTCTTAAGTGGTTACCACCATATGTATTTGATGACACCAGTCAGTCTGGCTGAGCAGACTCATCATCTGCAGGCAAACAGTTACCCTTACAGGGGCATCTCATGTGGGTGACAGCAAATCATCAGGAATAGTTGGATATCAACTTGAGTAAATGGTTTCTGGGTTACAGGAAAACACTGTACTTGTCTGTGAATGTAGCTATCAGAAGGTAGCACCACATTAATTGAAAACTGTAGCAGGCATTGCTCCATACAATTAACCATGCTCCGCATCTCTTGCATCACAAATAATTTTTCATCAAATTTTTGGAAGCAAGTGGGTGAGCTGACTGGATTCATTTGTGCATCAGCTTCACAATTGTAAACTTTTTCTTTTCCAACCTGATAGTTAATTGCCTGTGAGATAAATTCAAGTTTGGGGGGTTTGAGTGGGTGTATGACCCATTTCATTGGGCATGCCATGGATTAGTTCTCACATTACCATATATTTATTTTTTTTTTTCTCGTTACTTTCTGGGTTGTACCATACCTAGACCACACTGGGGTGTGGGTGGGGTAAATGAGTTGGGATGTGGATTTGGTGCTGAATTTTGATAAAATGTATCTAGTTAATGGAGAATTGATTGCTGTACAGTATAATCAGATCATGGATGGAGGAAGAGGAGGGGGGGGGGAGAAATGCTGTCTTGACAAGAACTGTACTATCATCAGTCTCCTGCTAGCACTGTCTTGACTTCCATTTTCTTATAAAATTCAAGTGTTTTCATATCCATTGTTTTGTGCATCTAATTGCTATCATATAAGAATTTGTCATGTAACCCCTTCCACTATCACAGTTGACTGGGAAGTATTGGTAAAATTTTGTAATGGTACTGTATATTAGACATTTTACCCTCAGAATCTGTGATATTATTTTTAGTTTATAGAGTTATTAGAGATTTTAATAAACTTAGAGAATTTGTCATGTACTGAAGAGATTTATGAAGGATATACAGTGTGTAAAACCTGCAAGGCTATGCAGTACTGGTATGAAATCTTTAAGGCAGATTCAGATCATCAGGAGATAACAAGAAGTAAATGAAAATGACCACCACAGTTTAAGGGTTTTAGGATTGGTGATTGACACCAGATAGCATTACAAGACAGAAGAACCTCCATTGACTCACTTCTTGGGAATCAAACCCACACTAAGGTAAAGCTGTCACTCCCACAGGCTTTCCAACCATTAACCCACTTCATACTATGAAAACAGTTTGAGACTAGGTATGTCTTGCTTAATGACATAGTTGCAGTGCATCTGCAAATGGTTAGGCCTATGATGTAGAGCCAGGATTCTGGGGGCTTGAATGATGAGTGAATATCTAGTAGTAGTAGTTGTTCCCTAGGCAGTCTGGCCGAACAGCCCTGAGTCCCCTAGGAAGGCCATGGCCGAGACCGGGCTTTCCCACAGAGCTCTCAAAGAGTGTATGTTGTGTTGTTGGCATAGGTGATTGTGTGCAATGCAGTCTTCCATAATGTGCTTAATAGTATGGGGTGCTGTGTTGCATCCTGGACAGGCATCAGCGACGGAGTCATCCACCCTCTTCTGGTAGCTTAAGGGGGCTGGATGGTGCCTACATCTCAGCCTGGCCAGGTGGACCCTGTCCTCACGAGGAAGATAGGATTCAGAAGGGTGGATGTCAGGAGGCCGTGCATGCAGCTGTGTGTTGTCTTTAAGTGACTGAATGGAGCGGCAAGTGATCTGAGTGTGGATATGCTTCTGGAAGCTGGTTTGAGGGGGTAGAGAGGACAGTATTTGTGTATGATATCGTGTGCTGGGTGTTGTTTTGATGTTCCTTGGTGTGGGTGGATGTGCTGCCATGTACTGTAGTGGATGTTGTGGGTTTGTGGAGGCTGCAGCAAGAAACTGGGTGCCTCTCATGTTTAGGTGATCCTTGACTTTGAGAACTTTGGTTTCTTGATGTAGGTGGTCTGTGGGTGTGGTAGCTGTGCAGCCTGTGATTATTTTTAGGGCCTTTTTCTGTATGGTCTGTAGAGTGTTGTAGTGTGTTTTGGTGAGGTTAGAAGCCCAGGGAGAGCTTGCATAATTCATTACTGAATGTATGTATTGTTTGTATACTGTTGTGGTGGTTTCTTTGTTGTGTCTGAATGTTGTATGGGCAAGTGACTTTGTGATGTGTTGTTTAAATGACATTGATGTATTGTATGTTACACCAAGGATTTTGTGTGTGTGTGTGTGTGTGTGTGTGTGTGTGTGTGTGTGTGTGTGTGTGGTAGGGGAGTGTTGTTTATGGTGAGGTGTGGGATGTGACTGTTTTCTGCTGTCCAGTTTGTGAGAAGAGTCACTGTAGATTTGGCTGGGGCTATTTTGAACCTGTTTGTGGTGAACCATTCGTGTAGTGTGTTGAGGTAAGGTTGAATGATGTGTACAGCTGTGTTTGCATTTTGGTTAGTACATGTAAGTGTTATATCATCTGCATAGGAAGCTATGTGTATCTGTGGTGTGTGGGGTGTGGGTATGTCATGCATAAATAGGTTAAAGAGTGTAGGGGACAAAACAGATCCTTGAGGGATGCCGTTTGTGAAGTTTCTGATGTTAGAAGACTGACCGGCAAATGTTACATGTGTACATCTGCCTGCTAAGTAGTTTGCCAGCCATCTTTTTGTGTTATTGTGCATGTTTGTGTTGAGTTTTGTTTGTGAGGTTGTGGTGGGGGATGGCATCAAAAGCTTTGATAATGTCTAGTGTGATTAGGATTGTTCTGTGTGGTGGCCTAGCTGAATTCATGCCATCGAAAACTCTCTGTGTAAGGTCTGTAAGAAGGGTGTTTGTGGAGTATAGTGGCCTAAAGCCATGTTGTGACTGGGCTAGGGGAATGTGAGGTGTGACTAGTTGTAGTATCAGTCGTTCAGTGACTTTAGAGGGGGTGCAGAGGAGTGTGATGGGGCGATGTGAGGAGGGTAACGTGGGGTCTTTGTTGGGTTTAGGGATAGTAATGATATTGCCATGCTTCCAGATGTTGGGTATTATGTTGTGGGGGTAGCTGTAGTTTGATATGTTGGTGAGTGCTTGTATGCCTTGTGGTCCTAGGTGTTTCAGGTGAATATTGCTTATGTTGTCTGGTCCACAGGCAGATGAGTGCTTGAGGTTGTTAATGATGTGCTTCGTCTGGTTGTAAGTGAAAGGTGCGTAGTCTGGGTCTCTTGGGAACTGTCTCTTACGTTGGATGATACGTCGGTCTTCGGGATGGGGGTTTAGATGGCTGACTTGTGAAAAGTGATTGATGAGAGTGTTTGCTTGTTGCTTGTTTGAGGGTACGGTGTCTGTTGCTGTGATGGCAGCGTGTGATTGTGTGGTGTTGCTGTTGGAAAGTGTGATGCAGTTTAGTGTTTTGTAGAGTTTGCTGATGTTTGTTTTGTGGTCAAGTGTTTGGAGGTAATTTTTCCAGTTTAGTGTTTGCTGTTCTGATATTTTATTGTTTATTTGAGTGTTGAGTTCTTGTATTTGTTGTACGGTGTCTTGTGTATGGGGTGTTGGGTTGTGTCACAGTTTGTCCCGTTGTCTGATGGGGCCTTGAATTTCTGGTGTGAAGTTGGGGTTGTCTCTCCTTCTGTTGCCCCTAGGGATGTGTCTTTTGTCTGCGTTTTGTATAATTGCATTGAAAGTGTGCACAGTGGTGTTGATGTTTGTGATGGGTGTACTGTTTAGTGTTTCGAGATGTTGTTCTGTTTCAGTTACAAAGGTCTCCCAGTTGGCTCTCTTATAATTAGTGTATGTGTGTTTGTGGCCAGCAGGGGTGATTCTGGTTTTGGTAGTGATGATGACTGGGAGGTGATCAGAACCTAGGGTTTTGAGCACTCTCCATGATGTTGTGGGGGTGAGGTTTTGGGAGTAGAAGGTGATGTCAGGAGATGATGGGAGGAAGAGGGCTTGGTGTGGGATATGGGTATGTTGGTCAAGACTTTAGTATGAAAAGGTGATCTGTTTGGGTTTGTAGTACCAGCCCTCTGTCTATGTCAGGGTTGTTGATATGCCAGGCCGACGACTTGGCGTTGAAATCACCACCCAGGATGATGATGGGTATGTTAGTGATGTGGTGTATCTGTGGAGAGTAATTGTGCGGTACTGTGGGGGACGACTGGGGGGGAATGTATGTGTTAGCGATTGTTACGTGTGATTTGTTGCCAGTGCGAATTTTAATTGATTGTATTTCTTTTGTGGTGTCACGTGGGGGGAGAAGTGACTTTGTGTGTGCACTGGTATCTGCAAAGTTGATGGATTTGTGTACCAGGGTGATGAGTCCACCGCCACCGCCGTCAGCCTGGTCTTGTCGAATGGTGGTGAAGTTATGAAATGTTGGTGTTTTCTATGCTCTGTGTAGTTTTGTTTCTTGTAAGATGGCAATGTGTATGTTCTGCTGTTTGATGAATTGTGTGAGTTCATGTTTTTTGGTGTTTATGCCATCTATGTTTAACTGAAGGATGTTTATGTTGTGTGTGCGATGTGTGTTGGCTGCTGAAGCATGGGGGGAAGGTGGTGTGGGTGGAGGGGAAGGGGTAGGAGGAGGTTGTGATGGAGGTAAGGGTTGAGGTGGATTAGGATGGGTTGGAATGGGAGGAGTTAGGGGACTGGATAGTGTGGGAAGGGTCAGTGGGTTTGGCTGTGGAGGTGTGAAGGAAGTAGGAGTAGGATTGGAAGGGGGGTTGATGGGTGGGGGGAAGGAGCATAAGGAGCAGGTCCAGGTGTTTGTGTGATGTTTTCTGGATGCAAGTGTTGTGCAGGTGTAATGAGTCCAGTTCTTGCAGGAATTGCACTGAACTGAACCCTTTGTCTGTCGGCTCGATGTGATAGGTTTTGAGCATGTTGGACATATGTATTTGTTGGTGAGTCCTGGATTGCTCTCAATGTCCCCGGCTAGAAGAAGTCGTCGAGAAATGACAGCTGGGGAGTCATTTCTTGGTGTAGAAAAAACGGTGTTGTTGTGTGTGATGTGTTGAGAGATGTGGTACTTGCCTGGGCGACCGAAGCCACTCTCAGGTACTCGAGCCCCTTGAGGGGCCGGGGGGGTTTGCGGTGGTTTGGCCCCCATGCTGTCCTCTTCTCTTCGACGGCCTCTGGGGGGTAGACCCATGACGAAGATGCCACTGCTCCAGGTCCTGAATATCTAGTCCATTTCACTGGTGATAGTTTTCCCTCTGGTGCACTTTCTCTCCTTTTTTTTCTGGACCCTACTTCACCCCATCCATAAGTGGGGGGGGGGGAAAGATGAATGTTAATGATGTATGGTTTATGCCAACTGGAAAATCATCACCAGCGGTGCATAACTACGTCTAATATTGAAACACATTTCACAGGCAATTACTGAGTTCGATAGTTACTGCATAGTGTTTTGGTTTTTATCTTAAGGAAGTGGATTGCTATTTGTGTCCACAACCATACATAAGGATTTGTAGTTAATATTTTTTACTTACTGTATAATTCTAGAAATTTCCAGGTAGATGCTGTGTGCAGGTGGGCAGTTCTGGCTATTCAAAGGATATCCAGCATTATTGTGGTGAGTTGTATATGCCCCCTTTTTATTTTTTTTATTTTTTTGGTAATTACTGTTGTGGTGTATGCAACTCTGATATCATTTTAAGAAATATATATACAGTGTCTGTCTATCCATATCGATTGCCAGATGCCTTAATTCCATAAGGGGTGACCACAAACAAATTGCCTCCATGTTGCTCTGTCGTCCACCATTTCACTGCTCTCCCAGCAGCTCATACCCCCCCCCCCCTCTATTATATACCTCTCCATTCCATTGCTCCAACTCATCCTCAGTCTCCCCTTCCCCCTCCTCCACTCCATCTCACTCACATACACTCATTAGTTTCTCGCCCTTCATCCTCTCCACATGGCCAGACCACCTCAATGTACCTGTACTTCTAACGCTTTCTATCACATCCACATCCGCACCACACCACAGTTCTCCTTCACTTCCTCGTTTGTCAGTCTGTTACTCCATGCAATTCCACATGCCTCTCTCAAATAACTCATTTCCACTGCATTCACTTTTGACGTGCACTTCCAACAAGGTCCAAGCTTCACTTCCATTTGTTAGAGTTGGTATCATAATGCTATCATGCAGCGACTTTTTTACTTCCATGCTTACTTCCCTACTTCTTATCACCACATTCAAAGAACCAGCAACCTTTCTTCCTTGTATATGCCCTTTCAACCACTTCATCCTCCAAACTTCCATCCTTACTCTTCACACTACCCAAGTATTTAAGCACTCGCATTTTCCATTTCCTCATCCAACCTCATTATACATTCACTGGCTTCACTTCTCTCAAAGACCATAACTTTACTCTTTCCTTCATTTACTGTTAGGTTCCATTTCTTACACACCCTCCCAAAATCATTCACCAGGGCTTGCAGTTCCTCTTTGTCTTCACTTAACAAAATACAGTATCATTTGCAAACAACAGTACCCGAAGTCTCCAGATGCTGCCATCTCACATTTGGGCTGCTCCAACATCCTCCGCCCTTCCTCGTATCTCTTTTATAACCCCATCCGTATACAAACTGAACAGCCATGGAGACCTGACACATCTCTGTTTCAGTCCAACAATCAGATAGAAAAATTCAGTCATTTCTCTATCCACACACACTGCACTGTCATACATACTCTTCACGGCATTCAACAACTTCCTATTTACTCCATATACTGTATTCTTAATGTTTTCCACATTCCTTGTCTATCCACTCTGTCGTATGCTTTTTCGAATCCACGAAGGCTGCATACAACTTCTATCCCTTCTCTAGAAACTTTTCCACTAAAGACCTAAGAACAAATATCTACACAACCTCTTCCCTTCCTAAAATCTCCCTGTCCTTCTCCAGCTAATCCCATTTTTTTCCTAACTCTGTCAGTAAGTATCCTACCATGTGCTTTTCCTATTACACTCAGAATACAAATGCCCCTATGATTACCACACACTTCTTTTTCCCCTTTTCCTTTGTACAGGGCAGTAGTTACACTTGACTTCCAGTCCTCCAGGACTCGACCTTCCTCCTAGGCCAATCTGCGCATCTTCCATATCCATTCTACCACTGTCTCTCCCTCGTGCTTCATCATTTCACCACACACTCCATGCACATGTATAGTATCAATCATGAGATACAATTTTCATGATGTGTATGCCACATGATGTAGTGCTGCCTCTTTCCTCCTTTACCTTTATCATAATTTTTAAGTGTCTGCCTTCTTTTTCTGTGTCTCCCATCTTTGCTGTCACTTTTTATTACTCTTCTTTTCTTTTCAGGTGGCTTTACATTGAGTGCAAGTCTAATGGTTTTCTGTATGCCAGGATATAATTTACAGCTCTGGGTGGTAACCATATAACCAACCCATCCATGTTCCCTGTGTCAAAAAGTGAGTTGGGGGAGGGTTAGTACCCCTCCCCATAAAACGACTAACTCAAAGACAAATGGCCATCCCTTGCAGGATTATGGCATCTAGCTGTAGATAGATAGAGTGTATGCCGCTGATGTACGGTAATTTTTTTATGTTCATCCCTTCAAATTGTGACACACAGTGGTAATTTTTTTCATGATAAGGTGTGTATACAATTGATGTTATTTTTTTATGTAATGTTCCATGAATTCATGATATTCAGTGTTTTAATCATGTTTTTAATATATTTGTATAACTTTGATATAGTTTTCATACTAGTGCCACCAATTTATGGAATACAGTGTGGTAATATATATGCAGTATATACATACAGTCAAGTCACCTATGGCACGGATGTCTATGCCATGGTTTTCTATGACACGGCAAGGTGCCAGACCCCCCAAAAAACAACCACGCACATAAACTACCTATGGTGCGGGCGTGGCAAGGATTGTAACGCGCTGGCAAATTCTCCTGGTGGCGCGCTCCCCTGTTTGTAAACAAAGAAGATGGCAACCACTTCAGATCCATACTACAATTGCTCCAACTGTGGAATATTAAACATCACCAAATTCATTGCGTTAAGTAATGAAACATTAAAGATTCTTTGGGCATTGTAACTAGTTTATAGGTTTTTTCGTAAAACTGCCATGAACGGGTTAGTGACGAAGCACCTGTCTCTGAGCTAAGACAAAGTACAATGCCTCCCGTCATCATCATCATCACGTATATAAGAACGATTATTAATGTGTTAATTGTGAATTTTGTTGACACTTGAGCATGCAAACTTCATCAAATAAACTTCTTCAATCAGTGCTTGACCAGGCAGCCTTTACCATCTTTAATGTTTTTGATCAGTCAGCTGATCTGTGTCTATTTGGCCAAGCTTTTTTTTCGCTCGATCTGCAGC
Organism: Coenobita brevimanus; assembly: GCF_032717465.1. Lineage (NCBI taxonomy): Eukaryota > Metazoa > Arthropoda > Malacostraca > Decapoda > Coenobitidae > Coenobita > Coenobita brevimanus. The sequence goes on from NC_137037.1 coordinate 42,041,980, forward strand.
GCATGGTATTGTCCAAGTAGACACAAGGCTGATCACCCTCTCGTTTTTTGTGCCTATTGTTACGAAATACATGCATTGACTGATTGCTTGATTGTGCATGTGTAAAGTGGGGAAACATGGGGGTAAAGTGGGGTGAAAAGGGTGACTTTGGGCGAACATCCAGAACCAAATTCCATTTTTCCCATAGGTTTAGTTATTTCTATGGCACTGTTTTCTGTGTCACAGGTGCGGTCCAGAACCAATCAGCTGCGCCTTAGGCAACTTGACTGTATAATTTTATATATGTATATATATATATGCCACTGGTGCCCTTTTTTGTAGTAATGCCTAAATTTAAAGGTGGATTCACATTGGGCAAAATGGCTAAGCATTGACTGTTTTTATGAGCAGTTTGTAGTTGTACTTACCTCGTGCTCTAATGGAATATTTTATTCATAGTTGGAGGGGAGTGGGGAAACACATTTAAGTGCTCATCACAAGAGCAAACCTCCAAGCAAGCTGAATCCCACTGATTTGGCCATTTGGCATGCAAAAATGGCTAACATTTAAGCCATTTACTGCCCAGTATGATATGTTGACATAATCTGTTGTGAATTACTTACTGTGCAGGATATTTCAGTATTAATGTTCAATAGCATTGTTTGGTTCTAAAGAAGCCTAATGCACCATAAATGTTAGAACTCATGATAACTGTTTTAACCAAGAACAAAAAACATTGTTGTTAATTCTAGTGAGAGAGGATAGTGTTTGGAAACTCCCTGTACTGTTGTTTGCAGATGATATCGTGTTGTTGAGTGAAGACGAAGGGGAGCTGCAAGGCTTGGTGGATGAGTTTGAGAGAGTGTGTAAGAAACGGAATCTAAAGGTGAATGTAGGGAAGAGTAAAGTGATGGTCTTTGAGAGAGGTGAAGTCAGTGAATGTACAGCGAGGTTGGATGGTGAGGAATTGGAAATTGTGAGTACGTTTGAGTACTTGGGTAGTGTGATGAGTAAGGATGGAGGTTTGGAGGGTGAAGTTCTTGAAAGGGTACAGCAGGGAAGAAAGGTTGCTGGTTCTTTGAAAGCAGTGATAAGAAACAGGGAAGTGAGCATGGAAGTGAAAAAGTTACTACATGACAGTATTGTGATACCAACTCTAACGTACGGAAGTGAAGCTTGGACGTTGTTGGAAGGACACAAGTCAAGAGTGAGCCGTGGAAATGAGTTATTTAAGAGGAGCCTGTGGAGTCACATGGAGAGAGAGGCTGACGAATGAGGATATAAAGGAGCGTTGTGGTGTTGATGTGGATGTGATAGGAAGAGTTATGAGGAACACACTGAGGTGGTTTGGCCATGTGGAGAGGATGGAGGGTCAAAGACTGACGAAGAGAGTGTATGTGAGTGAGGTGGAGGGGGAAAGAGGGAGGGGGAGGCCGAGGATGAGATGGAGAGATGGGGTGGAGAGGTATATGAGAGAGGGGGGTGTGAGTTGGGAGCAGGGGAGTGAAATGGCGGGGGACAGGGCGACTTGGAGGCGATTTGTTTGTGGCCACCCCAAACAGGATTGAGGCATCTGGCAATAGATAGATAGATAGTTAATTCTAGCTTATCAACGGACAATTTTATTCAACTCACAGAAACTCCTAATACCCAAAGTGATAGTTAAACACGGTGTGGTAATTTCTTTCATTGAAGGGTCAGCCATTAACAGTTTATGTTGATGATACTAGCGTGTCAGCTGAAAAGCATGATGCATTAATCCTCTATGCTTCTGATGTGTTAAGTCTTAAATTAATCATTGATGTAGGAAAATGTAGCCTCATTTATTGTGTTGGTTTATTTAACAGGTGGAGACTAACAACAGGGTGCAGAAGATTACAAGTTCATGGAAGAAAATGCAGTCTAGTTTTGTCTTGTGCAAATAGTTCTTCATCACACAAGTTTCATCATGAGCAGCTGCAGGCAGTTCCGGATATAAATGGGGACAGCATTTACATTGCAAGACATACTCAGCTATGTGAATTCTGACATAGTGATATGCGGCTGTATTGTCAACAGCTAAGGATTCTCTCTAGCATCTCTTCCTTTCCAACTTCTTGCTGCATGCAGGTGGCTAATCATTTGTTATTTGTAAGTCATGTAGGCTGTTGATATTATTTTGATTTTAATACCACAAACAGCATATGTAGATGTATCATACAAAAATCAAGAAATAAGTACTAGCCCCCTATCGTCACGAGAAATGTGTTGACATTAGTAGTATCAGTCCCTTCATCCCAAAAAGTCATTCTTTAGCTGAACAAAATAGTGTGAAAGCTCAAAGGATGTTATAGAAAAAAAAAAATGTACAATAGTCCTCTAGCTGAATGGGATAAGAAGCATTGCCGTAGAGTAAATGTAGATAAAGCATACTGATGGCTGTTGGAAGAGAATGTGAGTTGGTTTTGTAATTTGCTGGTCAGCGGAGAGAGCAAATGCAATGAAAAATTTATGTACCTCTTCGCCCTCTTCGCAGTAATAGACAGGATAGGTAATGATGTTAGGGAAGTGGAGAATACAGTAACCCCCTGTTTGATGTCATAATTCAGCCAAAGCCATTTTGGGTAATGCATTTTCTTGGATAATGCCATATTACCTTTCCAGTCCCTCTACAGCAGGGGTTCCCAACCTTTATTTACCCATTACCCCATTTTCCACACCTCTCTTCACTCATTACCCCTCATTGCTTATGTTTCCACAATTGCATTTTAGCTGCTTAACATTTTGATGCCTAGATTTTAGTTTGAATGTAGGACTTAATTAAAGGTTAGGCTAAAACCAAGAGGGTTATTGCAAGGAGTAATTTATTTTTATTATTAACACTGATACCAAATAAACATGACTTTCAACATTCATCTCTGAATTTTAGTATAGGTCCGAAGTCTATCATAACTGGTATGATTTTTAGGTTTTTTTTTTTTTGTTACCTCCCCCATTACCCTTCACAAAAGACCAAATTACCCCACTTGGGGTAATTTACCCCAGGTTGGGAACCCCTGCTCTACAGGGTAATCATCATCATCATCATCATCATATGGACCTCCTTTCCCACCCTAGGGCAGGGTGAGGATCAGCAACATCCAGACAGCCAAAGTTTGCCCAGGTCAGTGGGCCATGCTTTCATTCACCCATCATTCAAGCCCATGGAATCTTGGCTCCATCAGATAGGCCTAAAAACTTACACCACATTCTGTAGCTTCACATTTAGCTATATGACAGTGTCAGTCCGAACGCTGTCACGTTAAAAAGGGTTATAACCCTTACAAAAACCTGTATTATACTGTATAACTATCTGAACTTATAAAAAAAAACAACCCAATAGCTTTCCTGATAAAACAAGTCAAGGTACAGCATATTCATACTGTACATACAGCACAGTAAATCCTCGATATACGAATTTTGGTTTTAACGACCACCTTATGCTGGTCAGACATTGTATTCATTTAACCAATTTTGTTTGGGAAAAGAATGGCTGCTTATGGGAAACACCAACCAGCATGGAGTCCACACACACACACACACACACACACACACACACACACACACACACACACACACACACACACACACACACACACACACACACACACACACACACACACACACACACACACACACACACACACACACACACACACACACACACACACACACACACACACACACACACACACACACACACACACACACACACACACACACACACACACACACACACACACACACACACACACACACACACACACACACAGAGAAAGAGAGAGAGAGAGAGAGAGTAGTCGTTTAATTTTTAAAGGCTCCAACATGCTTGCATGCATCAGCCTTGGTCACCTAATGGCGGCTCTCCATGCTGCACGATCTACTGCAGCCTCCCTGTTCAGTCCCTTAACCCTGAGGTCACACTTAATGACCTCGTCCCATGTCTTCTCGGTCTACCCCTCATAACCCCACCCCTAATATTAACACTTCTCACCTCCCTCACCCAATTATCATCCCTCATTCTCTCCACATGCCCAAACCATCTCAATCTACCTCTCTTCATCACAACACCAATACACTCCAGTCCCATCCTACCTCTCAACTCTTCCATCGTAAACCCAGCCCCCCCAAAACCCAGCCCCCCCAAAACCCAGCCCCCCCAAGACCTTGGGCGCAGGGACACACTACACATCCACCTAATCATTGTCATTTCTGTACATCTGAGCCTGCGAATATCCTCCTCCTTTACTACCCAGGTCTCACTATCATACAGCATTACACTCCTAACACATGCTGCATACAAAGACCCCTTAGCACGCAGGGAGAGTCCTCTCAATGTCAGGATAGGCAAGAGCTCCCTGAACTTCTTCCAACCACTTCTCACCCTAGCCACAGAGCTAGCTCCAGCCCCACCTCCAGCACACAACATGTCTCGCAAATAACAAAACTCTTCCACACTTTCAAGAGATTCACCAGCAAGTTCAATCCTTTCACACCTGACGATCTCCACCTGCTCTTCCCGACACGCCGTACACATAAAATCAGCATTATCTCACAGTCTACATGTGATACCGCTACATCTCTTGCGCACCCATTTATCACAAACACCGCACAAGATGGAATTACTTCCCACGCTCTTGTGGCAAACTGCATATAGCCACTCTCCCTCGTCTTTGACAGTACAGCCACCAACCCTAGATATCATCACTTTTGTTTTCTCTGCATTAATGTACCGTGAGTTTCTTTACCCACACTTTCCTTGTAAATACCGAATGATAAATGTACGGTAGTGTATAGACAGTGTACAGTATAGTGCAGAATTGTGATGGTTATCATTGGCTATCTGCGAGTGGTGGAATGCATTTCTTTTTTATGTTTAATGTACATGGAGCCATTTCATACTGTTTGCTATTCTCTAATATGTAGTATTTACTGTAATGTAACAGGTAATTACAGTTTGAGTTTCCTTACCCACACATTCCTTGTAAATACCATATGACAAATGAATATAGATTTATCCAAAGCCTACTTGCAGTCTCTAGGGGGAGGAAAGTGGGTGACAACAGGCAGAAGGCGATGGCGCCTGTCGGTAAGCTTGGGGAGGACAAGATAGAGTTTCTGGTGGGTCAGTGCAGGTGGAGTCAGACCTCATGGTTGGGGGGAATGGTTAGGGTGGAGGCGATGGTAGCGGGGAAGGTGGTGGGTGGGGTGGTGGGGGTTGGGCTAGGGGTTGTGGGGGTTAGGGTGGATGACATGATGGGATGGGTAGGGGGGTAGGTGGGGGGGGTGCATGTGCAGTGTGGCTGAGGGGGGAATCTGGTGGTTTGTTGAAGGTGCCACTTGTGGCAATTGATGCTGGTGTGTAGTTTTTGTAGGAGATTGAACCCCAGGTGGCCATCATATGCACAGCAGGTTGAGTCAAAGACAATAAATATGTGTTGAGTGGAGACATTCTCGTAGGTTTTGGCATGTAGGGCCAGAGTCTCCCCGTGGATGGGAAGGGGGCCGTCCCCCATGTCTACAAGATGGGCAAAGATGGCGACTGGGCCGAGGCTGTGGAGTTGCAGGAGTAGAAATGGTGGTAGAGGCATGATCTGGCTGCTCCCGTATCAACCAGTAGCCTCGTTTTCATCCCATTCAGCCTCATCTTGTAGGCTGGGGGGCAGTATTTGTGTGAGGTGGACCCAGTCACCGTGGGGAGGTGCAGGGACAGTCCTAAAAATCCAGCCGTTGTGGGGCGTCCTCCTCTCCGAGCTCTGATTCCCCGGGCTCGGAGTAATCGGTTGTGGGAGCCTTGTCCTCGATGTTGTCGTCTTCAATGGCGGAGAACTTGCAGTGCCCCTGGTTGGCTGCCCTGCATCAGGCAACCTTCAGCTGCTCCTGTATGTCGTGAATGGAACACCGTTGGTTGTACACAGAGAATTCCCACGGGTTGATGGAGATCAGGTAGGTGTTTTCTCTGGGACTGGGGCATCTCTTGGTGGGGAGTGCCCTTGGCATGGTGGGAGGAGTTGAAGGGGTGGTGTTACTGGGGGGCATCCAGGGTTTGGTGGGTGGTGGATTTTGTGCTGGGACTTGGCTAACCGCCCTGATGTGTTAGGGAGTGGTGCAGGTGTCAAGGAGGCGCCTGACCAGCTGGATGTCCATTTCGAGGTCCCCTGTCGGATTATAGATCGTGAAGTGCTCTCTGATGGCACAAGGGAGCATCCTCAATAAGGTGTTGATGGTGTGTTGATCCCAGGTGGTGGCATTGGCTTCTAGGTAGGTGGCGGTGACGAGTCGCCTGGCCTGGATGAGGGTGTCATCCAGACTACTGTTGTAGGTAAGGGTGTCTAATTGGGATGCAACAACCTTTCCCAGTGATGGTGTGACTGCTTGGATCACTATTCGTTTAAACTGTGCCAATGTCAGCTCAGGGATGATTTTTGCAGTGAAGCTGGAGACCATTTTTCCCAGGTGTGGGAGTGTGACTGCAGTCTTTTCTCTACATGTTCAAAACTTGTCCAATATAGGTTTGACCATGCACATGTATGTGTCTATGTCGTACTGTTCGGGGGTCAAACTTAGGTAATTGAACATGCAGTTTGGAAGCCATTTTTGTTTCTTTCGCTATGTTCCTTGTTGCTCTCTGTCGGATCTAGAACCAACGCTAGCCACCAGTGTTATGCAGCATATTCTGGGTTCAACTTTTTGAACTCAGCATACAGGCATGGACTTGGGTTCTTTTGTTCAGGACCGGGCCAGGGCATGAAACAAAGGAATAGGGCTCAAACAAAGGCTAACCAGTCTTACACGTATATTACCTTACTAAAATACAGTGGACTTGCACAATACATAGAACACAATACAACACTAAATGATACACAAGTGAAACACAGAGTCTAGATCACAGGTAGGTGCAGGTGGCGGACAGGTGTGGGAAGGGGACCGTCAGGGGTGCGCTCTTGGTAGAGGTGCTGGTCTCGGGCTGCGTGTTCAGGCATCTGGTGTAGGCTGAAGTGCGTCATCGTTGGAGGCCCTTTCCTGGAGGGGGCCTTAGGAGTGTGGTGGCCCTTGGGACTGGGGCCAAATAGGGCCAATAGGCGCGCTGCTTGGTGCCTGCCCTTGGCTGTGGTGGGAGTCCTGGTGGAGGGTCTGGGCTGGTCCGGGGTCGTCAGGGCGCCCCTTGAGGGGCCGGGGAGTGTGGTCTCGTTGAGAGGGGGAGGCGTCAGGAGTCGTCTGTGGCTGCTTGCTCCCGGGGAGACCAACAGCTGTCGGGGGCGTCAAGAGCTTGGCTGCAGGGACAGGACACCCAGGCTCACAACAGGTCTGCTCCAGACACTCTCCAGCACGAACCCTGTAGGGGAGCAATCTCCACCCTAAGTGGTACAGGGGGAGCGTGAGGTGCATCTCACTAGGCCTCTGGAGGGGTGGGCTGAACCAGGGACATCACCCTCAGCGGGAGCCTCCAGAGTAGTGGAGGAAGGAAGACCGGCGGTCTTTCCCTTGGATTGGCAGGTATGGTGGACTCTGCCGGAACTCCACTCCGGGGCAGTGAAAGAAGATCCAGTGGATTCTCCTTCCGCCTGGTAAGTCCGGTGGACTTTACCAAGGCTCCCTCCCGGGGTAGTGGAGGAAGGAAGTCTGGTGGACTTTCTCTCTGCCCGGCAAGTCCGGTGGACTTTGCTGGGGCACCACCTGTCCTGGGGACAGCAGGAGGAGGAGGTCCGATGGACGTTCCGACTCCTGTGGCAGGTCTGGTGGACTCTACTGCTGTCCTGCTGCCAGGGGAAAGTCGCAGCCAAGGGGTATCCAGTGGATTTCCCCACTGTGGTAGATCCAGTGGACTCTACTAAGGCTCTGCTCCCTTCCCTGGGGCTACAGGTGGAGGAAGTATTATGGACGTTCCGATGCCCCTGCTCCCGAAGGTGGGTGGCAGAAGAGGGAGGTCCGATGGATTCTCCCTCTGCAGTAGGTCCAGTGGACTCTAACATGCTGCTGCGCTCCCCTTGGGGTATGTAGGACTTGGAAGACTGGTGGTCGTTCCTCTTCTGGTGGCAGGTCCGGTGGACTCTACCGACGAAGGCCTACGTGGGACTGTGAACACAAGTCCCACCCCGAGTCTGGTGAGTTCTGTCCTGGTCGGAGGGTAATGCACCTGGGCGATGTACTTCCTGCTCGTCTGGCTGGGTGGAAGAGGGGCATATGGTAGCAGGGGACGTGGGCCGGTGTGGCTAGGGACCCCTATGCGCCTCCTCTTGGGTTGGATGTCGCGCTCTCCTCGGAGTCTCTTCGTCGGGTGGGTATTTCAAAAACTTAGATGAACTACATAATGAGTGAAAATATTTGTTGCACATCAAGGCATCACTGAAAACATGAGTGACTCGGCAACTAATTTCTGGCTTGAGCTGTGAGCGGTAAAGTAAGGCCTTAACCATCCGAAATTCAGCCTCCTCTGTTACTTCATGTACTGCCTCCTGGCTCTACCCCACTCGTCTGAAGTGTTGAGTATTCTCTCAACTGCACATAATCAAAACTAAGCGAACAGACTGCATATGTCAACTGCTGCAAACCGCCTTCATGCTAAGCAAGCAATTGCACCACAGGACGCAACATGCTACAAGCGAGAGCCATATGCATCGTCAATAGATGTTACAGGTGGGCAATGTCACTAGAGCTCTCTGAACAGAGAAGCTGCCAGGAAACAGAAAAGTGACAACCATCTACTATATTCTGACGATGCCGAGGCTCCACTGAGCTGTATAGTACGGAGAGTCTTCTCATGGGTAGCATGCACCACGTAGTTTGTGTAACCGCCGCCAGGGGCCCAGGGCGGCGCTGGTGTTGTTTATCTACACCACCGACGTCCACGTCTTTTGAAATCAGCCAATGAATTTGGAAAATATAGTGGCATGGCCCATTGCTTAGCTTATGTAGGCAACGGCGAAACAGAAATTACCATTGTGGAGGCGACGAGTGCAGGTGTTTTAATGTGGCGGCCAAAGTTACACGCTCGCTGCGGAGTTACCTCTCCACTTTATAGAGCTCAGCGCGAAGCTGCCAATGACGAACAAGGGCCTCTTCATATATTTCCCCAATAGTTCTACAATATTCATGTGAGGTATATACCTTAGCTAATTAATGTTTTAGCATTAGTTTATATTATTTGTAACCCTTGGGATATTTTGGCCAATCTTGGGATCTTTCAGGGGTTAGTCCTTGGGATTTATTAAATTTTGGTGTGGCAACACTGCCGGTGTGCGACCGACCCGCCAGTCGTTGGGAGTGCAGAGTTACTTGCATTTTGTAAAAAACCCAGAATGCCGCGTATAGACAATGACATTAAGCTGGACTTCAAGGACGTTCTTCTTAGACCTAAGAGATCAACTCTAAAAAGTCGGTCTGATGTAAGTATAACTTGAACATGATTTACATGTTAAGCAAGTAGAACAATCAGCTGACGATGCTGTCGTCTGCTACCGGCACTTTCAGTACTCCCGCATCATGTACTTTTATATTGTGTTGACACAGCAGTTTTCGTTCTTGTTTACACGTAGTTACAGGTTCTCAGATTAGTAGATATTTTTTTAGTATCGGAGTAATAAATATTCACCGATGAATTCCAGTTAGTTGAGGCCTATACGTAGCCGGCCAGGGCGAACTAAAAATACGGTAATTTATCAGCAGGTACCAGAACCAGACCATGGGTTTGACAAAAAGAAAGCAGTAGCAGGTATATTTAACGAAGTTTTTCTTGACTATCAGGGAAATTTGGTAAATTGTCAAGTTTTGTAACCACTGCTTGTATAATGACATTTGCTAGCTGAGGTGTGTGGCATATCTTCCACCTCTGATTATTTTATAAAACCGCTGACTGTTTATCATTATACTTGTTGAAGAAGGTGAGTGGCAAGACCCACCACCTTCTTTTGTTGTATCAGTACTCTGTACCTTCACAACAAGAAATCTTATTAGTCAAGTTTTGTGGAGGAAACATTTTGCTCTTTTATGTGATTCATTTGACTTTGGCTATTTTCATAGTTTTGGACATTCATGCCCAATCTAGTGTGTTGTAACACATTACCATGCCATTTTAGAGGGGGAAGGGTTCTCTGTTTTAGTTTCTTTGGAAATGGTTCATTATTTATGATTTTTATCATGTAAATAATTTCCCTAGTCATGACATGCATCCTTTTACCCTACAAGCAAAAACATTTAGAGGACTGATAGTGCTGTCATCTGTAGGTCTCTTGGTTGTTCCTGAAAACTCATTACATGAGCTGATCAGGGAGCTGTGGATCACTCACATGACGCGAAGTGACGTGAGCTAGGGTGACAGAGAGACAATCCCAAGCTGTGGATCAGACATGTAACACGAAGTGACGACCTAGGGTGACCCGTGACCCAACCTAAATGTGCCAGTTCAGACATGTCTGTTTTTATTGTGCATCCATTCCTCATGGAATCTCAGCATGGCTTGAGAACCTAAGGTGGCCTTGAAACTGTATAAGATGGATGAAATTTTCCCTCTAGGGTGAAACTTAGTTTGTCTTGAAGCACAAGATCTTAAATGTGCCAAGTTTGGGGATGTAATTATTGCAGAAGGATGTAATGTTGATAAGTGGTTGAAAGAAGTTTAATATAGCCATTACCCGTACTGACAGTGAAGGAATACTCCTCAAGTATAATAAAGGAAACTACAGTATGCTGTGTTTGAAACTGTGGGGTAGCAAAACATGAGCAACTAAAGAGGAAGATATCTGCAGGAGTGAGTGTATGAAAGGTGAATAAGCAAAATGAGAGAGAGAACACAGATTTGAGTGGATGCATAAGCACTGAGAGTATATTTGGGAGGTCTGTGTATCCATCTATTGCCAGATCCCATAATCCCGGAAGGGGTGGCCATTTGACTTTGAGTTATATGTTTTACAGGGAGAGAGACTAACCCTCCACCAACCCACTTGTTGACGCGTAGGGAACATGTATGGTTTGGTTATATGGTTACCACCCAGCGTTGTAAATGGTTTCTTGGCTTACAGGAAACCATTTGGTTTGTCACTCAATGTAAAGCCACCTGTAAAGGAAAGAAAAGCAATAAGAAGTGACAGGAAAGATGGGAGAAATAGGAAGAGCGGAGGGCAGGCACAGAAAAAGAATGATAAAGGCTAAGGAAGAAGTAGGCAGCACTACATCAAGTGAGTGGATGATGGTCACCACCACTTACCACTATGATGTACACAATTAGGCTGTATGGTTTTATAATCATCATCATCATCATCATCATCTGCATTCCACTGCTGCACTTAGGCTTCTTCCAAATGTGGTTTTCTGTAGAAGAAAAACAGGTAGTATTATGGTACCCATCCTGGTCGTTTTATGACTCAGTGGGGGGGAGTGCTTTTAGTCTGACTGCTACTATGTCAAATTGCTAATACAGTAATCTGACTGCTACTAAGTCAAAGCAGCACTCAAGTCTGCACACCACAATATGATAGCAATCCATGAGCAGGCTCAGCTTCACCCTTGAAGGACTGTCACCACCCTTTCCATCTGGGGTTGGAGCTCAAGAGGGTCTCAGGAAAGATGGGAGATGAGGTGGCCTGAGCAACCTCCTCCATGCCCTTCTCACCCCCACCATTGAAAAGTCACTGCCACCCCTTCTGACTAGGCTCCAACCCAAGAGGGTCTCTGGAGAGGTGGGGGATGGGATGGCCATGCCATCCTCCTCCGTGGCCTCTTCATTCCCACCCCTGAAGGGCCACCACCTTTTGCAGCTGAGGCTCTTGTTCAAGAGGATCTCAGGAGAGGTGAGGGATAAGATGGCCCTACCATCCCATTTTATAGTATGCACTATACAGTATATATATATATATATATATATATATATATATATATATATATACCCTGGGGGTAGGTTTTTTGTTCAAGAATACTTCCCCAGTATCCCTGCTTGTCGTAAAAGGCGACTAAAAGGGTTGGTGGAGGGTTAGTGCCCCTCCCCGGAAAACAACTAACTAAAAAAACAAACAATAAGCCTCGGACAAGGACTGACCAAACGATGACGACCAAGGACCGAACTAAGGACATGGTTATCGGAACGTGGAATGTAAGGGGAGCGAATGATGCCGTGAAAGAGAGAGAGATTCTCTAGGTGCTTGAGGGTGCGAAAATGGATGTATGTGGGATAACTGAAACAAAATGGAGAGGAGAAAGTGTGAGAGAATGGGAGTATGGATGGGGTATATGTGCAGGAGTAGGTGAGAATGAGAGGGCAAAGGAAGGAGTATGTATAGTTGTGAGTAAAAGATGGAAGAAGAGCATAAGACCGTATGGATCAGTTGGGTCAAGGATTGTGTGGGTAAAGTTGAAAGTTGGAATACAAATGTGGGCGATTGTGTGTGTGTATGCGCCAACGCAAGATCGTGCTAGCAGAGTGAGAGAAGAGTTCTGGACAAATGTAGAAGTGTGCATGGAAAAGTTTGGAAGGAATGAGAGTGTTTTTGATTGGTGATATGAATGGTAAAGTTGGGAATGTGAAGGTGGATGGAATAGTTGGTGAGTGGGGTGTGCCTGCTGAGATAGATGAGAATGGGAGTGCGTTAGTGGACATTTGTGCTGGGAGGGGGTTGGTGATAGCCAATACCCTCTTCAGGCATAAAATGATCCACAGGTATACATGGCGAGTGATGAGAAGGGTGGGTGGTGAACTGAATGAAAGGAAGGCAATGATTGATTATGTGTGTGTGGATGAAAGGATGCGAAGATGTGTAATGGATGCAAGAGCTTATAGAGGTTGGGGGAGTGGACTTTCTGACCACTACTTGGTGGTGGCCAGAATTAGGATTCAAGTAAGATGGAGGAATAGAAGAAGAGAAAGATGAAAGGAAGAAGTAGTTGCAAGGAGAGTTGAAAGGTTACAAGAGGATGAGAAAAAGGCAGAGTATAAGAGAGAAGTGGAGGAACGATTGGGCAAATATGAATTGGAGCAGATGGGAGACATGGAAGGTGTGTGTAGGATATTTACGGAAGAAGTATGTGCAGCATGTGATGTGGTGTGTGGAAGGAAGAGAAGACGGAGGGGGGTGCAAGGAACAGCGTGGTGGACTGAAGAGGTGAGACAGGCTGTGGCACAAAAGAAGAAAGCATACAATGAATGGATGAGAAATAGGGGTGTGGAAGAAGTTGAGAGGCGGAAGAGAGAGTTATATGTAGAAAGAAAGAGAGAGGTGAAAAGATTAGTAAGAGAGAGTAAGAAGAGAGTGGATGAGGCATTTGGAAGGAATTTGAGTGTAAAGTGGAGGGACTGTAAGAAAATGTTCTGTAAAGTGGTGAAAAGAGTAAGACAGGGTGGACGTGAAGTTAGCAGGGGAGTGAAAGATAAAAATGGTAGATTACTAGTGGAGAAGGGAGAAAAAGTGAGCAGATGGAGAGAACACTTTAAGGAATTGTTGAACATAGAGGATGGAAGTAATGCGAGTATAAGTGGCTGGGGAATGGCTGGGAGAAGGAGGGAGGTGAGAAGACAGGAAGAAATCAGTAGGATAGAAGTTGTGGAAGCAGTAAAGAAAGTTAAGTCGGGGAAAGCCCCAGAAATTGATGGAGTGTGTGGTGAAATGCTGAAGCATGGGGGAGAGGTAGTAGTAGAATGGATGTGGAAGACATGCAGATTGGCCTGGGAGGAAGGTAGAGTCCCGGAGGATTGGAAGTCAGGGGTAATTATTCCCTTGTACAAAGGAAAAGGAGAAAAAGAAGTGCGTGGTAATTATAGGGGCATTTGTCTTCTTAGTATAATAGGAAAAGTGTATGGTAGGATACTTACTGACAGAGTTAGAGAAAGAGCAGAGAAATTAGTTGGAGAAGAACAGGGAGGCTTTAGGAAGGGAAGAGGTTGTGTAAAATCAGATATTCATTCTTAGATCTTTAGTGGAAAAGTTTCTAGAGAAGGGACAGAAGTTGTATGCGGCTTTCATGGCTTTGGAGGAAGCATATGACAGGGTGGATAGACAAGGATTGTGGAAAGTGTTAAGAATATATGGAGTAGATGGGAAGTTGTTGAATGCTGTGAAGAGTATGTACGTTGGTGCGAAGGCTGCAGTGCGTGTGGATGGTGAACTAAGTGAATTTTTCTCTTTGAAATTTGGGTTGAAACAGGGATGTGTCATGTCTCCATGGTTGTTCAATCTGTACATGGATGGGGTAATAAAAGAGGTACAAGGTAGGGTAGTGGATGTTGGAATGGCCCTGGTGAGAGAGGATAGTGTTTGGAAACTCCCTGTACTGTTGTTTGCAGATGATACTGTGTTGTTGAGTGAAGACGAAGGGGAGAAGCAAGGCTTGGTGGATGAGTTTGGGAGAGTGTGTAAGAAACGGAATCTAAAGGTGAATGTAGGGAAGAGTAAAGTGATGGTCTTTGAGAGAGGTGAAGTCAGTGAATGTACAGCGAGGTTGGATGGTGAGAAATTGGAAAATGTGAGTACGTTTAAGGAGAGGGCCTACAAAAGGTACTGGAGCCAACCCACCCCTGAATCACATCATCTTTACGTTTCTGCCCGGAATCGTGCTAAGTCTGTTCTTCACTCTACTAAAAATAATTTCATCCATACTAAATACTCTCAACTCTCCAACTCGAATTCTTCCTGCTCCTTCTGGCACCTTGCCAAGAATCTTTCTAACAACTTTACCTCATCATCCTTCCCTCCTCTTTTCTACTCTGATGGTTCTGTAGCTATTTCTTCTACTGATAAAGCAGATCTCTTCGCACAGACTTTCTCCTCCAATTCCACCTTAAACGATTCCGGTGCTGTTCCTCCATCACTTCCCTCCCTCTGACTTCCTCATGGCTGACATTAAAATTTCTTCAGCTGATCTGTTTTCTGCCATCACTGGCCTCAGTACTAACAAGGCATATGGGCCTGATGGGGTCCCTCCTGTTGTTCTCAAGAACTGTGCTTCTGTGCTTACTCCCTGCCTAGGCAAACTCTTTCGCCTGTGTCCGTCAACTTGTACCTTTCCTTGTTTGCTCTCATTCAGCCAGTCCCTAAGAAGGGTGACCACTCCCAACCCTCCAACTATTGTCCAATTGCTTTAACGTCTTGTATTTCAAAAGTTTTCGAGTCAGTTCTCAATAGAAAAATTTTAAGGCATCTTTCCTATCACAACCTTCTTTCTGATCGTCAGTACGGGTTCCGTCAGGGACGCTCCACTGGCGATCTTCTCACCTACCTTTCAGACTCCTGGTCATCCTCCTTTCGGGACTTTGGCGAAAGCTTTGCCATTGCACTTGACATCTCAAAGGCTTTCGATCGAGTCTGGCATAAATCTTTAATTTCCAAACTGCCCTCCTACGGTTTCTATCCTTCTATCTGTGCCTTCATCGCTAGCTTCCTTTCTGGTCATTCTATAGCCGCTGTTGTAGACGGCCATCATTCTTCTCCTAGATCTATCATCAGTGGTGTTCCTCAGGGCTCTGTCCTGTCACGAACTCTCTTCCTTTTATTCATCAATGATCTTCTAAGCTGTACATCTAACCCTATCCACTCATACGCTGATGACTCCACCCTTCACCTTTCCATTCGGTTGTCGCAACGCCCATCCCAACAGCTACTTCAACAAACAAGGGATGAGGCTATGGCACACCTAATGTCTGACTTAGCTCGTATCTCTGACGGGGGTAAAAATAATATGGTGTTTTTAATGCATCTAAGACTCAGTTCTTACACCTATCAACCCAACAAAATCATCCACAGGTATACCCACTAATGTTTAATAATATTCAGCTTAATCCTGCACCATCCTTGAACATACTCGGGGTTTCATTTACTCGGGACTTACCTTGGAGAGATCATATTACATCTCTTGTAAACTCTGCTTCCAAGAGATTGGGTGTGCTAAGCCGATTCCGCTCTTTCTTTACCCCTGCACAATTGTTGACTCTATACAGGGGTTTTATCCGCCCCTGTGTGGAGTACAACTCTCATGTGTGGGGAGGCTCCCCACATACAGCTCTTCTCAATAGGTTGGAGTCAAAGGCTTTTCATCTCATTAACTCTCCTCCTCTTACTGACTCCCTTCAACCTCTGTCTCTTCGCCGCACTGTTGCATCTTTATCTCTTTTCTATCGCTACTTTAACCCCTTAACCACGGGGCGTCACTTTCGTGACGCTTGGGAGCAAGGGATCATACCGCGCAGCGTCGCTTTTGTGATTCTGTGTTATTTTGAATTCACCCGGGCTTCCAAGTGGGGGCTTGTATCATCTATCAGTACTGCCAATGTCCAACACTAGTCAGCATTCCTAATCTCATCTGTACTCCCATCCATTGTTGACAATTTAGCCATTTCTCCCCGTTCTTGACTCCCCTCCCTACCCCCCCTCCATTACCCTATCCTCTCGCCTGCCCGGCCGTGTTACGCTAAGTAAATCTTCCCTGGAATTTTTCACTGATTTCATCCATTGAAATAAGCCCTATGTCCTATTCTTATACCAAATAATATATACAAGAAAGAAATAAGGTAAGTGAGAGTGCCATACACCTGGAATTGGCTAATTATCACCTGACAACACCTCACGTGCACTTGTTCGCTAATTTTCGCTGTTTTTTTCCCCTTGAAATATGCCGTATAATCTATTTTCGTAATAAATATACATGTAAGGAGGGAAGGGAGAAGCCTAAGTGATATTTACATTCACCTGGAACTACCTAATTTATAATGTATTGTCTAGATTTCCTGCCAATCATTTCAGTGCTAGACATAGCTGTTTCAAGAGCTAACAATGGTAGCTCTGAATATCCCCTAAGTAGGCCTCCACCCTGGCCCTCCGTTATCAGTTTACTCTCATCTTCCGAAGTGAGGGTACGTATGTTTCTTCTTGCTGACTTCAAGGACTTTTTCACCCCCATGCAAAGGGCCCTGTGACCTTTACCCCCTACTAAACCTCGTGTGGAAAGAGGTAAAGGGCTGACAATTGATAAAAGAGTGACTACGATCTTTCTATTGAGTAAAACAGTGCAAGTGGAATTGTAAATAATGTGTAAATAATGTGTAAACAGCAAGTGAAAGTCATCATTCATTCATTCATTGCCAGACACCATGTATCCCAAACAGGGTGGCCAAGGGCTTAGAGTTAATTGTTTTACAGGGAGGGGCACTAATCCTCCACCAACCCCACGACACGTAGGGATGCCAACAGCATCTGGTGTTCCCAGGCGGTCACCCATCCAAGTACTAACCAGACCCAACGTTGCTTGTAAATATACGTGAACAATGGAAAATAGTTTTATAAGTTACTTCAAGTGACAGTGCATAACACAGTGTAAATAAAATAGAAATGTAAATAACGTAAATAAAATAGAGAACGTAAATAGAAATGTAAATGAGTAGTACAGTATTATAAGAATACGAGTATATACCCTAGGAGTAATGAAAGTGAAAGTTTCACTCTAGCATGTCTGAATGCTATGAGTTATGAGAGTGAAGATGGAAGTGACATTCACTCTCAGTGCTAGTATACAGGACGAGAAAGTGAATGCTACGTATTTTACTGAAAGAAATTGAATCCCTACAGTGACAATAAACTAATACTACTGAAGGAAACTTATGGATAAAGACTGTAGATATATATAAGTGTTATATAGTAATAGAAATATAAAGTGTGAGGGGTTTTATAAATAATAAATGACAGAGTACCAAGAGCGAACTAGTGCCAGTGCGACCATCAGACGTGCTCGTAATTTCCATTGCTTTCACAGTGTTTTTTTTTTTGAGTATGGATCCCAAACTACTTGAAAATTATAGAATAGTGTTTATAGTGTTTGTATCTGGCTGTGGTAATCATATTACGGGTTGTCGGGAAGTGTAAAGTGGAGACTTCGTTACCCTACTTCAGAGGTCTCTACAAGTCCTACGGTAACCGACGAAGGCTCAACAATCATTCCAGGAGAAAGCTGAAGGTATGTGCCATAAGCATATGTAATTTTATTATTCTAGGACTAATAACTGATTTTTGGCAAATATTTTTTGAGTCTGTCGGAGCCCAAATAACCCCAAGGGACACGCAAGTCATTGGTAAACAAGCCCGCGGTGTAGGGGTTAATGGTCACTGCTCCTCTGAACCATCTGCTTGCATTCCTCCACCTCTACGACGGGCGCGTAGCACCCGTCTGGCAGCAAACTCTCATCCCTTTTCTGTCCAGCTCGCTAATGCAAGAGTTAACCGTTACTCCCAGTCTTTCATTTATGCAACAGGTCAACTCTGGAACTGTCTCCCTCTGTCTGTATTTCCTGCTGCCTATGATCTCCAGTCTTTCAAACGCAGTGTGTTCAGGCATCTCAAAATGATCAGATCTTGAATTTGGCTCTCTGTTGTATTTGGTTTTTCTTGGAGGGAACTGTTACTGCTGGCTCATGGCCTTTGGTTCCTTCTTCCTCAAAAAAAAAAAAAAAAAAAAAAAAAAAAAAAAAAAAAAAAAACTTGGGTAGTGTGATGAGTAAGGATGGAGGTTTGGAGGGTGAAGTGCTTGAAAGGGTACAGCAGGGAAGAAAGGTTGTTGGTTCTTTGAAAGCAGTGATAAGAAACAGGGAAGTGAGCATGCTACATGACAGTATTGTTATACCAACTCAAACGTATGGAAGTGAAGCTTGGACGTTGTTGGAAGGACACAAGTCAAGAGTGAGAGCAGTGGAAATGAGTTATTTAAGAGGAGCCTGTGGAGTCACATGGAGAGACTGGCTGACGAATGAGGATATAAAGGAGCGTTGTGGTGTGGATGTGGATGTGATAGAAAGCATTATGAGGAACACACTGAGGTGGTTTGGCCATGTGGAGAGGATGGAGGGTGAAAGACTGACGAAGAGAGTGTATGTGAGTGAGGTGGAGGTGGAAGAGGGAGGGGGAGGCCGAGGATGAGATGGAGGGATGGGATGGAGAGGTATATGAGAGAGGGGTGTGTGAGATGGGAGCAGGGCAGTAAAATGGCGGGGGACAGGGCGACTTGGAGGCGATTTGTTTGTGACCACCCCAAACGGGATTGAGGCATCTGGCAATAGATAGATAGGTAGATAGAAAATCTCAAATTTCAACAGCTCAGAATTCGATTAATCAAATTTCGATGAATTTTCGAGTGGTCTGCCTATCTCACGTTTCGATGCAAAGTCATGCATTTCGATGCTCTCTCAGGGCCCGACTCCAACCAAAACAAACTGTGTGCAAGGTGATGTTCTATTGTCTGCAGCCTGTCCTGCCCTCTACGGCCAAGCACCACAGTTTCAGCCTGTACCTTCCACGTGTGGGTGTGCATTTCGCTGCAATTTCGTTGTGTTTTAGTTGTATTTTCGTTACAGCTGACATGTTTCAAGATGGCAAGCAAGAGTGGTCCTTCAGGTAGCAGTGGTAATGAATGAGAACGGCCTGGCACCTCTAAATCTTCGGAGCCAAAGAAGAAAAGGGAACACAGGAAGGGGCAGAAATACACCAAGTACAGTATATACTTGCTGACAAGGCGAAAATCCTGGAGTACCTGGACGAAGATTTGACTGCTGTTGAAATCTGCCGCCTTACGGAAGGACCTGAGAGCACAATTTGTACCCTCAAGCAGAAGAGAGCTGATGTGAAGAAGCAGGTCAACATTGGGAAGAAGTTTTTCAGACTTGTCCAGAAAAACATAAGTGCTGACACCACCGATTTCCGCAGGATTATGGCTATTACGGAGGGTTATCTTTTGCCCTGGATGACAAGGAAAGTGGCTTGTGGTGCAAGTGTGTCTGGTCGTTTGCTTCGTGAATAGGCACACAAGATCTACGCTGCGGTGTGCCACAAGAAGAGCATCGCATCACCACCATGCTTCATGGCTTCAAGCAGATGGTTAGGTAACTTTAAAGGGCGCTGTGAGGTGAAGCACGCCCGCTTTCTTGGCGAGGCTGCCTCTGCTGATGCAGAAGCTGCGTCAGCTTTCACTTTGGAGGCCAAGAAGCTGGTGGAAGACGGCGGCTACAGCTGTGACCAGGCAATATTATTATTGACTCTTATTATTGTCTCAATAAAGATCAGTAACAAGGCTTATCTGTAAATATCAGGAACGGTTACATTAAGATATTTCTATCAATCTATCTATTGCCAGACGCCTCAATGCCGTTTGGGGTGCACAAACAAATCGCCTCCAAGTCACCTTGTCCCCCACCATTTCACTGCCCTGCTTCCAACTCACACCTCCCTCTCTCATATACCTCTCCACCCCATCCCTCCATCTCTTTTTCGGCCTCCCCCTCCCTCTTCCCCCCTCCACCTCACTCACATACACTCTCTTCGTCAGTCTTTCACCCTCCATCCTCTCCACATGGCCAAACCACCTCGGTGTGTTCCTCATAACGCTTCCTATCACATCCACATCCACACCACAACACTCCTTTATATCCTCATTCGTCAGCCTGTCTCTCCATGTGACTCCACAGGCTCCTCTTAAATAACTCATTTCCACTGCTCTCACTCTCTCAGAAGTGATAAAAGTACCGAATTGGGAACCAGGAATGATGAAAATTTACCTGCTACCATTTTCTCTAGACCTAACTTTAAACCAAAATGATCATTTTGTATATCTATTAAAGCAAGGGACAAATCATTCATAGCCTCTGTTATCCTTATTTCTTCCTCATTCTTTAGTGTCAATAAGTTAATCTGTCTGACTAAATAGTTAGAGACATTAGCAGCCTTTTCTAATCTTTGTATAGCTTTTTGCATGGCACGCCTGTCTCGTACAGTGACATTTAGTATTTCAGAATGTAAATTAAGCTCAACTCTTTCTTCCTCTGTGAAAGATTCTATATTATCTAACTGGTGGTGTATAAGATCTATCTGCTCTTGTGTTGCTGTACCAAATAAAGCGTTAGAAATGGTTCCCAAGATATTAAAGGCTCCTCGCTTTCTGCGAGATCCTGAAGGGGTGGTGGCATCATTTAATAAAGAAGACAAATAATCATTGAGAGAGTGAAACAGTTTAGCAAATTCCAAATCAGAAGGGGTTAATGTCTCTCGTAAAACGTTAACAATAACTGATGAATTATCCATATGGTCTGTTGACCATGCAACATCGGCATCTAGTTTACGAGCACGCATCAGGGGCTGATAAAACTCATCTGTGTCAATAACATAAGGTATAATAAAAGAGTTTCCTGTAAAGTGGGCCTGACGCTGTGCAGTGAATGCAAGTCCCGCTCTCACTGGTAGGTCTTCCCCTGCTTGACTTCCAAGTCCACTGATGATCACGGTCAGTAGGACCTGTAAAAAAGGTCAACTTTTATTTTAGGTATTCTATAGGCGTATCCATGATATTAGGTAATTCTGTGACCTGTCCTTTAGATCTTAAACTATAGGTTTTTGTTCCTCCTTCGGCATCATCAATCGAATCAGCCACCGCACCTTCTTGCTCTTCGTGCAAGCTCTGCACGCTCTGAGTATTTTCCTCTGTTTCCTGCAATTGTGAGGCGTTTCCTTCTTCCGCTCTTTCTATGTCTAAAATATCTCTCAATTCATAATTTTGCACTTCCTCTGGTGGTAGAGGGCCCTCATGAAGGGGATATGCTCTCCGCACATTACCATTCATTGTCTCATCTAAATTATCTTCGTGGGCAAGCCTGACTCTGTCAGTGTGGACTTTCATGACTCTCCCCGTGTTTATGTCTACCAGTTTTACTATCACATCACTAATTTTCCCTTTCACACGAAAAGGTCCATCATATAGGGGTTGAAGTTTCTTAGGCTCTCCTGGCTTGGGAATCTTTCGTACATAAACCCTATCTCCTGTACGAATCTCTTTTACTTTTGCTCTCGATGTCTGTTGCTTCTCCATGGCCTCCTGACTTTCCTCAGTGTACCTTAAACATCTTCTAAAGGTATGATTAGCCTTAATGGCCATCTCATTTTTATAGTTATCCAGATCATAACAGATCGGTTCCTTTTCCACGACATCATACGGAACACCAGGGTCCCTTAGGAACATGAGGTAGAATGGGGATTCCTTTAACACTCTGTGATATGCCGTGTTGTATGCCCATGTGGCAAAGCACAACATTGAATCCCATATTTGTGGATTATCCTCTACTAAACTCCTTAGGTATTTCATTACCGTGGCATTGGCTCTTTGAATCACCCCATTGGCAGATGGGTGATACGCTGTTGTTGTTGTCTTTTTCGTCTTTAGCAACTCAGCTATCCCTTTAAGAGTTGCATTAACGAACTCTGTTCCTTGGTCTGTGACCATCCAACGTGGTGCTCCATGAACACACACGACATTTTTAACGAATGCTCTGGCAACCTCATCAGCAGTCTTCGTGCGAACCGGGATGGCTATCAAATATCGTGTCATCACATCTACTACTGTCATAATATATTTATATCCCTCTTCACTTGGATTTATGGGGCCAATCAAGTCCATATGAATTCTCTCAAAAGGTACTCCTACCCTAGGGTATCGCTGCAACGGCGCCGGGGCGTCCCCCGACGGCTTGAAGCGGTTGCAAGTAAGGCACGCCTTGCAATAATTCTCAACATCTTTATTCATCCGTGGCCACCAACTAAATCGTTTTAGTCTTTCTAAAGTTACTTTGATTCCCCCATGACCTACAGTCGGTAATTTATGAGCTATCTCTAGAGCACTCTGTTTGCATTCGTCAGGAGTCAACTTGTATTAGACTCTCATCATACTCATTTGTATCGTAATGATAGAGTAATCCATCTTCAACTATGAACTCACTAGTACTAACTCCTAGTGTTCTATGTGCATCTTTAATTTCTTCTCTAGTCACTTCTACTTCTCCATCTCGTATACATTGAAGATACTGTTCCTTCATTCTTTTATACAGTGGATGCGCATCCTGTCTGGGTCTCACTACCAATTCTCTCTATCTTATTATATCTCTTTCCCTATCTTCATCGATTCTGGATATTTGATAATCATCTTTTTCGCACTCACTATGATCATCATCATCTTTGGTTCTTTCTCTTATCTTTGGTTTTGTACCCGTAACTGCGAGAACTCTGTCCTCCGATAACACTTGGCTTCGAAGTCTAGATAAGGCATCTGCTACAACATTATCCTTGCCGGGTATATAGGTTACCTTAATGTTATACTCGGCAACCAAAAGTTGCCACCTAGCAATCCTTCCACTAGGGCTGGTTTCGTTCAGCAGCCAGACCAGGGGTCTATGATCCACACGAAGCTCCACCTCGTAACCCAATATTAAGCTCCTATTTACCTGGAGACCATATACTATAGCCAAAGCCTCTCTCTCTATAGTGCTATACTTCACCTCAGCAGAGTTTATCTATCTATCTATCTATTGCCAGACGCCTCAATCCCGTTTGGGGTGGCCACAAACAAACAAATCGCCTCCAAGTCGCCCTGTCCCCCGCCATTTCACTGCCCTGCTCCCAACTCACACCCCCCTCTCTCATATACCTCTCCACCCCATCCCTCCATCTCATCCTCGGCCTCCCCCTCCCTCTTCCCCCCTCCACCTCACTCACATACACTCTCTTCGTCAGTCTTTCGCCCTCCATCCTCTCCACATGGCCAAACCACCTCAGTGTGTTCCTCATAACGCTTCCTATCACATCCACATCCACACCACAACGCTCCTTTATATCCTCATTCGTCAGCCTGTCTCTCCACGTGACTCCACAGGCTCCTCTTAAATAACTCATTTCCACTGCTCTCACTCTTGACTTGTGTCCTTCCAACAATGTCCAAGCTTCACTTCCGTACGTTAGAGTTGGTATCACAATACTGTCATGTAGTAACTTTTTCACATCCATGCTCACTTCCCTGTTTCTTATCACTGCTTTCAAGGAACCAGCAACCTTTCTTCCCTGCTGTACCCTTTCAAGCACTTCACTCTCCAAACCTCCATCCTTACTCATCACACTACCCAAGTACTTAAACGTACTCACATTTTCCAATTCCTCACCATCTAACCTTGTTGTACATTCACTGACTTCACCCCTCTCAAAGACCATCACTTTACTCTTCCCTACATTCACCTTTAGGTTCCGTTTCTTACACACTCTCTCAAACTCATCCACCAAGCCTTGCAGCTCCCCTTCGTCTTCAGTCAACAACACAGTATCGTCTGCAAACAACAGTACAGGGAGTTTCCAAACACTATCCTCTCTCACCAGGGCCACTCCAACATCCACTACCCTACCTTGTACCTCTTTTATTACCGCATCCATGTACAGATTGAACAACCATGGAGACATGACACATCCTTGTTTCAAACCAACCTTCAAAGAGAAAAATTCACTTAGTTCACCATCCACACGCACTGCAGCCTTCGCACCATCGTACATACTCTTCACAGCATTCAACAACTTCCCATCTACTCCATATATTCTTAATACTTTCCACAATCCTTGTCTATCCACCCTGTCATATGCTTTCTCCAAATCCATGAAAGCCGCATACAACTTCTTTCCCTTCTCTAGAAACTTTTCCACTAAAGATCTAAGAATGAATATCTGATCTACACAACCTCTTCCCTTCCTAAAGCCTCCCTGTTCTTCTCCAACTAATTTCTCTGTTCTTTCTCTAACTCTGTCTATAAGTATCCTACCATACACTTTTCCTATTATACTAAGAAGACAAATGCCCCTATGATTACCACACACTTCTTTTTCCCCTTTTCCTTTGTACAAGGGAATAATTATACCTGACTTCCAATCCTCCGGGACTCTACCTTCCTCCCAGGCCAATCTGCACATCTTCCACATCCATTCTGCTACTATCTCTCCCCCATGCTTCAGCATTTCACCACACACTCCATCAATTCCTGGGGCTTTCCCCGATTTAACTTTCTTCATTGCTTCCACAACTTCTATCCTACTGATTTCTTCCTGTCTTCTCACCTCCCTCCTTCTCCCAGCCATTCCCCAGCCACTTATACTTGCATTACTTCCATCCTCTATGTTCAACAAGAAGTGATAGGCCGTAAATGACCTGCGTCGTCTTCCTGCTGTAATACTCCTCCTATAGCAGAAGAAGAAGTGTCTGTAGTCAGCACAAATTTCTTTGTGAAGTCTGGAAACGGCAAAGTCACTCCTTCAGGCAACTCTCGTTTCAGTGTTTGAAACGCAGTCTCTGCTTCAACACTCCATTGTATCGGGTTGGTATCTCTCTTTTTATTCTTTCTACCACCTGTCAATTTAATGAGTGGTCCAGCCTTCTCAGCGTAACCCTGAATATACCGTCGGTAGTAATTAGTCATTCCGAGGAAGGACTGCAATTCACAGACGGTTTTGGGAGTGGCTATATCACGAATAGCATTCACCTTTTGGGGTTGTGGCTTTATTCCTTTGGCACTAACAACATGTCCCAAATAGTCCCCTTCTGATTTTAAAAAGTGACACTTGGACAATATTAGAGAAAGATTCACATCACTCGATCTTCCCAGCACTATATCTAAATTCTTTAAATGTTCCTCCCAAGTCTCGCCCTGAATGATTATGTCATCCAGGTACATATGTGTGATGGAGCCCGTAAGCCCAATTAACACATGGTTAATCACTCTCTGAAACACAGCTGATGCTTCTTCAAGTCCAAAGGGAAGCACATTGTACTCCCAGTGACCTTCAGGAGAGGAAAAGGCTGTCAGTTCCTTACAATCCTCTGATAATGGTATCTGATGGTACCCTTGGCGAAGGTCCAAACAGCTGAAATAACTACTCTTTCCCAGCTGTGCTAAGATGTTCTGAATGTTAGGAAGAGGGAATCGATCCTCTCTGATATTATCATTCAGCTTTCTAAAATCCAAACATAATCTCAATCCGCCCTCTTTCTTAGCTATAGGTACCAGGGGTGCGTTGTAAAGACTTCGGGAGGGTCGTATAACTCCTTGCTCCAACATAGTTTTCAAGATTTCCTTGACCTCTTCATACTTTACCAGAATAGGATAAGGTTTTCTATAAGCTACTTCCGGGGTCACAGTTACTGTTTCATGATAGTAATAAGGGGTCACATTCAAGGGTTCATCCTCCAATGCGAACACTGTCGGATACTTCATTATCAGTGCTCTTAGCGCTTCATTCTCCTTACTCATCAAATGTGGGGAAAACACACTATCAACTAAGGCAAACAGTTTCTTCATCCGTGCTCTCTCGGTCATTCTAGTCTCATTCATCATGACTCCTGATACAATTTCTCCTAGGCCTTTCTGTTTGTTTTCATTTATATCCCACGATACTCTAGTACATGGCCTTATATGACCCAGACATGTACCTCCCTTGAGTTCGATCCTGTCCGGACTAGGATTGACGATCCTCACCTTAAAATGAAATCGCGATTTCTCTCGTGCCTTCTCTACTTCCTCTGGCCCTTCTCGTTCCGGGATCCCAGCTTTCTCCTGTAGTAACACTAATCCCGGGCACAATGTAGATGCCAACATGTTTCCTTCCTGAGGTTCAAAGATAGCCTCTTCACTTGACCGCATTCTTACTTCTAAAATGACGGTACCGCAAGTCCAAGGACCTAGCTCTGTACTCGTCAGTATTACAGCTTTTGCTACCTCTACGTCCGCTTCCGACTCACTGCTCAGTGGTGCCGCTCCTTTATACTCTAGAGGGACAATATTTACAGATTCGCCCTCTATATACAAGGTTAGAGGATTCGTTAGTAACTCCATCCTAGTGCTGAGTATAAAATCCATTCCAAGCAACATGGGTGCTGGTAAGCCTAAGCTTCCAACTATAATAAAAGTATGAGCATACCACTTATTTCCAATCTGAAGTTCAACCTTAATAGCTCCGTCAGTCAGTATCTCATCTCCACTTACGTTAAATAATTTAACCATTTTCTCTGATTCCTAATCATCTTGCTCAACGTTCCTTTTCAACTGTTGATATACTTCTCTCGTAATCAGCGACCTAGCAGCTCCTGTGTCAATCAAGGCTAAGACACTTTCATCTAGGCCTTTCACATTCACCATCATTGCAACTAGTTTCTCGTAGCCCACGAGTGAGGCGATTGGAATTGGGTCGGCGTTTTTTTTATTTTTTTTCTGAGTCCAAGATGTAGCACCTGACTGTCTTTCCCCTGACATCTGTCCCCATTGATCACTTCTCCCTCTTCCTCTATTATCTGACTGTCTCTCTCCTGACGCCTGTCCCCATTGATCAATTCTCCCTCTTCTTGTATTATCTTCTCTTTCCCACTCTTGCGCTCTCCTTCTTCCTACCCAACACTGCCGTGCCTGGTGACTGGCTTTATTGCAGTGGTAACATCTCCCTGCCTGATTATTAGTAGCGCCTGTCTGACTAGAAGTAGGGCCAAACCTCCAGTTGCATTCTCGAGCAATATGGCCTTTACCGTGGCAGTAATAGCACTCCGCCACTGGGGAATTCTTAGCAGTGTGTCCTGTCTTTTTGCATGAATGACAAGTAATAGGTGGAGGCGCTCTCACTCCTTAAGCTCCACCACTTTTAAGGCCAGTGCGAGGTTTCGGCTTTTCTGTTGTCACTACATTTATATTTGGTTTATTTCTCTGTCGTCTCTAACAACTTTAACTTGGGGTGTGTTTCTGCATATCTTAGCATGGCTGCCAAGATCCTATAAGGGTCTTCACGCTCCACATTGCTCAGCATGTCTTGCACCGACGGCGGTACACTCTTAAGTAACGCACCTGCAGCTACTTTATCAATAACATCATCATGACCTGGCTCTACCTCGTTCGCTTGAGTACTCAAAGTCTCAAGACGCACAAAGAATTGGTGAAACGTCTCCCCCGGAGAGCGAACAGCAGATCCCAGTTCACTGGCTCGTGCATCAGCAGGATAAATTCTTAAAAACTCAGCTTTCACAGCTGTCCAATCCGCACCAACTTTCTTAATCGTATTGAGAAGATGTGAATAGGCAGAGTCTATACTATGCGTTTTAGCTACTTCCAATCGACCTTCATCAGTCCAAAGTGGTCCCACTGTCATATCATCTATAGTGTGTAACCAATGCCTCGCGCTTGTAATGCATCTATACTGAGGGAAATCTGGCGATACTACCTCTCCACCACAAAAATAAGGAAGACCTGTTATCTTAGCATAATTGTTTACGGCATTGCCAGTTAAAGTCTGACTCAATTTATCGGCAAGATTCTGCAAAGGGTCCAGAGCAGGAGCCGGGGCGGCAGTGGCCGCGCCTCCTACTGGAGAGTGTGATCTGCTCATGTTAACTCCTCTAACTCCCCCAAAATAATATAATAAATGGTCGGAAAACACGGTGTCACACCGGGGTGGGGCTTGAATATGGAGATTCGCGAGATACTGATGTAACGCTTCCTCTGATGCGCACCTACGTAATCTAAACCACGCTTCAGGACTCTGTATTAAACCACGAGACACTGGGGATGGAGAACGTGGAGGGCTTAGGGGACCAATATTCATAACAAATCTGAATAACGAGTTTTTTCACCTTAGAATCCCACCACAGCTGCCACCAGTATGTCGTGCTCCCCTTCCTTGCTTTACTCTTTATCTATTCTTCTTCAATGGAAGACTAAGTTCCGTTACGTTAAGTCCAAATCAGGTTAGTCAGATTTAATCAAGTTTCATTAGGTAGCGCTGGATAGGTACAAGTGGGGAGCCCGACATAACAACACATCAAGTAATCACAAGTCCATTTAAGGCTGGCGCTACGTGGGAGCGTCTCGTTCCTTATTAAGAGGAAGGGATTCTAGGGTTACTCAAAACTAATTTTCTTTTCTCCGTTTATCTACAAATTACGTACAATTTATACACTAAGTCAAAGCAACAACTGATTTGGTTCACTCTGCGAACTTAAAGTTATGCAACTGCTTTATGGTCTTATTCTACGACAAAACTATTAACGTAAAACCAGATTTTCATTCTCACTTGTAATACAGTACAGTACAGTACATCAAATCAATATTGTACATTGCATTGTGAGATACAAACAATAAATACACATTATATGAGGAGAAACATACCACAGAGACCAGGTTGAGGTTTTTAATGGATGCTGGGGTAAGTATCCGAGCCATGTGGCGGGGTTATTGGGTCCCACCAGCCACCTTGGCGCCACCTCTCGCTACCTCACTGCTAGCTGCCTCACCACCACCCCTCGCTGCCTCACCACTACCCTCCCTCTCTCTCTCTGCCTCCTCTGATGCCACTTGATGCAACACTTCCACTTTGTGCTGAATTTCCTCTTGTGCTAGGTGCTCTTGAACAAATCCAGCAAAATCTTCATCCAGATACTCTTTTTGTCTCAGCCTTTCCTCCCAATTTTGAAGGTCCCGAGCACTTTTTGTCACCACCACTACCTCCTGGC
This sequence comes from Coenobita brevimanus, assembly GCF_032717465.1. NCBI lineage: Eukaryota > Metazoa > Arthropoda > Malacostraca > Decapoda > Coenobitidae > Coenobita > Coenobita brevimanus. The sequence goes on from NC_137037.1 coordinate 42,071,278, forward strand.
CCTCCCCCCACAAAACCAGGCCCTTTCCCCACACCACCAGGTATAGTAGAGGCCATTGAACCATGAGAATCCAACACAATGGAGCCAGTGGCGTTCGTACACAATGGCGGGAGTGGGTAGCCTGAGTGTTGACATGACATCATTCAAGATGGTGGTGGGCTTCGGGGGGGCAGAGCGGAAAATTCAAAGCTCAAAATATTGCCCAAAACCCGAAATTTGTGCGCGAAACTCGATTTTTTTCACATGAAAGTGAAAGTTCAGGAATATTTGGTCTATGCCACGAAAGTTGAAATCGCGAAACCTGTTGTCGCGAAAGTTAGTGCCCATTGTGTGTATATATATATATATATATATATATATATATACACTGTATATATATATATATATACATTGTGATGTACAGCATCTTTATTATTAATCCAAACGTTTCGGAGACACAATCTCCATCATCAGTGGATCTAAAAGTTTAAAAGACAACAATCATCGATCAATGTCAGGAGAAATAAAAAAACCCGTGTACAAAACATAGACTTGCATAGAAAAAAAAAGAGGGAGGCAATATAAAATGGGGTAAAGCATAAAAGTACCATGTTTAATCCTTGCAAAATCTGAAGATCAGGACAAAGGCTAACTATGCTAAACATATACAGTAATCACTCCAATATCCGACGTAATAGAGCCATAGGTAGGTTCGGATATTGGTTTTGTCCGGATATTGGGCCCCAGCTTATGGACTTGTACTTACGGACCCTAACACAGAGAAACACCTATACAACTCCCTCCGGACATGCATAGCACCTATTTAACACCCAAATCACACCAATAAGGCACATAAATGACTGAAATAAATGCAATAGACACATAAAATGTGGGTTTAGAAGTATGTTCATACATTAATAAACATTCTGGTACTTATGGACTCTAACCGAACCTAACCTAACCGAACCTAACCGAACTCTGAAAAACACATTCCTACTGCACATGCATGAGGTAAGTTTAGTATGGAAAGAAGTACAGTATGACACTTTCTGGTAAGTATAGTATGGGAAAAAATACAATATGAAACATTCTGGTAAATATAGTATGGAAAATAGTACAACATGAAACATTTTGGCTACTTACAGCAAGTCCCTGGCCACCTCGATGAATAACCACCTCCTCTCGGACTCTGACAGTAAGAACGATTTCTTGAAGCACTTGCACTACACTCTTCCTGAAGTCTTGCACTGAACTTAGTCACTAACACACAGAAGTCCGTTCTTTTCACAGTGTTCACTTTAGTCCAAATAATGTTCCATTAAATTTAAGTGTTGCACATAAACTTTTCCCAAGTTTTTTTAAGTTTCCAAAGCCAAAACAAAGAAGGTTAGTTACGTTAAATTTCTTTTCTACTTAGTCTTTTCTCCCAACTTGAAAACCTTAACACAACACACCGTTTTTTTCACTGCACAACACTCAAAATTCCCGTGTGGTCTAGTGGAGAAGTTCTTGCTGTTTATTCACTGTCAGAGCCCGAGAGTATCACTGGCAGGCGTCCAAGGGGTGCATCGGTGGGTAGTGGTGATGGCGTACCGACTACAGAAGACTCTGAAGACAGCCGCAAACTCACGTCGAGCGGTGACTCCACTGTAGCTGATGTGCTGGGCTGTGGCTCGGAGCATGAGGGCCTGTCTTGGGGAGGCAACGGAGTGGAACCAGGGCTTGGCACAGCGGGGGTCACGGGCCTGAAAAAACTGTCAATCGTTGACTGACGCAAGGACCGACGATTCTGGCGATTGATGATGCGCTGCCGGAAAGCACGCACTTCCTCCACGAGTCCCAAGGGCCCCATCTCCCTGTTGCAGTCCGGGTGTTCCAGGTAGTCTAGGACGAACTCTAGATGTTCCCGGAGTGCGCTCAGCTTGGGGATGGCTGGAGTAGTGTCCTGCTGGGCGGAGTCTGCATCATCATCGCCTTCGTCGTCGGAATCTTCAAGTTCGGGACTGACACCAGCAACCGAAGACGCGATCTCGATATCAGACAACGTCTGATACCCAGGATCGCCCTCGTCGTCGTCCAACCACTCACGAACATCGTCCACATCAACATCGTCGCCGTGCGTACGTAGCCGTGCATGGAAGTCATCCACGTCAAACCCTAGGAAATCGTACTGCACATCTGTTCCGAGAAGCAGACGAGACCAACCATTTTCAAGAGTTTTCACAGGGACTTCCTTCCATGCACTAGCCCAGTTGTACAGCGCAGACTTGATGTTGTAGCGGCGAAGGTTTTCCAAAGTCCGCTTGCCTCGAGTGTCACGTCCTTCCCTGCGCTCGTCCTCGTCCTCGAGAACCACCATCACCTCGTCCAGGAACTTCCGACGGTACAGGCGCTTTGTTGCCACGATCACTCCTTGGTCCATTGGTTGAATGAGAGCAGTCGTATTAGGTGGCAGAAACATGCACCTAATACGGCCATTCTCAGCAACCAAGTCCTTGTCGCACGGGTGGGCAGGTGCATTGTCGAGGAGAAGGAGAGCCTTTACCTGGTCGCGAGGAATTCCCAGTGTCTTCGTCTGGTAATGTATGACCTCCTTGACGAAGTGATGGTGAAACCAGTCTTTGAAAATCACAGCTGTGAACCATGCTTTCAAAGAATGGTACCATACGACAGGAAGGACATCCATCACCCCACGAAGGCACCGAGGCTGCTTTGCACGGCCAACAATAACGGGCTTAAGCCGGTGCATGCCGTTAGCATTGGCACAACACAAAGCAGATATCCGTTCCTTAGAAAGCTTGCGGCCAGGTACACGCTTCTCCGTCTCATCGGCGAGAGTGTTCGTTGGCACCGAGCGATAGAATAGGCCAGTTTCGTCAGCGTTATAGACTTGACCGAGAGTGAGGCCCTCCCTGTCGATCAAGCCTTTCACCTTGTGCCGAAACTCGTCCACTCCATCCTCGTTAGCGTCCAATGCTTCGCCATGTGCTTTACGGTTAGTAAGGCCATGTCGCAACTTGAACGCGAAGAGCCAACCCTCGGATGCCTTGAAGTCTAGGGCGTCGTGAAGCCTTGCAAACTTCTCAGCAGCAGCCTTCAGCTCCGTTCCACGTACCATCACACCAGCTGCACGTTGCTGTCGATACCAAATCAACGTGGAGCGGTCGATCTCTGCATACTTGGGGGTAAACATAACCTTCCTCTCCACGTTGCGTTTGCTTCTCGACGAGAAGTCAGCCGTGTACTGCATGAGCTTGTCTCGGGAACACTTGATATCAAACAAAGTCGACCGGGCCAGGTTGAACTCGCGGAGAATGCGAGAGGAAGACCAACCCACATCAACCTTCTCCAATATCTCCCGTTTCTTCTCCAGAGTCAACACCACTCTCTTCCTTTTCTCAGGAGGCGGGGCCATCATCACACACACTAAGAGTAGGGCAGAGAGCAGCAGGAGGCCTTGCAGCAAGTACGGCACCACCACAAAAGCGAGCACGTGGGCAGCCATGGCGAAGAGCGTAGGTCTCGTCGCGGTGAGAGACAGGCAGGAAGTGGGGAGGATGCAGCGGCGCTCTATCGGACGTCGGAGGAATGACGAACCAAAACAGTGCTCTCACGCGGCGCGCGCGGCAAGTTCAAATTACGGACGGCAAAAAATCAATTTTTTTTTCCAATTTTTTTGGATTTTCGGACCATTTTGGGAATGTTTGATCCCAGGACGATAAGGTCCGGGTAGTGGGGATGTTCGGTTATTGGGCGTCCGGATATTAGAGTGATTACTGTATATTAAAAAATGAAATAAAAGGAGTAGGGGTTGACCTGTTAAAAGTTGTTACTGCGTGAATAGTTGGGTAGCACTAGTCGAGCTATTGAGACTGGGTCGCATTCTATGAATCAGGATGGATTCGGCAGTGATGAGGTCAGAGTAAGACTGACATGAAGTTAGTATCCGAAAATCTGCAGAAGAGAAAGGGTGATCAGAAAGGTAGGAGTGCTCTCTAATAGAAGAATAAGAGGGTTTAGAGAGGAACCTTCCAGTCCTAGTGGATTTCCCTTGGTGCTCAAGAATTCGGTGGAGCAGCCAACGTGAGGTCGACCCCACGTATCTAGCAGGACAGCTAGAACATGAAAATAAATAAACCACATTGGACTGGAGGTTAGTATGAAGACAAGATGAATGCTTAAGAAAGCTACCTATAGTACAGTACTCTTGTTTGTTAAGATTATCTTAAAATTAATTTGTGGATAACAATCACGGAGAAGTTTGTTTAGTGTTTTCCTAATTTCGTAACTTAATGAACCTAAGTATGGGATCTTGATATACAAACACTCCTTATCTACAGTGTGAACAGGCCTGATTGAGGAGAACTTTGAATTTAAAAACCTGCTTAATAGTTTCTCGAAAACACTGATGGGGTACTTATTATTGGCAAAATAGGTTCTTAAGAAACAAATTTCGGAGTGGAAAGTAAGCCAAAAGGAGCAACAATTGTACGCTCTGTTGAACAGTGTTGTAATACTGTTGATCTTAAAAGCGTACGGGATGTAACTGAGGAAGTTTGTGCCTAGGCCAGTGAAAGTAGGCTTCTGGTAAACACTCGTGGATAAATGAGAGGGGTGAATGTTAACTAGAATGTCCAGGAACGGAAGGCGTTTATCTTTTTCAGTTTCATGAGTGAATTTTATGTTAGGATGTTGGGAGTTTATATAATCCATAAACAACGTTGGTACTACTTTTCCTGACAAGACTAAGGTTCCCAAGAGGAAGATCTATTGCGGATATTATATATATATATATATATATATATATATATATATATATATATACATATATATATATATATATATATATATATATACATATATATATATATATATATTATATACATACAACAAGCTCTCCCCTAACGGGAGGGTTTCGTTCCAGCCATGGCATGTTCAGCGTGAAACTGCATAAGTTTTAACTACTCCTTATTTTGCTCCCTAGACCCCCTGAATGTGGTGTTTTGCTGTTATCAGCCATTGGTAATCAATATGAAGTGCTTTAAGTGGTTAGAAGGTTTATTTAAAGTTATAACTTAAAAATACAGTACTGCACAGCAAAACTTCAACACACAAATACATTAACACAGGGCAACATTCCGATGCTGATTGGTTTCGGGACAATTTGTCGTCAAGTCAATTCGCCATCACAACAATAACAAGACATTTCGCTGTCATTAGTGAAGACAGCTGTGGGTGATACTAGAATATAATTTAAAGGCGAAATAAATATGTTTATAGAATGACGGGAATCGTTCAGGGTGCGAGTTGCCCTGACGGGAAATCATCCATATCTTTTCGGGGAATTGTCTGACGGTGAATCGACTTGATGGAGAATTGTCTCGGAAACCGCCGATCATGGGTCAGGTTAGCTGGTTACAAGGCTTTATTTAATGCTTTAATGTTATTTAAGTGCTTTAACCTAATACCAGAACAATAAATATACAGTGCTGTGGAAAATCAGTGCAGTAAATCTTTAATGAACAAATAAAAAAGACAATATTCCGACGCCTATCAGGTAAACTGGTTATAAGACTTTATTTATTGCTTTAACATTATTTGATAGTACTTTAGCTTGTACATAAACTTACCAGAACAGTAATGTAAATATTTAACATACAAATACAGTACTGTGGAAAAGCAGTACAGCGAATCACATGATCACGTGATCAAAACAAACCGTGCGCGCTGTGCTGAGGTTCGAGAATTTGGCCTTTCAAAGGCCTCTAGCGTAAATTTACAGTTTTCGTAATGGTTCTTTACTCTTACGTTGTCTTATATGTATCCCAGCACTAACTGCTTATAATTGCGAGCGCATTCGGCAAGAACGTGTTCAGGGCGAGCTTACTGTATACTGTATATCTGTCTATATACCTAGGCTGCTTCCCCCAAGGAAAGGAAGGTAGCCGAGACAGTGAATATATATATATACAGTATATATATATATATACCCTATATACAGTAAAACCTCAATATAACGGACTTTAATAGACCGGAATTCGCTTTTATCGGACTTGAGGAGCTACTGGACTAAATTCCTATATATCGGAAAAAGTCCAATAAAGCCAGAAGCAGTCCGGACTGCCTGACCACTTCAGGTATGTTCACCACAATAAGGTAAATAAAAGACATGTTTATCACTGTACAGTACAGTATTATTATACATACTATACCATTTGATTAATGTAGTGAAGTTATAACACAGTACAGTACTGCAGTGGTAGTCAAAACAGTTCAAAAACTGTTCATGAGATCCGGACTGATGTCTGATATATCGGAAAAAGTCCGGGTTAGCAGGGGGAAGTCCGGATATCGCTTTTATCGGAATTTCGCATTTTTTGGAATGGCTTGCCCCCAAATTAGTCCATTATAGTGAGGTCTTACTGTATATATATATATATATATATATATATATATATATATATATATATACATACAGTGGGCTCGCACAGTGTGCGAGAGATCGGGTGGTCTGTGACATCACGCATTGTGAATTCGCACACTGAGAATACATGATCTTATGGGAAAAATTACATATGGGCGGTATCCCCTCATACCTGGACCTTTTTTTTTTTAGCCCTTAGAGACATAATAAAGGTCAAAATTTTCAGACATTGTACTACAGATATAGTTACAATAAGAAAAATATGGGCAGTCACCTTAACCCCCGGGGGGTAGGGTGGTTTCAAGAACACTCCCCCAGTATCCCTGCTTGTCGTACGAGGCGACTTAAAGGGTTGGTGGTGGGTTAGTGCCCCACCCTGTAAAAAGAACTGACTAAACAAGCAAATAAAGCTCCTTGGACCCAGACTGACCATACGTTGACGACAAAGGAACAGACAAAGGACATTCTTAGGGTGAGAACTTGGAATGTGAGAGGAGTGAATGATGAAGTGAAAGAGAGAGAGATTGTTCAGGTGCTTGAGGATGCAAGAGTGGATATATGTGGACTGACTGAAACTAAATGGAAAGGTGAAAGGGTGAGAGAATGGGAATATGGTTTAGGTATATGTTTGGGAGTTAATGAGAATGAGAGGGCAAGAGAGGGAGTATGTCTGATGATAAGCAAGAAGTGGAAGGAGAATATAAGAGAGTACGGAACAGTGGGTGCAAGGATTGTATGGGTGAGGATGAAAGTAGGTATACAAGCATGGGCGATTGTATGTGTGTATGCTCCGACAGAGGACCGAGTGGCAAGAGTGAAAGATGAGTTTTGGGCGAGAGTAGAAGCATGTATGGACAAATTTGAGAGGAGCGAGGGAGTGCTTTTGATTGGAGACAAGAATGGCAAAGTTGGGAATGTACGAGTGGATGGAATGGTTGGTCAGTGGGGTGTGCCAACTGAAGTAGATGGGAATGGTAGTGCTTTGGTGGACATCTGTGCTGGTAAGGGGTTGGCAATAGCCAACACCTACTTTCGGCACAAGATGATCCACCGGTATACGTGGAGAGTAACGAGGAGGATGGATGGTGAGCTTGTTGAACGAAAGGCAATGATAGACTGTGTGTGTGTGTGGGTGAGCGAATGAGAAGACAAGTTTTGGATGCAAGAGTGTGGAGAGGGTGGGGAAATGGAGTCTCGGACCATCACTTAGTGATGGCCAAGGTAAAGCTGCAAAGAAAATGGTTGAGGAGACGAAGGGGAAGACAGGAGGAAACAGCTCCTGTGGGAAGAGTAGAGAATTTGCAAGATAGTGAGAAAATGGCAGAGTATAAGAGCATAGTGGAAGAAAGATTGGGAAGGTATGAGCTAGAGCAGATGGAAGGGGTGGAAGATGTATGTAAGATATTCACGGAAGAGATAGGCGCTTCGTGTGAGGTGGTTTGTGGAGTGAGGAGGAGATGCAAGGGTGTGCAAGGGAGCGCATGGTGGAGTGATGAGGTGAAACGAGCTGTGGAACAAAAGAAGAAGGCATTTAGTGAATGGTTGGCGAGTAGAGGTAGGGGAGAAGATGAGAGAGAGAAGAGTGGTATATGTGAGCAGGAGAAGGGAGGTGCAGAGACTGGTGAAGGAGAGAAAGAAGAAAGTGGATGAAGAGTTTGGGAGGAATGTGAGTGTGAAATGGAGGGAGAGTAAGAAATTGTTTTGGAAGGAGGTAAAGAAAGTAAGGCAGTGTGAAAGGGGATATAGTAGGGGAGTGAAAGATATGAATAGATTGTTGGTAGAGAAGAGAGAGAAATTGAGGAGATGGAAGGAGCACTTTGAGGATTTGTTGAATGTAGAGAGAGAAAGCTTATGACAGAATAGGTAGGCAAGGTATGTGGAAGGTAATAAGAATATATGGAGTGGAGGGGAAATTGTTGAGTGTTGTGAAGAGTATGTACGAAGGAGCTAGGGCTACGGTGAGAGTGGATGGTGAGCTGAGTGAGTTCTTTGATCTCAGTGTAGGACTGAAACAGAGTTGTGTGATGTCTCCATGGCTGTTTAATATATACTGTACATGGATGGGGTTGTAAAGGAGGTGCAAGGTAGGGCAGTGGATGTGGGGGTGGCTCTAATGAATGAGGGTGAGATTTGAAAGATTCCGGTGTTGCTGTTTGCTGATGATACAGTATTTTTGAGTGAAGATGAATGGGAGTTGCAAGGTTTGGTGAATGAATTCGGGACAGTGTGTAGGAGGAGGAAGCTGAAAGTTAATGTAAATAAAAGTAAAGTTATGGTGTTTGAGAGGAATGAAGTCACAGAATGTACAGTGAGGTTGGATGGTGAGGATATGGAGAATGTGAGTGCATTCAAGTACTTGGGTAGTTTGATGAGTAAGGATGGAACTTTGGGGGATGAAGTGCGTGAAAGGGTACAGCAGGGAAGGAAGGTTGTTGGTTCACTGAAAGCAGTGATGAGAAACAGGGAGGTGAGTACGGAAGTTAAGAAGTCACTGCATGATAGTATGGTGATCCCTACCCTGACGTATGGATGCGAGACGTGGACCTTGCAAGAGGGGAACAAGTCAAGAGTGAGAGCAGTGGAAATGAGTTACTTGAGAGGAGCATGTGGAGTGACATGGAGGGACAGGTTGACGAATGAAGAAGTGAAGGAATGTTGTGGGGTGGATGTGGATGTGGTTGAGAAGATTAGGAGAAATACACTGAGGTGGTTATGTGGATGTGGTTGAGAAGATTAGGAGAAATACACTGAGGTGGTTTGGACATGTGGAGAGAATGGAGAATGAACGACTGACTAAGAGGGTGTATGTAGGTGAGGTGGAGAGAGGGGTAGACTGAGGATGAGGTGGAGGGATGGAGTTGAGAGGTATATGAGGGAGGGGGGGTGAGTGGGGGGGAGGGTAATCAAATGGTGGGTGACAGAGCAACTTGGAGGCGTTTTGTCTGCGGTCACCCTCTTGCGGGATTAGGGCATCGGGCTATAGATAGATATACATATAGACCTTAACAACAGTAGACAGCAAGCCTGATGGACTTAAATAACAGGGATTCCGAGGTGCAGCAACACACTTAGAGTGTCCCCGCCGCCACCATGGCCGCACCACGCTTGTTTAATGGTTGTCAATTTTGTATTATTCCAGGCTTTGACAATGAAATTTACGGCCTGTCGAATGTTATATTTCTTCTAGAATGCAGCAACAGTCATTATGGTGGGGGTTGCAGGTATGCCAGGTGAAGCAGGTGAGTCAGGTGGGCCTGTGGAGGTGGAGGGGGAGGTGGCTGGTGAGTCAGGTGGGGCAGTGGAGGAGGAGGGGACAGCAGCAGGCAAGTCAGGGGAGGTGGTGACTTACTGTTATTGCCAAAAATGTTATTGGCGAAGTTGTTATTGGCGAGATTTTACTGTAGACTCCTCTTGAGCACCTTCCCCATGAGCCTTTAGGTTACTGTTGGCGCGTTGTGTGGGGGTGGGGTTGCGTACTCATGGAAAATGGTGTTTTTGAGCCACTCTTTGCCTCTACCTCGCATTCTGTGAGGTAAACTCGTGCATCCAAGGTTTTTGGTTATGATTTTTGGTCACTCGCACACAATGCGATTCGCGCATTCTGAGCTCGTGCAGTAGGTGAGCCCACTGTATATATATACAGTATATATATATATATATATATATATATATACACAGTATATCTATAGGCTATATGAGGCCCTCAGATGCAAAGGGACGCATACACCACCCCGAGCGGTGTTGGAGTTATGGATAGCAACAGGTTCCTCAGGCATAGTACTATCTTTCCCAGAAGAGCACATGTGTCTAAATGCAACGGAACAACAGTAGACAATCCTCTAAAGGTCTGTGTATTTTCCACTTTACTGCGTCACAGCTCGACTGATGAGGGTAGGTTGTCTGCAGATAGACGCACGTTCCTGGACGACGAGGAGCCAATCAGAACATTGCTTCACACTGACACATCTCCTGCCTCGACCAATGTTTATCCACTGTTTCGCTCTCAGGCGCCGTATGTTTTCATTCTTGTGCTGGCTGGACTCGCGTTGTGATTCTCCCACAGTTTTCATTATTTTGCACCCATAAAAGTGCTTCCTTGCCATTGTGGCTGACAACAGTGATTCTACAGGTACAGTATCTAGTGGTCATGAGGAAGTGTCGCTTAGGGGGCGTAAAAGAGTAGTGAGAAAGAGTGAGTGGAAACGAATGAAGGCTAAAGCTGCTCATGATGCTGGCAAAAGTTACATTAGTGTTACCACTGGAAACCAGGTGTCTGAAAAGATAATAGGGCTGCCATGCAACAAGAAAATCTCTGCAGTCAGCCCTAGTCGTCAGAAGAGGAGGTGGATAATGATGACCTCCTTCAGGAGTATGAGTAGTGCCTAGAGACAACTCCCCCTCATAACTGCCAAGTTCTTATATGGATGTACAGATGTGTGGGTGAGTGTAATGGTTTATGGTAAAGGTGTTGTTAGTATGTCTTCATTGTTAATGATTAATAATTTTCTCAGTATGATGCAATGATAATCTTTAGAAAGTAGTAATAATAAATTTGCAACATTGACAAACAGACATTACAAGCAACATCCTTACCATCCTGTTCTTATTGAAATTGAAAACTTTCCACTATTATCGTAAACAAGAATAATCACTGTTTTATCTAAGTTTATGTTGTGTATTGTCATAAACATCAGTGGTTCATCCTCATAACACTATGTTATCATAGCTACTGATTATGAGTTAAAAAGCAGCCTGTTTGGAGAGAGAGAGAGAGAGAGAAAGCCATTTGTGGTGGAGGAACATTGTTTCTGATTTAGCCACACTCATGTACACATCTAACAGTGTGCAATGTTTTGGCTCTGTAAAGAGTAACAGGTGAAGTTTACAGCTCAGCGTGTACCATGCATCTAGTTTTGCTTAATTAGCCTACTGTTGAGCTAAGAAAATTTTTGCAGTTTTTGTTGCTTTACAATGCACAAAAACATGACAGACAGTACCTGACAAGCAAAAAAACATTAGGGGGGGGCTGTTGCGCATGCGATGAACTTTGTGAATTTATCCCAAACCTCGTGAAACAACGACAGTAAAATTCTGAGGGTCACAGCTTTCAAATGAAACAAACTGGAGCTTTATATCTTTATTGGTAATTTTTCTACAAGTACAAAACTTTAAAGTTAATTTTCTCCTTTTTTAAAAAACGGCATATGCATCCCTCTGCATCTGAGGGCCACACATATATACATATGTATGTATGTATATATATATATATATATATATATATATATATATATATATATGTATATACCATATATGTAGCTACACATCAAAATTCTGTGTAAAAAGTTACCCTTTGTTAGAGCTGCTGAGAGAGCTATATGCGCATCCCCCACAGTATCCTTGGAGGACAGAGACAGACAGACTACATACATTCTCTTTTTTTAATTTGCCATAAAAACTGCATGCATAGTTCTTTACCAACATTTTGGATCAACCCCCCCCCCCTCATCAAAAGGAAAATACTGTACTGATGTACAGCAACTCAAGTGTTTATTGGTATTCATCCTAAATAGTTGTTTCTGTACAGTCTCATAAGCATTGTCATCATAATGGTTTTTACATTAGGGTTGGGTGAATATTACTGTATGTGTGAGGTGACTGGAGGGGGTGCTTGTGTGTTTCCTTTGATTTTTGGTTGTTGTCTTGTTGACGAATGAAGAAGTGAAGGAACGTTGTGGGGTGGATGTGGATGTGGTTGAAAAGATTAGCAGAAATACACTGAGGTGGTTTGGACATGTGGAGAGAATGGAGAATGAAAGACTAACTAAGAGGGTGTATGTAGGTGAGGTGGAGGGAGGGAGAGGGAGGGGTAGACTGAGGATGAGGTGGAGGGATGGAGTTGAGAGGTATATGAGGGAGGGGGGGTGGTGAGTTGGGGGGAAGGTAGTCAAATGGTGGGTGACAGAGCAACTTGGAGGCATTTTGTCTGCTGCCACCCTTTGCGGGATTAGGGCTTCGGGCTATAGATAGATAGATAGTCTTGTTTCTTCATGCAGGGAATAGTTTAATCTTTGTTCTGAAAGGATTCATACAGTGGTGGGTATGAATTTTTGGATATTTGAATGTTATCATTTTCCAGTATTTGCTGCTGTTTGTTTCATCATCAGAGGTACCTACAATGTTTTCAGTTGTTTTGCTTTTGAATTTTGATCTCTTCATTAACCCCTTAAACGCGGCCGTGAACAGTCAACCCCCCCCCCGAGTGGTGGGGTTGTATCGCGGTCTGAGTACCTGTAGGAAAATATTAGCCAAAAATCAGAGATTAACCCTAGAACATTATACTTGGTATGGCAGATAGTACTTACATTCAGCTTTCTCCAGAGACAGGTGTTGAGCCATCGTGGACTACCCAAGGACTTGTGGAGACTTGCAAAGTTGGGTAACCAAATCTTCACTTTCACACCTCCAGCAACCCGGTTTCCCCTCTACCACAGCCTCACTCAGTCACAGTAAACCTTATACTACAACGTAAAGGTAGTTTGGAATCCGTATTTGTACAATAAGCACTGAAAATAAGGCTAAAATCAACGAAGCGTACGGCTGACATGCATCGCGGCGGCGGTCTTCCCGTCACTCAACAAACATTTCCATTTTCACAGCTAAAAACATGTATACTACATTATTTTCAATCATATTACTTCCCAAAATATCACCGCAGCTCGCTTTTTATTCTGCCCTATGCCCGCCACTTTATTCTCGTTTCTGTCGGCCGCTTGCACTGACTTGGAAGAGCTAGAACTCGCCATAATGTCACTTTGAAAGCCTGCGGTAAACTGACGCTAAACAGGGGCAAACCGTGAGAAAAAAGCTAGTGTTACAACTGGGGAAACAAGCGTTTCCTATTAGCATAAACTGCTTGTGAGAGGAGAGCACAGATTTACAGTTCGAGCACTCAGAGCGCTGCCATGTATCACAGCCAGGCTGGCTGTGCCGTGGTGGGGGGGGGGGACGGGGGAAAAACACGATACTTGGCAACAACTGAGGTCAGTAGTACAAAGGTAAAGTATGCTAATTGTAGCTAAAGGGTGGTGGTACTGATAGACAATACCAGCTGGAGCCCGCTTGCCCGCGGTTATTCAAAATTTACTAGAATCGCAAATGCAACGATCCGCCATTATGTCATTTTCGCCGAGCGTTGCAAACGAGACGATCCGTGTTTAAGGGGTTAATACAACCATCATCCACTCATGAGATGTAGTGCTGCCTATTTCATTTTTCACTTATAATTTTTTTTTAGTGTGTCTGCTCTCCTGTTCTTATTTTTCCCATCTTTCCTGCCACTTTATATTACTCTTTTTTCCTTCTCAGGTGGCTTCACATTGAGTGACAAATCAAATGGTTTCCTGTAAGCCAGAAAACTATTTACATTGCTGGGTGGTAACCATACAACTAACACATACGTGTTCCCCATGTATTAGCAAGTGGATTGGTGGAGGGATAATGCCGCTCCCTGTAAAAATCTAACCCAAAGATAAACGGTCACTCCTTGTGGAAATATGGTGTCTAGGTATAGGTTCTGATAGATAGACTAATGTTGTTTATGTTGTGCAAGAGTTGGGTTCTGCTGTGGTCATTTGAGTTTTTCTCTTGTATGTTGTGCAAGATTTGGGTTCTGCTATGGTCATTTGAGTTTTTCTCTCTGATATGATACTTTCCTTAAATACTGTATTGTTTTATTGAAGGGGACAAGCTAGGGTTGTCATTTATATTGTTGCCTTTAGAGATACGACTATTCCAGGCAGTTGTAATGATTCTGTTGAAGCTTGTGACTGCTTTATCAGTGTTTGAGAAAAAGTCCAAGTTTAAAGTTTCAAGAATTTCGTTTGTTTCATGTGAAACTAACAGTGATGGACTTGATATTTGGGCATTTATGCAAATGGCTGTTGGGCCAGTACTGTTGGGGGCCAGTATCCAGTGATATGTACTGTGTTTGTAAGAGTTCTTCCATTTGCTGTATAATAAATAAAAATTTTGTCCATGATTGCAAATCATGACCATGTTGGTAAGAAGGGTAAGAGAGTAGATGAACAGAATGAGTTGAGATAGAGTGAATGTAGGTGTATCGTCATGATGATACACAACAGAATGAAAGAGATAATTTGTAATTGACCATAGATAATGGAGTGTAAAAAGTGGCCAAGTTGTATTCAGGATGTTTCAATCAGCAAAGATATGAAACGTGATAATTCATAATTGGCCACAAATACTGTACAAAGCATGAGAACTGTAGTTGGTAACAGAGAATGGTGTGTTGAATGAATCAGAACTAATTTTTGGATGGGGAAATCAGCCAAGGTAAGAAAATTAACAAAAGAAATATTAGGTGAGCTACATTATAAGGTCAAGTTGAGCAGTAACAAATCCAGCTGAATGAAGCTAATGCAGTAAAAAAAAAAAAAAAAAAAAAAAAAGTATATAGGTGGTTATTCCTATAGAACCCCATGTCATTCCTCCTCAACAAATACCTCTTCCCTCACCATATCGCAACACTCCTCCACCATCCCATCAATCTACTCCCTTTCCCCCATCATTTCTCCCACCTTTTTCATTTTTCTTTCACCTTATCTTAGTCTTGCTCATATCCTATACTTCTCGCTCTCTTTTGTCACGTCTACAGCTCTCATTTTGCCCACCATCCCTTAGCTTGCTGTCCCTAACCTTCTACCTCTTCTTACTCTCTCATCCCTTTCATCCTCCTCTCCCCTTACATTCTTCCTGTCAGCTCCTCATCCCTTTCCTCACCTCTCCTCTGGTCTCCTCTGTTCCTCTCTTTTCCTCACCGTATCCTTGCATCCTCTTACATTTTACACCCTTTCCTTTCTGCACTTTCCTTCCCCCTTTCTTCCTATCCTTCCCTCTCTGTTTCCTACCCTCTCCCTCTCTCTCTCTCTCCTTTCCTTCCTCACCAACTGCTTCCTTCCCTCCTCCAGGAAAACCAAGCTCCATTTCACCTCCCACTCCATTCCTTCTCTCTCATTCTCTTTCTTTTCTCACTTCCTCCTCACTAAAACTCTTACAACATTTCCACCACTCCACAATCATTCTTTCCTCCCCCCTCACTTGCCTCCTCCCTCCTTCCCTCTGCACTCATGCTGTCTACATAAATCTTCACAATACTCCAGACTCACTTACCCCCTCCCTCAACCCTTATTATATCCACTTCCTCTTCCCTGATCCCTAATCACTCTTCTCCACTCATTCTGCCACACTCTCTTCCCCTCCCAGTTATATGACACTTTGTATCACTCACTACCCACTCACATACTAACTCTCACATTGACACACTCACTGTCATTTGATTACTCATTCCTCACTCCCCATTCCCCCACTCACTCACTCCCCATTCCTCACACATTCATTCACTCCCCACTTGGTCATGCACACACTCCCTCACTCTCCACTCACTCACTCACTGACTCTCTATTGCCTCGCTTAGTGACTCATTCTGCTCACTCACTCCCTGCTCAGTCACTCACTTCCTACTCATTGTCACTGACTCCCTACTCAGTCACTCACTTCCTACTCATTGTCAATGACTCCCTACTCAGTCACTCACTTCCTACTCACTCAGTCACTCACTTCCTACTCAGTCACTGACTTCCTACTCACTTAGTCACACACTTCCTACTCATTGTCACTCACTCCCTACTAATTGTCACTCACTCCCACATCACTCAGTCACTTGCTCAATCACTCTTTCCCTACTCAGTCATGCACTCACTTCCACTCACTACTGACACCCACTCACCACTCACTTCCACTCACTACTGACACCCACTCACCACTCACTTCCCATTCATTCACTCACTCACCTCATGTACTCACTCTCTTCTCTCACTCAGCTCACTCTTTCACTCCTAACCACTCACACTCCCCACTCATTCGTTCCTCTCTCTCTCTCTCCTCTCACTTACTTACTCCTCACACTTACTCACTCCTCATTCTCACTCACTCCTCACTCCCACCTCACCCCTCACGCCCACCTCACCCTTCACTCCCAACTCACTCACTTCCCACCTGCACGCCCACTCACTTATTTGACCATTTTCCACTCGCTCCCCACTCACTTCATATTTTTTCACTCCATATTCACTCACTCCTTACTCTTACTCCATACTCTCACTCACTGTTCATTTTCAACTCACCTACTCATTCACATCCCACTTGCACACACTCACACTTTCACTCATTTTCCACACATTTCCCTCTCACTCACTTCTCACTTTTTCCCCTACTCATTCACTCACTACTCACCCTCTATTCACTCATCTACTCACTCTCCACTGGCTCATTCATTCCTTCCATTGCACCCTGATTTACTCAGTGTCCACTCACTCCACACTCACTCACTCTTGCACCATTTTAAAATGGCTAACCTGATGGAAAAATGCCTTGGCCAGTTAGTGATCCAGTCTTCTACTGGTGCTCAGTTAGTCTTCTAGTTTTTATGCTTTTGACTGATTTTGCTTTTATTTTATAGTATAATTATGGCTAGGTAATGATTATGTTGAGGTACTGTAATGATTAAGATGGCCTAATCAGATGAGAGGTCATATATATATATATATATATATATATATATATATATATATATATATATTTTTAAATAACAGAACGGAGGAAGGAAAAACAAATGAGTAAAAAAAAAAAATAATCCATACACCAGATTACTGGTGTCCTCTGTTCATAAAATATCTGTAACAGTTAGACTTGAACAGTTGTGGGTTGAAATTTGGAGGGAAACAACTCTGGGGAAACGAGTTCCAGAGAGATGCAGTTCGGGGAATGAAAGAATTCTGTTAGGCAGAAGTTCTGCAATATGGCTTAGTGACATTCCAGTCAGGAGCGCTACCAGATGCCCGTGTAGAATGAGGGAAGGCATGGAGAGGTGGCACCATGGACGCAACTTCGTCTGAGCATTTGCCAAAAAAATATCTGTAAAATAATGCAAGGGAGGCAACATTCCTTCTTACTTGCAGGGGAGGTAGTTTATATGTAATGGCAGGGTTGTTAATGATTCTAACAGCTTTGTTCTAAATTTTGTCTAGTTGTCTTAATGCAACCTCTCCACAACCATTCCACAAGGGTGAGCAATATTCAAGCTGAGAGCGCACATGACTTAAGAATTATAGCTAACTGCTCATCAGCGAAGAAGTTACGGACTCTGTACAATAATCCAAGTTTCTTTGAGGCGGTTTTAGCAAGTGATCTGATGTGAGAGGTCCAGCTGAGGGCACTGTTAAGTGAGACGCCAAGAATTTCAATACTTTTGGAGATGGGAATATTAGTAGCACTGAAGGTAATGTATGAATTTGGCAATATCTGTCTATTAGTAAACTGTATATACAGTATTTAGTTTTACTAGCATTAAAAGAGACAAGGTTGTTTTGTCCCCATTCACTGATTGTAGATAGATCTTGATTTATGGAGATGGCTGTATTGAGTTTAGAGGTGGAGATATTAGACTTTGTAAATGGATGTCTGAGTGTGAATGAACTATGTAGTGTTGAGTCATCTGCATATGAGTGAATAGGATTGTGGGTGACAGATAAGAGATCATTAATATGAACCAGAAATAGGGTTGGCGCCTGAACTGATCCCTGCGGCACGCCGGCATTAATTGAGTGGAAATTGGAATATACATCATCTACTTTTACTCTTATTTTCTGTCACTAAGATATGAAGAAATTAAAGGAACAAAAGACGTTAGTCCATAGCAAGGGAGTTTGGACAGCAGGGAACGGTGCCATACTCTGTCGAAAGCTTTAGAGATATCAAGAGCTACTGCATGAGTTTCTCCAAAAAGATTAATTGATTGATGAATGGTATGAGTTAAGAGATTGAGTATGTCAATGGTGGATCTTTCGTGGCAAAAACCATATTGTCTATCACTAATTAAGTTGTTGGAATCAAGATGTTTAACAATGTGCTTATTAATTAAAGTTTCAAATACCTTACCAAGAGGAGATGTGACAGCTATTGGTCTGTAATTGGAGGGGTCAGACGAACTTCCTTTCTTTGGAACTGGGTGGATATTGGATATTGGCTTCTTTCTAGGTGGTCTGAATGGCAAATGTGGCAGTATATAAAGTGAGGTCAGGGGAGGAGGTTCTTTCATATGGTATGGTGGTTGTTGATGTCTAGAAAGTCAGGTTTTTCTTGAATGAGAACCTCACCATTCTGTGCATGTGTGTTTATCCATGAGAGGTCTTTTTCACTGAGATCATTGGCTGTGTATTTACCTATTTGTATTTACCTATTTGTAGTATACAGGAATTGAGCAATGCTCGTGTTGTCCTGTCTCCATATCCGCATTTATCAAGTCTACCTTTACACACGTGAATGTTTTTCTCATGCACCAACTCTTTGTCTAAGTCGTTCCAAATATTTAAGTATTTACCTAATATACCTAATTGTGATATACATGGAGTGTGCTATGCTCTTGGGTTTCCGTCGCTGTTTCTCAATAAGTCAAATTTAGCTTTAAACTCGTTTAAGTTTTTAGACTGGACGATCTCTTTGTCCAGGCTATTCCATAAGTCTATACTTCTGTAAGGAAAGCTATATTTCTTGATATCCTTCAAGCAGCTTGACTTTTTCAATTTCATTCCGTGTCCTCTTGTTGCTCTCTTATCCCATACAAACAGATCTTCTTTGTCAATTTTATCTACTCCCACCATGGTCCTGAACACCGCAATCATGTCTCCCCTCTTTCTCCTTTCCTCTAAGGAAGGCAAATCCAGCTTTTCCAGCCTCTCTCTGTATGACAGGTCTGCCAGACTGGGGACCATCTTGGTTGCTGTTCTTTGTATTCTCTCAATCTTGTTTATATCTTTCTTTTTGTGTGGGGACCACATTACCGCTGCAAATTCTAACTTGGGGCGGATCATGGCCACTATCAATTTTTTTCATCATCTCCTTATCCATATAATGAAATGCTACTCTTATGTTAGTCAAGAGTTTATAAGTCTCTCCAACTATCTTGTTAATGTGCTTTTCTGGTGACAAACTATCTTGGACCAGCACTTCCAAATCTTTCTCTTCTCTCATTTTTGTGATTAATTCATTACCCAACAAATAATTCAGTGATGGCCTCCTGGTACTTTTACCCATTTCCAATATTTTACATTTCTTTACATTAAATTTCATTTCCCACGTCCGGCTCCAATCGTGTATCCTATCCAAATCCTCTTGCAGCATTTTACAATCCTCCTCAACCTCTACCTTCCTCAAGATCTTTACATCATCAGCAAACAGACTTGCATAACAGTTCACTCCATCTACCATATCATTTACGTAAATCAGGAACATTACTGGTGCCAACACTGAGCCTTGAGGGACTCCACTTGTTACTTCCCTCCATCCAGACATCCTATACTTTATTACTGTCCTCATTTGTCTGTCTCTCAGAAAGTCTCAGCCATTCCAGAAGTTTCCCCTTCAGTCCTCCTATATATTCTAGTTTCCACATTAGTCTCTTAGGTACCTTGTCAAAGGCCTTCTCTAAGTCTAAGTACACACAATCCACCCAACCATCTCTCTCCTGTACCACGTCAATCGCTCTTGAGTAAAAGCTCAACAAGTTAGAAACACTTGACCTTCCACTTCTGAATCCAAACTGACGTTCAGCCAAAATATTCATCTCTTCCAGATATTTTATCCATCTGTCTTTCAGGATTCTCACGCACAATTTTGCGACCATGCTGTTTAGAGACACTGGTCTATAATTCAGGGGTTCTTCCCTGTTTCCTCCCTTATAAATTGGTACCACATTTGCCCTCTTCCATTCTTGTGGCACTTTCCCCTCTTCCAGAGGGCACACAATTAAACTGTGAATTTTATCCCCCAGTTGTTCTCTGCATTCCTTCAGTACCCAATTAGAAATTCCATCAGGTCCTGGGGCTTTCCTTACATCTTGCGTTTCCAGTAATTTATACACTTCCTGTACCTCCACTTTTATATCTTTTATCACCGGTACATTTCTAATCACTCCCTCCCCCTCCACAAGCTCCTTTTCTTTAGTGAAAACTGACTGGAAACGTTTGTTCATTATTTCTACTTGCATTGCCGCTTCCTTATAGACCTCTCCTTCTACTTTCAGTTTGGTGATTCCTTCCTTTTGTTTCAGTTTGCCATTAACAAATCTATAAAACAGTTTGGGTTCATCCTTACATTTGTCTATTATACCTTTTTCAAAATTCCTTTCTTCTTCTCTACGTATTCTCGTGTATTCATTTCTTGTTCTTTTATATTCTTCCTTTGTTCTGTTGTTACCTCTCTTTCTCCAATTGTTCCATGCCTTATCTCTCTCTTTTTTTGCTATCATACACCTTCTATTAAACCACTCCTTTTTCCTGTTTTCTTTCCCTCTTACTCTTGGTACAAATTTTTCCACTCCCAAATTATAGAGGTCTAGAAAGATATTCCACTTCCTCTGGATCTCGCTTGTTTCTTTGAATTTTCTCCAATCTGCATTTTCAAAAAAGTTTCTCAATCCTGTAAAATTTGCTTTCCCAAAGTTGTATCTTACCTGTCTATGAAGCTCGTCTCTTGGCTCGACGTTCCCTATTAACATCTGGAACTCAGTGACCACATGATCACTATTTCCTAAAGGTCAGAGATATTTCAATGATTCTATTACATCGGGTTCTTTGGTAAACAGTAAATCTAACCTTGCTGGTGTGTCCTTACCTCGAAACCGTGTCTCTTCTTTGACCCATTGTGTCATCACATTATTCATTATTATATTTAATAATATAATTTTCGAGTGCGAAATGATGAAGTGTGAAGGAGAACTGGAGTTGTTCGGGAGATGGCTCTTAGAGTTGAGCAGAGGGTGTTGCAATGGTTTGGACATATGGAGAGAATGGATAATGAGCGATTGGTGAAAAAGATAACTAGATCTGATGTGAGAGGTGTAAGGCTGAGAGGGAGACCACGAATAGGATGGATGGACAGTGTGAAGAGAGCGCTGGATGCGAGAGGGATGTCTGTTGAGCAAGGAAGAGTGGCTGTGCGTGACAGAAATAAATGGAGAGAAATTGTGAATGAGTAAATGATGACGCAGCCCTGAGGGGATATTCTCCCGCATTTGGTCTGATTAGCTAGTCAGGTCAGGTGCGAGTAAGGGGATGGGTCTATTATGATGTGGCAGGGGTAAACCAGCTCTGCTGTTGGGTCCTGCTGCGGATGTCACTGATTGCACTGCGCAGTTGACCCATGTGTGGTGTGGTGCGGTGAGGATCTGTCCCTTCTCCCCTTTGAGGCTAAGATGCGATTGACTGTGTTTGAATGGATGAGTAAATGGGGAGTGTGTCGTCCTGTCTCGGCTACCTCCCTTTCCATGGGGGAAGCAGCCTAGGTATACAGATAGATAGAATAGATATTGAATAACATAGTGTCCCACGAATCCTCGCCGCCTCCCGAGTACCATTCCTCCCAGTTCACCTCTTTACAGTTAAAGTCACCCACCAAATGTGTTAGGTTGTGTAGGATGGTGGGCTGCAGTGTTAGTGCAGAGCTTCACTCATGGAAAGCAGTTTAATCATGTGAAAATTTTAAAGGCTTGGACAGTGAGTAAATAGATGTATGGCTCAATCCACCGGGTTCCTTGTTAATGTTTTACTCTAGTAGGCATAGCTGCTTTGTGCATTCTTCATTCTTTAGTTAGGATCTTGCCGTTTATTTTTGGAATGTTGGATTTGGATGATGGCTTGCGAGAATAATATATCAGAATATACTGTTGGACTGTTGCTTAAAAGGTTCTTGGTTTGTTTGTGTTATGGACAGTAAGTAATTTATGTAATAATGTAGATATGTTTTCAGGAGCTGGATGCTTGCACCGCCCTGGACACTCACGTAATATATTTTACATATCATGTACATTGTGTCTGCATGGCATTAGTTTTGTGCTGTATAAGTACAGCATTGTAAATAATCATACCAATTTTAAATGTTATGTATTTGCTGTAATGGCTTCTTGCTTTCCTATTAGCACTGTGATATTGTGCAGTAAGTTCGTAGAGCACATAAAGTAGTAAATGGACTGCCAACTGTTGGAAACTTTCCTGCCGTACTTGTGGGAGGTTGAAGCAGAACATCACTCCACTTACAGTATAGCCAAATAGTTAGTCTTCCATATTCATTGGTGCAGGTGCGGGATGCCTCCATGTAATGGCATTGATATAGTGAGGCATCTCTGCTGCTTGGTAATAAAAATATCTCTTCACATCCTCCTTATCTCAAAAGGAGGATTGTTGCCTGCAGGAGAAGGGGAACTTCAGCCTGCAGTCCACTGGATTCATGTCCAGATGAGCCTGGGGTTGCAGCTACTACTCGTACTATTACTACCACCGAATTTAATGCCATTTCAGTATCTTGAACTAATTCTGGACACTACAGTATCTGTTCTGTTTATCCAGTTTTGCAGCATCAGTATGGTATGCTTAAAAAAAAAAAAAAAAAAAAAAAAAAAAAAAATTACACCAAGGGCACTACAGATTATCAGTCATTCAGATACTGGGGTTGTTAGTATATTGTGTATATACTGTACCATTTTGGGGATTTATTTTCTGTATGCATGTATTTGGCCTGTATAACAGATAAAATGGTGCAATGCGTATCATTAAAGGGAAATGTCTATATTTTCATCGGAAAGAATTGGAATTTGTGTACAGTACAGTCAAGTTGCCTAAGGCATGGTTAATTGGTTCTGGACCACGCCTGTGCCATAGCAAATCGCATCATACAAATAACTAAATCTGTAGGAAAATGCAATTTGGTTCTTGACATTCGCCCAAAGTCCCCCTTTTCACCCCACTTTTCCCCTTTTTTTCCCCACTTTACACATGCACACATTCAAGCAATCAGTCAATGCATGTATTACATACAAATTAAACACAAGACAATAAATAGAAAAGGACACAATACGTAACAATAGGCACAAAAAAATGGGAGGGTGATCAGATAACAAGCGGTCTGGCTACACACTGAGCGGGGCTTGAACGGCAGGCGAGGGCTGAGGTTCACTCTCCGGCCGCCAGGGGAATTTGCCTGTGCGTTTCAAACATTGCTGCGCCTGTGCCATAGGTATAGTTTAAGTGCATGGTTTGTTTTTTTGAGAGGGTCTGGCACCTTTCCGTGTCATAGAAATCTGTGCCATAGAAGCACGTGCCATAGACAACTTGACTGTATTTATTATTCTTTTTCCTGCAGTACAGTACTCCTAAATAGTTACAGTACTTAAAGTATAGTACTGTATTCACAGTGTGGGCTAGAGACTTATGAAGGTTTATGAACTGTGTATTGTGTGCTGTGATGAGATTTAGTGACAACTAGTCATCATCATCATCAAATTCTGTGTTGCCCCATGAGGAGTGTAGGAGCCAGGGCTAGGCAAGCTGGTCCTGACATTTAAGATGAGAATGACCAGCCTCACTCATCCCTGAGTGGCATCATGTGAGCAGTAAATAACGACCACCCCTTGGATATAACCTGACACAGGCTCAATCCGATTAGTGCCATTATTACCCATTAAACCATCAGGCTCCATAGTTTGGCTGTATAGTTACCACCCAGCATAGGAAATGGTTTCTTGGTGTACAGGAAATCATTTAGCCTGTCACTCAGTGTAGAGTGACCCTTAGACAGAAGAAAGAGGAAAGAAAGAAGGAAAAAAGGACATAAAAAGAAGGTAGGAAGAAAGGAAAGGGCAGCCACCCAAGAGCAGCACTACATTGAGTGAGTGGATGGTGAGCACTCCCACCTACCACGAATGACAAATAATAATGCTCACAAATACAGTACAGTATTTGAGCAGTATGCACATCAAAAGTAGTGTCATGCAGTACAGTATTCTGAACACATACCGGTATATGAATATTCAGTACAGGATGGCCCATACATAACATTCCACTCTGCCGGGTGATTTCTTGTGTGTGGTGGGGATAACTCAGTCAGCATTATTAATGTGAATTCTGCATTGTTTCTTAATTGTGTACTTCCCCTACCACACCTATGCCGACACCAGCAGACTGAGCTGTGCCCAGAAAATACTGTAAGATATCATGTGCATTTCTGTCAGAGTGCTATTCACGTATGCTGTACTGTACAGTATATATAAAAACATGATGACAGTGTGGATGGTAAGCAGAGGGTGCTTAAAAGGTTGTCTGCACAGGGCCCTCCCGGTCGTCATCAAGCGACTGTGCCACCCCCAGTGTTGCGGCACCCTAAATCTGCTCGTCAGTGCAGTAAAATTTTCTTTTGCAATATTAGGGGACTTCAACATCAACTCTGTTCAAAATTTCCTCCAGTTTGAATCCCCTGATCTGCTATTTCTGACAGAGACACAAGTAAGCTCCACCTCTGATTTAGCTAGATTTAATTTTCCTGGATATATCTTGATACAAAATTTCAGACTCAAGGGAGGTGTATATTGCCTTGCTAAATCAGAAATTGCCCTGGAGATTACTAAATTTAATTGTCCTTTTTTCGACCATTCCATATACTGTACAAATTAAATTCTTTTGGTAAAATTAAGTATTTCTGTTGTGTGTATCGTTCCCCTAATGCCCCATCAGAGCCGAGTTTATTTGACTCTCTGTCTTCACAACTAAATGACCTCAACATTAATACTGCATAAGAAATTACTATTCTGGATGATTTTAATATCCATAATGTCGAATGGCTCACTTATTCACCCAGAACTGATGACTCTGGTGTTGAATGTGAGCTATTTGCAGACTCATTTAATCACACCAAGTTAGTCAGTCAACCCACCCATGTACCAAACAACCCCGATCAAAATCCCCACCTATTGGACTTGTTTCTAACAACCAATTCAGATAATTATAATGTCGAAGTGAAGTCCCCCCTTGGATCCTCTGATCATTGTCTGATTCAAGCCACCAGTTTCACACCTACCACACCCTCCTGCTCTGAACCTGTCGTGATGACTAAATGGCACTATGACGGGGCAGACTGGGAGGGACTTCAAAATTTTCTCATGGATGTTCCTTGGACCTCCTTTTTCTCCCACGATGCAAATTCCACATTGGGCCACATACAGGATTTCATTAAAGTTGGCATGGAAACATTCATTCCACATCATAGTTACAGAAAAAGATGTAATTCCCCTAAATGGTTTGACCACAATTGTGCTAGAGTAACAGAGCATAAAACAATAGCCTATAACACTTATACAAGGACCAAAACCAAAGAAGCCATCAACTATTATAAAAATATCTGAAACCATGCCAAAACTATTTTCAATCTTTCTAAATCAAACTTTCTACATAGACAAGCTAACAAACTACTAAACAATCCAAATGATAACAAAATATTCTGGTCAACCCTTAATTCATTTAAAACTAACTTCACTACCACCTCTTCCATTCCACCGTTACAGTCCCCCAATGGAAATCTAGTAAGTGACCCACGCGGAAAAGCCAGCCTTCTTGTTGACATTTTTTCAACAAACTCAACCCTAAATTCAGAAAATCATAATATTCCTGTACTTGATTTTAATTCCTCACAAATACCTCCTTTCATGATTCACACCAGACACGTACAAGCTGTATTACAGAATCTATCAGCAGACAAAGCCACTGGTCCAGATGAAATTCATTCAAAAGTACTTAAAAATTGCTCCTCAGTGTTGGCTCCTGTCTTAGCAAAATTTTTCCACTTATGCATCTGTACCTCAAATTTTCCAGCCCCGTAGAAAGAAGCAAATATTCATCCTGTTCCTAAAAAGGGGGCAACTTCTGATCCATCAAACTATAGACCAATTGCAATAACTTCCGTTCTCGATAAAGTTTTTGAGACACTAATCAAGAAACACATAGTCAAGCATCTAGAAATCAATAAATTGATCAATGATCTGCAGTATGGATATAGACAAGAACATTCAACTGTAGATATTCTTTGCCTTCTCACCCATCAGATTAGCCCATTAAACGCAGATCGTCGCGTTTGCGACGCTCGGCGAAAAGGACATAATGGCGGATCGTCGCATTTGCGATTCTAGTAAATTTTGAATAACCGCGGGCAAGCAGGCTCCAGCTGGTATTGTCTATCAGTACCACCACCCTCTAGCTACAACTAGCATACTTTACCTTTGTACTACTGACCTCAGTTGTTGCCAAGTGTCGCGTTTTCCCCCCGTCCCCCCCCCACCACGGCCCGGCCAGCCTGGCTGTGATACATGGCAGCGCTCAGAACTGTAAATCTGCGCTCTCCTCTCACAAGCAGTTTATGCTACTAGGAAACGCTTGTTTCCCCAGTTGTAACACTAGCTTTTTTTCTCACGGTTTGCCCCTGTTTAGCGTCAGTTTACTGCAGGCTTTCAAAGTGACATTATGGCGAGTTCTAGCTCTTCCCAGTCAGTGCAAGCGTCCGACAGGAACGAGAATAAAGTGGCGGGCGTAAGGCAGAATAAAAAGCGCACCGTGGTGATCTTTTGGGAAGTAATATGATTGAAAATAATGTAGTATACATGTTTTTAGCTGTGAAAATGGAAATGTTTGTTGAGTGACGGGAAGACCGCCGCCGCGATGCATGTCGGCCGTACGCTTCGTTGATTTTAGCCGTATTTTCATTGCTTATTGTACAAATATGGATTCCTAACTACCTTTACGTTGTAGTATAAAGTTTACTGTGACTGAATGAGGCTGTGGTAGAGGGGAAACCGGGTTGCTGGAGGTGTGAAAGTATAGATTTGGTTACCCAACTTTGCAAGTCTCCACAAGTCCTTGGGTAGTCCACGAAGGCTCAACACCTGTCTCTGGAGAAAGCTGAATGTAAGTACTATCTGCCATACCAAGTATAATGTTCTAGGGTTAATCTCTGAATTTTAGTGAATATTTTCCGACAGGTAATCAGACCGCGATACAACCCCACCACTCGGGGGGGGAACGACTGTACACAACCGCGTTTAAGGGGTTAATAAAACAATAGACCAACATGGTGAAACACACACAATAGCACTTGATATTTCAAAAGCATTTGACAGAGTATGGCACCAGGCCTTATTGTCTAAGATGTCACACTATGGCCTTGCATCACTGGTTCCTCTAATTTCTTCTTACCTTCATAGTAGAAAAATACAGGTCATGGTAGATGGAATTTATTCTCAGTTCCATTCCATAAATGCTGGCATACCTCAGGGATCAGTTTTGGCGCCAACCCTTTTTCTCATTCATATAAATGACCTCCTATCTGTCACGCACAACCCAATACCCTCTTATGCTGATGACTCGACCCTTCACAGTTCTTTCACATTTAGTACCTCCTTTACACAATTTGATATTATAAATTCCCAAACAAACACAGCAATTTCTCTGAACCAGGACCTTTCTAAAATTAATCAATGGGGACAAAAAAATCTGGTCTCATTTAATGCTCAGAAAACTAAATACATTAATTTCTCCAACAGAAAGAATCCCTCAGACTCACACATAATATTAAATGATGTCAGTAGTCCTATATCCGCTACAATTGATATCTTAGGTGTTACTCTAAACCCCAACCTAAGCTGGACAGCTTATGTTAAATCCCTTGCTAAAAATACTTCTAAAAAACTGGGACTTATGTACTGTATAGAGTTCGTGAGTTCTTCACTGACGAGCAGATGGCCACAATATACAAAAGTCATGTGCGTTCTCAGATCGAATACTGTTCACTGCTGTGGAGTGGATGTGGAGCAGTTGCATTGAGGCAGTTGGACAAAATTCAAAATAAAGCCATTAGATTAATCATTAATCCTGCCATAACGCAGGATCTTCCTCCGTTATCAGTACGTCAAGATGTTGCTTCTTTAGCACTAATTTATTGATATTTTTACCATAAGTGCTCTAATGAACTGGCTTCAATTATGCCTCCCCTTCACATTTTCTCCCGAAATACTTGGGCAGCTGGGAGCGCCCATGAATTCACACCCTTTCCCCCACAATGCAGAACCTCTGCTTATCAAAATTCATTTATCTCCAGAACTACTACTCTCTGGAATTCACTTCCTGGGAGTTGCTTCCCACATACATTTAATCCTCTCAATTTTAAATCCAATTGTTATAAGTATTTTGTGAATGGAGGATGCCTTTAGGCACATGGACTTATTTTTGTTCCTTTGTTTTTCCTTCCTCCATTTGTTAAAAAAAAAAAAAAAAAAAAAAAAAAAAAGACATACAGTACTTGGTAGTTCCTGGAACACTGGTATTGCTCATAGTTTTTTTTATTAAAGCTTGCTATATTAACGTCAGTGACAGTAGCATGATTGAGCGTCAAGTGATGTCATCGGCAGTCAAAGGGTCAAGTCCATGCAAGAAAATAGGACTTTCCCAGCGAGAGGAACAGAAATGAATTATTTGAGATGAGTGTGTTGGTATATGTGAAGAGGCAGACAAACAAATGAGGAAGTTAGGAGGATTGTGATGTTCATGCGGATTCTTAAAAATGTTAGAAGCAACATGAGATACTATGGCTGTGTGAGAAGAGTGGAGAATGAAAGATTAACTTGGAGAGTGTATATGAGTGAGATGGAAGGGAAAAGGAGGAAGGGAACATCGAAGATGAGGTGAATGATTAGGGTGGAGAGGTATATTAATGAGGTTGCTGTGAATTGAAGGGAGGGCACCCTGTTGAAAGAGCATTGGGTAAAACTAAGGCAGTTTGTGAAGGTCACCCCCTCTGGAGGTTAAGGCATGTGACTGTGAATAGATAGATAGACTTCTATTTGGTTCTTGAGAACCCTGGCCTTTTTCCACACTGTTTAGGCTTATTGAATAAGTTGCAAGATGAGTTTCCATTCACCAAAAAACCCACACTACCAGTGTGGATTTTTTGTACCCTATTTCATGTTCACAATAGTGACTCTTCAGCCATTCCATTCTCCAGGTTTGTATGGCAAAAGTATGAGTAAGATTCCTAAAGCTCCAGGTGTGATGGAGGGAGATTGGTATGGATGGTGGGATGCATTTGCTGTTTTATGGGTCATATAAAGCTAGGATAATGTGGATTACTTATGTCAGTGCAATAAAATCCTTGATACATGGATACTGGGTTAAATTATTATCATCCCATATTTAAACAAAAGCCCCAAAGAAGGTTTTTTTTTTTTTTTAACCACGTACACCTGGCATACGTTGTTGTAGTTTCCGTAGCGTATTGTACCAAGTGCATTAGCTACTTCAGTAGTTGTACTCAGTACTGTGATATATTAGCTGTGTTGTCAGGTCTCCATCAGAGTGGAGGCCAAGTCCAATTCAGAAGGACCCCAGTGATTCTTAGTGTGTTAAATTATATGGAATTTCAAATAAAGTGCAAGTGAGGGGAGCCAAGGATCCAATAGGAGTGGATGGGAGCCAGCCACCCCCTCCATAGCTATGCCACTACTACACTGAATTAAATGCCTGGTATAGGCTATAGCAGATCATTTGTAGCCTTTTTGAGATTGTAACTGGAGTGTACAATGTACATGATTATATTTCATGTTGGCAATATATAAAGAGCTTCTTCATTCATATTGTAGCCTATATCTTCATAAGCACAGATTTCTGCATATTGAATAAAAATGTGTAGGGTGATACAGAGGCTAACCGTGAATATCAGAGTTACTTTGTCTTATTGTACATGCCTGTGCAGTGCAGTAGAGCACAGTACAGTAACCACCATAGATTAGTATTGTACCATGATATCTTCTCAACAATTATTTCTATATTTTTATATCCCTGTCAGGTTGACTTAGAACGGACTATCACCTTCAGGAATTCCAAGCTGACATGGACTGGTATACCCATCATTGCTGCCAATATGGACACAGTTGGTACCTTCGAGATGGCTAAAACACTGGCTAAGGTTTGAACACTGTACTAAAAATACTCTTTGTAGTTTTTTGCAGTCATCAGCAGGTATAACAGTACTGGTACTGGCATCTACAGCATGTGAGTACCTTTTGTGATGGAATGCATTATGAAAGAATCAGTAACTTTGCAGGGGAATTTCCTCCTCCATAATGTCCATCAGCCCCTGCAATCATCCCCTTCTGCCTGAGCTCATTCATGCTCATTCCTTTACCACATCATGTTGAATAGGCCTGTTATTTCACCGACTGCAAAATCCTGATCATAGCATAGTTTCAGTAAGTTTGTTACCATATGTATTATTCTCCCCTTCTCTTTTTCATAAGTTAGTTTCCACTTCATCCTTCACTGGTATGGTACTCTCCCAAGCTGAATAAAATTTGATAGGAAAAAGAGTTACATAAGTGGCATCCAGAAGGAATTAATCTGTTCCTAAAGGCTTCTCACTAATGTTTAGAGACATTCCAGTAAGAATTCATTATGCCTTGAGGCAGTTTTGCCATCAGAATTCATTATGCCTTGGGGCAGTTTTGCCAACACTAGTACTGTACCAAGGTTCAGATATAAATAGGTTTGTGTTCTTCAGATTCACGCACAGGGAGTGGACAGAAGCTGTGATGTCACCACACAGTGGGAAAAGAAAACAATATTAGAACGGAGACTAAGTACAAGGTGCTACCCAAGAGTTTCAGTAATTTGAATATTGTAGGAAAATAAGTTACCTTACCTCCTAGTTCTCACTGTCACCTTCGAAGTATTCCCCTTGGGCATGTATACAGTGGTTCCAGCTTTTTTTCTATGAGTTCATGGATCCCTGGAAGGCATCAGGCTTGATGGTCTTGAGCACCTCCCGCGATTCTGTTTGGATCTCTTCAATCGAGTCAAATTGACGCCCTTTCAGTCGTAATTTCAGCTTGGGAAACAGGAAAAGGTCACTGGGGGCAGGGGCAGGTGAATAGGGTGGGTGGGGAATGACTACCATGTTGGTGGAAGCTAGGAACTGCCAGACAACAATGGATGTGTGGGTGGGGGTGTTGTCATGATGCAGGACCCAGTCCTTGTTCTTCCACTGTTTTGGATGTTTGCCCTCAGACACTGCAATACTTCACAGTAAAACTTTCGGCTGACAGATTGACTGGTTGGGATGAATTCCTTGTGAACAATCCCTTTGATATAAAAGAAAATGATCAACATCGACGACACTGCTGTGAACTTGACGTGCTTTTTTTTGGCCTCGGTGAATTGGGAGACTTCTATTGCTAAGACTGCTGCTTTGTCTCCAAGTGATTCATCACCAGTTATGACCTTGGAGATGAAGGTGGCATCATCTCTGACCTGATTCTTGAGCTCCCTGCAAAGTGCAACACGATGTGCCTTCTGCTCATCACTTTACAGTCTTGGCACAAATTTTGCAGCGATGCGCCTCGTGTCTAACACGTCCGACAAAATGCATTGCACGCTCCCGTATGACAGTCCAGCGATATCACAAACATCATGGATAGTTCGTCTACGATCTGCAAGGATAGCCGGACGAACATTTCCGATGTTTTCTGGTGTCCAGAACGGTCATTGTCTTTGACAGATGTTCGTCCTACCTTGAACCACTTGTACCAGAAAAATGTTCTGCTTTGGGACATGGCATTGTCACCAAAGGCTTGCTGAAGCAACTGGTGAGTTTCTGTAGCCATCTTGTTGATCTTGAAGCTGAACTTTATGCAGGTTCTTCGTTCCGCGATGTCTGCCATTGCAGAACCACCAAACCACCTACACACCACATTACAATAGTAAGCATAACTCAACAACACGTCCGCTCACAGACATGGCTGGGGCCACACTGATGCACAAGGGGTGCTGCTGACTTCTCCTAGCAGCAAAAGGCAAACTGTATATGGTTGGCTTCCTCTATTCAGATTACTGGAACTTTTGGGTAGCACCTCATATATACAGTACAGCTTTTGCCCATCGGTGTGGCATTTTTATGAAACTGCCAGAAATCAGTGAGTGGGTAATTTTTTTTTTTTTTTATGAGGTACCATACTACTATGTTATCTTTGATGGTATGTTTAAAATGTGGATTAAAGTAGCTGAAGGACCATTACACGTGGTGAGTAGGGTAACACACCTGAAAATAGCTAAGGCATAACTGGTTGGGTAGATGCACTCCAGCCCTCATAGCCATCTGCAATGTGACATCACAAGCCATCATATGTGAGGAGAATCAGTTTTCCAACAGAAGTACACAGACTTTTTTTATATAGACCTTGATTAGTACGTTATACTCAGTATGCCAGAGATGATTATTAATATCATTAAGCTAAACTATCCTTGGTGATGCCTCACATATGGATGGGGTGATGCCTATATACTGTATTTGCCGGTGTATGAAGCCAACCTGTATATAACACTACTCCCAATATTTCCATATAAAATGTGAGTTTAGGGGTATACTCTGTGCATAAGATGAGCCCCGACTCTTTAGACACTGGGAACTTGCTGCCCCAGTAAGCCAAATCCTTTATCACTCTTCCCACTGACCAGTGAAGTGGTACTAATAATTGGGAACTTGCTGCCCCAGTAAGCCAAATCCTTTATCACTCTTCCCACTGACCAGTGAAGTGGTACTAATAATTGGGAACTTGCCGCCCCAGTAAGCCAAATCCTTTATCACTCTTCCCACTGACCAGTGAAGTGGTACTAATAACACGATGCTGAGCAACACAGCCTTTGGTTAGGTTTACTTTAAACCAGCTTCTTCTGTGGGTTTTACAGGCTGTCTAAGCTGCATGTGCCACCTCTGATATTAAAATGGATTATTCATGTACTATTCGAGTATGAATTCATACTGTATTCAAAAGTTAAAATCATGTTACCATGAATTTTACACAATAGGTTAAAGGAAATTTACGTTTTATTAAAGTCATCACATCGACAGTCATTTATTAAAAACCTTCAAAATCAGTATCATCCACATCTGACATCATCAGTTCATCAACTTCATCCTGGGTTAAAGTTTGCAGTTCTTTGTCATAATGATCAAACTCTGAATTCAAAGGTGTAGCTTCAGCATCGGCTTCCTCTTCCTCATCCTCCCACAAAATGTCATCTTCTGTGCCATCCACTGAATTGGATATTCCGCATTTCTTGAGAGTTGATGACTTTTTCCACAGAAATGTCATTACATGCTTTGATAATAAAATCACACAGCACATCCAGACATGGAGCACACATATTCTCACCACTTGTATATGACTTTTTACCACTGATCATGTACTCGTTCCATTGCTCAAGGATGCAATCCATGAATGGTTTGTTCAGACAGACATCAGGTGGTTGTAGGACTGAAGTTAATCCACCAGGAATAACAGCAATGTCACTGTTGTTTATCACTGTTGGTAATGAGCCGTGCATCAGATCTGGCAACCCTGCATTCGGTGGTAATCTGTAAGCAACCCAGCCAGTCACTGCTGAGACACATGATGGTGTTCATGGTGTGGGCTTTGTAGGTTACTCATCTTATGTCCTCTTGGCCATATCCATGGGGATATATATTTAAAAAAAAAAAAATTTTGCCTTCATATAGAAAACAAATTGTGTTTGATGATGATGTTAGTACAGTAATATCAACAGTTTTTGACAGTACAGTATAACCTCGATATAACGGACTTCAGTATAGTGGAATTCGCTTTTATCGGACTCGAGGAGCCAAGTGGATTAAATTCTTATGTGTCAGGAAAAGTCCAATAAAACCAGAAGCAGTCCTCTCTTGGAGTAAACGAATAAACAAACAAACGGAACAGATACCATAACATCGGTCCCTCCTCTCTCTCTCCTTCTCCATACCTTCTCTTCCTCCCCATCCCCTCTCCGGTGAGAGAGAGAGAGAGAAAGGTAAAATTGAAAATAACTGAAAATGAGTGTAAAAGTGAGGGTGAAAGAGAGTACAAGTGAATATGGAATGTTGAAGTCAACAGAGAGAGAGAGAGAGAGAGAGAGAGAGAATAAATACAGAAATGACAAGTGGCGTCCCCTTGCCATAAACAAATGAGGGAGATAGGCATAACCTTGGTCCCTCCTCACTCTCTCCTTCTATATATCCTCCCCTTCTCTCTGTCTCCGGGAGAGAGAGGTGAAAGTGAATGAAAAAATGAAGGTTCGTGAAGGCATTGTGAAGGTAAAAGTGAATGTAGTGCGAAAGTGAAGGTGAAAGTGAAGGCAAAAGTAAAAGTGAAGGTGGAAGGTGAAAGTGGTCAAAAGTGAAGGTGGAAGGTGAAAATGAGGGTGAAGGTGAAACAAAAAGTGAATGTGAAAGTGAAGGCAAAGGTGAAGTCAAAAGTGAAAGTGAAGGTGAAGATGGAAGGTGAAAGTAAACATGAATGTGAAAGTGAAGGTGAAGGTGAAAGTGAAGGTGAAAGTAAACATGAATGTGAAAGTGAAGGTGAAGGTGAAAGTGAAGTCAAAAGTGAAAGTGAAGGTGAAAGGTGATAATGAGGGTGAAAGTGAAGGAGAAAGTGAGAGTGAAGTGAAGGTGAAAGTGAGGGTGAAAGTGAAGGTGAAAATGAATGTAAAAGTGAAGATGGTGAAAGCGAAGGTGAAAATGAATAAAAGTGAAGATGAAGGTAAAAGTGAAGGTGAAAGAAAAGTTGAAAGTGAAAGTGAAGGTGAGAGAAAGTGAAGGTGAAGGTGGAAGTGAATGTGATAGTAAAAGAAGGGAGGGCAAAAGTGAAGGTGAGTGAATAATTGTAAAGGTAAAAGCGAAAATGAGAAAGTAAGGCTGCAAGTGAAGGTGAAAGGGAAATTCAAAATGAGTGATACTGAAAGTGAGTGTGAAGGTGAAAGTGAATGTGAAATGAGCATGGAAGAGAATATGAAAGTGACTGTGAATGTCAGAGTGAACTGAAAGTGAAGGTAAAAATGGATGGGAAGGTGAAGATGAAGGTGACCACGAAGACAAAAATATGTGAAGTAAAATAGAAGTGCCCAGTGCGGGGAGAGAGAGGGAGAGAAAGAGAGAGAGAGAGTAAATGCATGAATGACAAGCAAGCCTCAGTGCATAACAAAAGGAGGAGGAGGTCGAGAGGGGAGTCCTGATGTTGCTTTTTTCAGACTGGCTTGGGCCCCAATTAGTCCGATATATTGAGGTTTTACTGTATATGTATTATATTAATGGAAACAAGGGTCAAGGTGAGTGTTTGGCAATGTTCCCTATCATACCCATGGATCCCATATCCATAGGATGTAGAGGTTACAATTTTATACTTGGTGTTTAGGACGACCCCCAATTTTGGACATTTTTTTATGAGGTTCAAGAGCCGCCCTATCCACCGGCAAATACTGTAGACTGAGTGATCTCTTAAAAAAAAAAAAAAAGTTATTTTCTGATTCATAGCTATGATACCAGTCAATTTGGGACATTGACTGCTTTTAAAGCTGCAAAAATGTGAACTGACATGACATCAGTGAATTGATACAAAGACTTGTACAGTACTGTACACCCATACCCCGATATCCAGCAGTGTTATGTAGCAGTGGAAGTATTCGGTCAGCAAATATGGAATATGTCAGATATCGAAGCAATTTTCTCCGTAAGATACTGAAGGAAAACCAGAGATGCGTTCCAGACCCAAACCCAAACGCTCATATACCTTGCTTAATCAACAGAGACTGACACAGAAATGCCATAGGTAATGTTATTATCCTTATAAACAATACTATTGCTAAAAATGGCACATCAAACATCACATGCAGGAGGGTCGGGTGGTGGGATGCGCAGTGTTCAACACTGCTTCAGGGCACCTAAACAGCCTGGCCAGTGTTTCCAGGTCAGTGGATGCTGTTGGCACCCAATCCATCCGTAAAATGCTCCCGAAAAGCACACAAACAGTTAGGAAAATGATACACACACACACACACACATGGGAGACATGTGGGGGTGGGGGAGGGTGGGGGGATAGAGAGGGAGACAAGTGGAGGTGGGGGAAGGGAGGGAGACATGCCTGGCAGTGCTGAGTGTGGTGGAGGAGGAGGAGGAGGGATGGGGGGGAGAGGAGGGATTGGGGGGGACAAGGGAGGGGATGGAGGGAGGAAGAGAAGACCAGGAGAGCCTCATTTCAAACCTAGGGAGTGACGAAATGTCAGTCTGGAGAGGCGGGGTGTCGGTCTGGAGAAGCAGGGTGTGAGACTAGCGAGGCGATGGATATTTGGATTGTTCATATTGTGGGACTGTTCTCCTATTTCTTGTGTTCGGTCAAGCAAAGCGCTGGTTATCAGTGCACCGGATAACAGGATATGGGTGTACTAGTATTCAGGCATCTGTACCCAGTACTCCTTACCATTACACCCAAACTTCCCCTTATATGGGGTGTGTTTAAGAGTGTTTTGGTTTTGTGTAATTGCCTTTGTTTTACTTTTTTTTTTTCCCCACAAATATTGTCTGGCCTTATATGTGATTTACTTACCGTAAGAAAAAAATGGGAACAATGGCATGAGGTGCTGCTTTTAAAAATTATTTGTACAGTTCTGTATATATGTGTACAGTCAAACTTCCTTGATCACAGTTAATTGGTCCACCAAACTCCCACAATAATGAAAATCCACAATAACCAAATAAAAGAATAAGTGGAAATTAATGAGTGCAATCCCTAAAATCTGAATTCCAGATTTCCAAATATTCCAATTTCTATTGATAAATTGTCACAGTAGTTTACAGTATCCAATCTTTCTCACTCTGAACTCACTTGAGCCACATGACTGACTTTATAATTTTCTCTGTGAATCTGCCCTCATGGACAAATTTTTTTTATGTGAATCTGTCCTCATGGACAAAAAAAGTCATCATTGTTTATTGACAAGTTTTTACACTTAAACACCCAAACCATGACTGTTGGATGATAAATCTGAGGATGGATACAGTTAATAATAAAGGGAATGCTAATTAGATACTGGTATGTTTCTGTGCTTTTAGAAAATTAATTTGTTATCCAACAAATTAATTTTCTAAAAGCCTCTTGATCCTAACCACTCCAGATTTTTGGAGTTGTGCTGTAATTGGTTTGGGGCCTTTAAATCTTTATTTTTTTTTTTTTTTACCATAATAGCTAGTGGTAAATGTAACCCCTATAACAGACTGAAAGAACTGGATCTGATCATGGTCATGAATCATACAGCTCTTCTCACATATTTCTCGTAATCATTGAGCAGACATGATTAACAGTCAGTTTTTGTTGGTGTGAACAAATTTCTCATAATTAACCTTTCCTGACCATCAGTTTCTGGACTTGTGAGTAAGACAGTTCCCATAATTAAAGCAACATTTCTCATTTTTATAGCCAAGTTAACTCTGACATAATCCTTTGAATACTTTTGAATATTACTCCAATCAAATCAGAAGTTTATATCTCTTACTGGTATCTACTAAGACACTTTTTAAGTGACTGTGGAGTACTGGTACATAAACCATAATTATGTCTCGGTGTTGTTGGTGCATTAGCTGCAAAACACTGTTACCACTGTAACTGATTTGTGCCCAGTGACCTACTGCACCGCTAACCCTTATCGTCACATTTATTGTAACTCACCTGTCTGGTCAGAGTAATGTATGAAGAGTTATAAGGAGGATTTAATGCAGTACATGCTTTTTGTTACATTGTGAACAAGAACAGTACTGAAAAGCAGATTAGTTATTTTCTATGTTGTTAAAATAATGCATTTCTCAAAAGGGTAATACAGTACAGGAATTGTTTTCTTGTTTTAAAACTTTCACAGCAAGGAGCACAGTATCTGATGATTTCTTTCATTTTCCTTGTTTTTTGTTACTGCCTGTTTGCAGTCAAAGTGATTTTATCTGTAATTTGGAAAGGTAATACAGTAAAACCTCACCATAATGGACTAATTGGGGCCCAAGCCATTCTGAGAAAAGCAAAATTCTGATAAAAGTGACATCTGGACTTCCCCCTGCTAACCCGGACTTTTTCCGATATATCAGACATTAGTCTGGATCGCACCAACGGTTTTAAAACTGTTTTCACTACCACTGCAGTACTGTACTGTATTATAGATTCACAACAATAATCTAATGGTATGGTATGTGCAGTAATGCTGTACAGTACACTGATAAACATGTCCTTTATTTACCATTTTGTGGTGAACAGAGTTGAAGTGGTCAGGCAGTCCAGACTGCTTCTGGTTTTATCGGACTTTTTCCGATAAATAAGAATTTAGTCCAGTAGCTCCTCGATTCTGATAAAAGTGAATTCTTGTCCATTGAAGTCTGTTATATCGATGTTTTACTGTACTTTTTTTTGTAAGACCACAATGAAGAAAAACTGCAATAACGATACCAGCAACCAAGGATGTAACTGTAGGTTTTTATTTCTGGTGGATAATTCACATGTTTCATTTGTTTCTGACTAATCATATATCCCTTTACAGCCTACACAGCACAGTAAAGGCATGCAATGTAGTATCAATAAAAAGTGTCGTATTTAAATGTAACCATGTGTACAGATGTTAATGTTTCCTTACAGAGGCAGCATTTTTGTTGTCATTTAAAAAAATATTTCTTTGTTGCTGTTTAACCTCTTGTGCTTCATATTGTTTGTAGCATGCTTGAAATTCAGTTAAGAATGTGTTAAATTCTTTGGTATATATCTTGTCCAGAAAATGGAGTTGGGTTTAGAGAGAGGTGGAAAGGGTCCAGTTGTGGAGTAATTGGGATGCAAATTACTTTTTCTCATAAGATTTTAAAAATACAGTAAGTCCTCGTATTTGGATGCATTTTACTTCAACGTCTCGTTTTTTCCGCAAGAAAAAAGTTTCCGAGTTGTCTCACAATTTGCGAATTTCCCCACAATTCGATGCTCCCAGCCAGCAGACGATGCTTACCAATGCTCAGTCTAGGCACTGTCCATTTTTCTATGCAACAGTTTTCCATGATCTTTATACAGCAGGTCCATCAGGGCAATAGACACAGGTGAGTTTGTCATTGTTTATGATCGTAACGTACGATCTTCAGCTGTGTCGTGAATATACAACAGGTCCAGCTGGGCAGTAAACACACATGAGTTTGTTATTGTTTGTGATCGTAACGTACGATCTTCAGCCGTGTCGTGCTACTGTTTCTTAACAAAGAATCGTTACATGTTTCTTGTAACACTATTTATTTTTGTTTTGATGGATAAATACCTAAAATGGATGTAAAATAAAGCTTATCAATATTTAAGGAAGGAAAGAATAATAACCTTCTCATTACAGAGATGGTAGACTCAGCCCACCAATTTTTTATTTTGTTTGACTGTATTACAGCCTTTCTTCCTGCAGTGAGTAAAATAATGTTATAATTTCTTCCTTCCATTTAGTGACAAAGAGGGCACATAAAATGACCATGGTTCAGTTAACTGCCTTTGATGTCGAAAATAAAATAATCTGGTGAAAAGTGGCAGTTTTTCCTTGGTTAGTGACACTGGGAACTACCCCATCCACCCTCAACACACCTTCACTTGCCACTCAAGCCAGTCTTCACTTTATTTCTGGTAAGGATTTTTGGTGTTGCAGCTCTTTATAACAGTTTTAATATCTTTTCAGGTACTTGTTTATTGTGTATGCCGCTTTAGCACTAGTAAACACTCTTCATTTAATTTTGTTTGGTGTTATAGTACTTTCTGGTAGGGTAGGTACATGTCCCACTGAAACACTTCTCTATTTTTCCCACTGATTCTTAACTTCGCACTTCGACGTTTCGCGTTTCGTGCGGTTTTGGCGGAACATCCAAGCCGCGAAAAACGAGGATTTACTGTATGTTACAGTAGGTGAATTCTGTAAATGTGCTTTTTTATTTTTTATTTTTTATTTTTTTTCCTCCTTAGAATCAAGTAGGAGTAGGTTTGAGGAAACAAAGGTTAATGACATTACCGTATTATTTTTGATCACTACTGTCCTTTCATACTCCAGTAACCTATTGCATTATAACAGCATTATCTTCAGGCATGTAGACTAGGTCTTCATATCTGGCTTATATGCAAAGAGTGGTAAGATTTATGTCTTGGTACTGTATATATGTAGGTACAAAATTTGTATTACAGTACTGTACTTTTTTCTGAACTGTGTTTTAATTTATATATTTTAAGTCTAAAGACAGCAGTCTGCTGCTGTAATCTGAGTTGTTGCATTGTTTAGTTCTTTAACATTTGTTTTGTGTGTTAATGTTGCTGAGAAAAGGGTGTGTATTCTTTTCCACCCCATAGGACCCATATGTAGGAAAATCATGTAGGCTAAAGTAGGAAGTATTTACTGTTAAGCAGAGAAACTGGAAGAAGGCAAAAGGTTCAGAAAATATGAGTGATATATACCGTATAGAATTGCAAAGCAGGTAAATCAAACAAGTAAAGATGTAGTAAGTGAAAAATGTATTTGATTTTTTTTTTTTTTATGCGAGGAAGAAGGAAGCATGGAAGAGCCACTGTTATTGGCTGTTGAGTGAGGAGTTTGAGTGGAAAAAAGATGATTTAATGCCATTTGAACCAAGGCATGGGCCAGCTGTTTAGATAGAGTGAGGTTGGGTCAAGCAGCTGTTAACCAATATGAAAACTTGTAAAGTAACAGAACCATCAAGTATCTTAGCTGAAGTGTTGTGGCATTTGGTGAACTGTGTATTGAACTTTTCTTTGACCTAGTTACCACAATTGTACATTACTGTGTGGTACTCAGGGAGTGGAGGTCCAGCTCCATTTTGAGCTGCTTTGAAGGTAAGCGTAATGCATTAGACCAAGGAAATTATAGGTTTGAAACCATTGTCTTATATCATGAGAGTGGTGAAAGAGTAATGGGCAAATTAATAAGGGAATGAGTAGATATTTTTGGTTTTATGCCAGGGTAAGTAAGCATAGGTGCAATATATATTGTAAAAACTGTGGGAGAAGTACTTGGTTAAGAGCTAGAGATTTAACTGTATTTTTTGGACATAGAAAAAGCTTTTCATGGAGTCCCAAAAGGAGTAGTAAGGTGGGCATTTAGATGGCTGGGAGTTATGGTGATGTATGCCAATGTTAAAAGTAGCATAAGGGTGCGTTCACAGAGAAAGCGGGTTTACCTGCGCCAATAATTAAACCATACAAACAAATGGGGGTGTTCATAGAAGAAGTGGGGTCGAGCGCGTCGGAGCAGGCAGCCTGCTTCAACTCGCTTTCCAGAATCCTTGGACAATTCTTGCCTGCTCAACCCACGCGGGTAGAGGTGTACAGACTGGCGACGGCGTGAAATTGTGGAGATCGTGACGCGCAAGTAATATGCAGATTTTTTTTTTTTTTTAAATCAGAATCAGTCATTTTGGACTCAGGATCGGTATGGAAACAAAGACAAATGTAAACATTTTGTGATGGAAAGGCTATTAGTTATTCCCGCATTTTTTTCTGGGAATAACTAATATAACTCCTTTTTAAGATCACAAAAAAGATGGTGATACTCTCCAAGCTGTTCTCTCTTGCAGTTTATTTCATATGTTGCTGTTTTTTTCCTTTTGATCTTTGGGTGGGTCTGGTTAGTACTTGGATGGGTGACCGCCTGGGAACACCAGATGCTGTTGGCATACCGTTCTCCCTACGTGTCAAGTGGGGTTGGTGGAGGATTAGTGCCCCTCCCTGTAAAACAATTAACTCTGAGCCCTTGGCCACCCCGTTTGGGATACATGGCGTCTGGCAATGAATGAATGAAAACCTTTGGGTGAACACTGTCAAGCAATATGAACTCATCAGATGACAAGCTTGACATCTTCACTGTATGTCTGGTAGATCACAACTGACTGCGACCTTGTCTCTTTAACATCCCCTTGTCCTTTTAACATTTCTTTAATGGCGCTCGGGTCGGAGCTGGTTACCTGCTTCCTTTGTGAACACCTACACGCGCAGGTAACCAGCGCGGGTCGACGCCGGAAACCACCGTGCAGGCAACCTGCTTTCTCTGTGTACGCAGCCTAAGAGTGAATGGAAGTTAGAACAGAATCTGAGGTTAAGAGTGAGAATCATCAGGGATCAGCCCTGAGTCTACTGCTGTTCATAACAGTAAAGGAGGCATTATCACAAGCTTCCAGAGGAAGTTGCCCCATAGGAATTCTTTTGTCCAGGTTATTTCATGCTGATGGCAAAGATTATGGAAGAATTGGTTGAAAAATTATGAAAGTGGAGAAAAGGTATGCAGTCCAAAGGTCTCACGAGTAAATATTGGGAAGATTGAAGTCATAATCTGTGGGTGGGACACTGGGCTGGCTTCAGATTTGGGTAACTGGCCATGTGCTGTATGAAGGAAGGGTGTGGGTTGTAATAGGATTTTCTGTGTTGGTTGCAGTTATTGGTTTTACAAGAGATTTAGTGAAGTGTGGTTTGTTTGAGGCAAGTAGTGGATTTCAGATGTGGTAGATTTAGGAGCACTGCCACACCACTTGCAGAAGACTAATAAGATCTATGATGCTGGATGAATTCTTCTACTTGTTGGTGTTATCTGTACAGGGGATGGTGCTGAGTAGGGTGTCATTGGATGGGTGGTCAGTGGTTGGAAAAAGTTCAAGAGAATTGTTACTCATCTTCATCACATCCAAGTGTTCTCAATGTCCACAAAAGGGAAAGTGTTTGCTTCTTGTGTTATGAATGTCATATTTTATAGTAGTGAAATTGGGATAAGAGAAGACTGTAGCCAGACTAGAAAAAGATAACATGTGAATGACCTGATGGAATGTGGAGTGAAGCTGGATGACAGGACATAAGAACTAAAAAGGGAGAGCATCAGGAAGGAAGTAGAAAGAAAAGTGAGATGGGTTAGACATGTTGAGAGGATGGACCCGGACAGGTGGATAAGAAGGTGTAGAAGCACTGAGACTCTGGCCAGTAGACAGAAAGGGATGAGGTGGTGTGTGGTGACCTTAGATAGAGAGGTATTACTAGAGAGCTGGTGTAGGACAGAGCAAGATGAAGGAATGCTATCAGTTGAAACCATCTGACCTATGTTATATTCAAAACAGAAGTCAAACAAAATTTTTACAGTATTATCAGTTTTGTTTCTATCCTCTTACAGCACAAATGCTTCACAACAATTCACAAACATTATAGCATTGAGGAATGGGCAGAAGCCTTCAAGGAGGACAAGACAACACCAGGTTTTGTGGCAGCTTCATCTGGCATTTGTGATTATGACTGGGAGAAGCTCCAGCAGATATTGGCACTACACCCTGAGGTAAGAGAGTGTGTGAGGCAAGAGTTAGGGTGTGGGGGTGAAAGCAGAAGAGCTAGGGGTGCAGGTAGTTAGAAGAGAGAATTTGGGGAATAAGAGGTGAGGAGAGAGGACATGGGGTAAAGGTGGTGAGGGGAGAAGATATGGAGTATGGATGATGACGGGAGAAGATAAGAGGTGAGGAAAAGGGTTGGAATGTGAATGGTTAGAGATTGGGATGGGAGTGGTGAGGAAGGGGGATGGGGTGTGCATGGTGTTGCAAAGGTTTGGAATGTGAATGATGAGAGATAGGATGGGGATGTGAGTGGTGAGGAATAGGGATGGGATGTGAATGGTGATGAAGAGGGTTGAGTGTGTGGTGAGGAAGATATGGGAAGGAGTGTGAGTGGTGAGGAAGAGGAGGAATGGAGTGTGAGTGGTGAGGAAGAGGAGGGATGGAGTGTGAGTGGTGAGGAAGAGGAGGGATGGAGTGTGAGTGGTGAGGGGAAGTGGGGTGAACCGAGAGAGAGAGAGTCACACAAAAGACGTTATTTATTTTTGCCAGCATCATCAGAGATTTCACCCTCGTACATGATTTAGTTTTGAAGGAGTCCAAATCATTTTGGTCCTGGCTGTTTTTGGCCCTCTTGTATGCAGCCTTTCTCTCTTTTCTTGCTCTGGGTATTTCATTGGTAAGCCATTTTTTTTTTTTCTTTTTACAGAGTTTGGCTTTTGGGACTTAAGAGGGTGCCTGTCATTCTGGAAATTGCTCATTTAAATGTGCAATACATTTCATTAACATCATTGCCCTCTAGTCCAGCACTCACAAAACTCTTTCTAAAACCTGCAGAGTCAGCTTGACAGACGTTTAGTTTTCTTTAACC
The DNA here is from genome assembly GCF_032717465.1 of Coenobita brevimanus. Lineage (NCBI taxonomy): Eukaryota > Metazoa > Arthropoda > Malacostraca > Decapoda > Coenobitidae > Coenobita > Coenobita brevimanus. The sequence continues at coordinate 42,115,671 of NC_137037.1, forward strand.
TTTTCAGGTCTCAAATAGGTCCCAAGGTCATGTTTGACAATTGCATTTTTTTTTTTTAAAGTCTGACTGTGCAGATAAAAAAAAAAATATCATATTCATGCACAAGGAAATATTACACATCTGCCAATGAAACATAGAGCTCTACTCACCATACAAGTGCTGCAAAAATTATGGGAAGTTGCGTAGCAAGTGGTGTGTGGTAGCATGGTGAGTATTGCCATCTCGGTGGGTAGGTGATTTCTTGGTGTGTAGGCGACATGATTGCATTGTTTGTTTCCATGTTTTTCCATAAAAAACAGTGCACTAATATATATAAGTTATATCTCACATGATTTGTGAATGATTCTTGAGATGTTTTCTTTACAAACAACAAACTACTGTAAACAGTTACAAGATCCATATAAAACTATCACTTACTTACTAGTTACTAATTTATTTTTCTTTGCTCTTATTTTGCTTAGTACTGTCCAAGGCTGTGGGGGTGAGGACATGGGCTTGCCCTTTGTATGTACATATGTTTATTTTATTGTTGCTAACTATATCATCCTGTGTACTTACAGGCAGCAGTAGAGACAGTGATCAGATGTTTATTATTTCTCAGAATTGACAGTGTTATAAGTATAACCAGGAAATATGAGAAACTTATGAAATATAAATAAGAAAAAAGTAAGGAGACACTAACAGTCATTTGTCAATGAAAAAGGCAACACTCGCTGCACGTGTATGTCCGCCTGGTAACAAATAAATGCATGGTACATGTATAAAAGGCTACAGAAACATATTTAGAAACCTAAAATCATAGTTCTGCATTTATTTTCCTTTAATCATACACTCTAACGCCCAGGAAATGAATAAATATTGACATACAACGCAGAAATCTCTTGCTTGCCTGTGACGCGGCAACTATGTGCGTAGGCATGAGGCAGGGGGTGGGGGATTGGAGAGTGGAGGGTGAAGGGTGGGAGATAGAGGGGTGGGGGATCTGCGGGAGGTAGGAGGGTGGATGAAGTAGGGGATGGGGGTTTGGAGGGAGAATGGAGGATGGAAGGGTGGGAGGCAGAGGGGTGGAGGAAGGGGGATATGAAAGGGAGGAGAGAGGTAAGAGAGAGAGAGAGAGAGAGAGAGAAAGAGGCCAATTGGGCGGGGTGTTATGTATCCTCCAGAGCAGTAGAAATATATTGCAAATCATATTCTTTTGCTAAATGAACTGTCTGATACAAAAATAGTAAAAAACTACTGCCAGATCAAATGTATAATAAAACCAGTTCATGCAACCCAACCCCCCACCATGATTAGCTCTTCCCAGACTGTGTAAACTAAAATATTGTGATCTGCGCATGCCTGCTAGAAGCAGAGGGGTCTGGGGAGCGGCTTGTATCCTTATTTCATTCACCAGCCTCACGCAACAGTTTTCATTCATGCCTAAATATGCTGCCACAGGAGTGGCTAGGAGACCCCTACTGAGCAAGCCACTATAGTAGCCAGGAGACCTGAAGGGGTTAATGTTGGTCCAGATGATCTTTCATAACAACTACATAGAGAAAGACGGGCTGTTAACACTTTCATAATTGTAGCAAACACAAAATCTAGGATACTGTTGCCTCTAGTTGATTCATTTACCCACTGGGACAAAAAATTTTCATTAGCAAAGTCTACAAGACACCAATCTTCAGCATCTGTTCTGTCTTCCCAGTGTATTGACAGTTAAAGTCACCAAGAAGTACAGACGTTTTACCACTAACAGTGCAGCTCAAGTTTCCGTACATATCTTCATCCATGTCATTTAGCTGATATAGATGCTTGTATGCAAGAACTAACACATATGTAGTGTTGGTTAGGTGAAGGTTCGCGCCTAACATTTCTTGGTCTGATCAAATTTTACAGTCAACAGGATTTAAGTAGTCACTGACATACTTTAAATTCTTACCCCTTTCTCATATAGTACCGGTATGGTCTTTATAAAACGTTTTGTAACTATTAATTTCAAAGTCTCCAACATAATCTCTTCTATCACTATGAATCTATGACTGTGATGACCAAAACATCAAAATATTATGCAGCCATGAATTCCATAAGTTCAGGCAGTTTGTTTCTAACTAACCTAGCAATGAAGAAAACTATCTGAAGAGGCTCCAGCCATTTCCAGGAACCCCTTAACTGTTCCTGTTTTGAGGAGGCACTGGTGTATCTGGAGGTACAGTACTTTTTTCTCTCTTGGGTCATATTCCTGCTTGCCATCAGAGGAAGAATTCAGCACCTGTGATTCCCCAACTTGAGGAGCATAACTGCTTCCCTGGAGTTTGGAGTCTGCCAGCAGCTGTGAGATAGAGTCCTTCAGTGAGGCAGAGTTCTCTTGTGACGGTGTCACCTCTCTCTTGGGGGATCTTGTAAATGTGGTGGAGAGCCTCTAGTATTTTCTGAGAAAAGAATTCTTATCTTTCTGAGGCCATTTCCTTTACTCTGGAGGGGTACCTGTTTATGTTTGCTGCATCTCTACTGGATAGCATGCCATCACATCATGGATTAACCTCAGTGAATTAAAGAGATGCTGACTGAGGAAGTTGTCAAATTGAGCTTTCTCACTGTCACTTAAATGTTCACGATCACAAAGATAAAATTTTGTCATCCATAGAACTTGTCAAATGGGTTAACAAAGTTTGCCCCCTCGCAGGGTGCACAAGTTAGCTACCCTTGGAATTTATGTCTGTTGCTTTACTGATGGCTTAATTACCAGCAGGCACCCCTGGAAAAATGTCAGTTATCATGTCTTGGTGTGTTTTGAGCTTTATCTGTTTAGCTGTTCATGGCATCACCTATAATCTTCTCTGTAGCAACAACCTTGTAGTTCCTGAGGAACAGGTTTTTGACACTAACCTGGGCTGCTGCTGTAGTTCTCTTTTCCTTTATCCAAATTTTCTCTGCTTCTTTAGCAACTTTCATTGTTCTGGCATGCAGAAAGGTCTTGATCAAAGGTCTTGATCTTTGTGTTACCCCTGCGGAACTTTCCAAAGTGAGACTTCTGTCCTTGCACCAGTAAACCACCACCCAGGAATGTCTGTTTCCTTAGCATCCACCAGACAAATTCTGCTTATGCTTAACTTGTTACCTGTTTCGTCCTTCACCATCTGTTGTTTCTGAGGCTTTTTGCCTTTTTTCATGTTGCACTCTATCACTCTGTCATTCAGTCTCTTTCCTGTCCCTAATGGTGTCTGGGTAGGGGTTGATTCATTCATCAGAAATGTGAGAGCACTGAATCTGTTTGTGATGCTCAATTCATTTTAAATTTCTCGAACTGGGTGTTTCCCCTTCTGCCTACTGTTTCCCAGTCTTTGAAGCCATTATCGTTGTCAGTTGGAACCAGTTTCATGCTTTCACCGATATTGGTATATTGCTACGAAAAAAGCTGCCTCGTCTCATGCTACAGTGGAGAGAGAGAGAGACTGTGATTTTAGTGGACAGTATTATGATTTTAGTGTTAACCACTAGGCCATTGGTACTTAACCCCAGGGTCTTGACCAAATATTGCATTGCCAAGCTGTATCAAGTGGGTGAGCATGGGTCTCCAGTACTGACTTAGCTTTCCCGTGCAATTTAACGGTAGCTGCATGAGAAAGGTAGCAAAACTGTTTACAGTTAAATGCAAAAGTCGTTAAGCCTCTCCCGTCCATCTTTCCTGACTGAAATTATAAAAACTTGAATTAATATGACTATCATCCATCTGTGGGAGATAATGTGTGTTTTTGTTCACTACATGTCATTCAGGCATCAATGATTTAAATGATAAGGGAAGCAGGAGAGGCAAACAGACTCTTGTATTGACATAATGCTGATGCAGTTAGTCTGTATTGGTGTTGGTGCTTGATAAATCAGCCACTCAGTCAATTTTGCTTCTGTGTATCCAGGGCGAATCTGGCTGTGACTGAAATTGCATATTGTTACCAGGAACCTGGCTCCTAAACTAGCCACAATATGGCTGCCAAGCTAACTTTTAAGTCATAAGACTGTGTCTGACCATCTTGGACAAGTATGTGTGTGTGTATTCACTTGTTTCACCATTTTTATTTTACAGGATTTGAGCACAATATCCATAGTGTCCCATCTCCAGCATTACAGCTGTTCAACACGTCCTTGAAAGTATGGATGTTTGTAGCAGTTACCAATCTTTTTCCTGTTTATATCCATTCTTTATGTGACTGTATCATTAGAACAGTCTCCTCAACACTTCAGTCATTCCACATCCTACCTCCACATCTTTCTTATTCTGTCCTCATTAATCATCATCCTGACCTTTTACCAACTTAAGAATGGGATAAGGTATTTCTACGCAGCCTGCACATTATATTCCTTAATAGCCCCACTTCTCTTGCTCTCATTTTTAACATTTCAGACTTATCCCACATATCCCATACAAATGTCTCACACCAGTACATTAATGTAGGCACTAGTCACTAACACCTGCTTGTAGTCTTCTGTTATCCTCTGCAGTAAGTCCTGTTTCATACCCAACCGTCTGTTGGATCAACTACCTTTAATTCCTTGAGCCAGTCTCTAGTTATACATTTATTTCTTTTGCCTGTTACTACACTGAGGCACTAAGCACTTAATGAGTGGTCAGAAAAAAAGAAATTATGAATACTTGATCACAATAAAGGTTGAAAAGTGATAAGGTGATAAGAAAGCTTTCATTTATTTCTCAACAGATTAAGTTCATCTGCCTGGATGTTGCAAATGGTTACTCAGAGGTTTTTGTGGAATATGTCAGGAAGGTCCGCAAGCACTTTCCTGAGCACACTATCCTTGTAAGTATCAAACACACTGAAAAATTGGTTGTGGAGTTTTGCAAACAGTATTCAGAATATCATGCAGAATGACTGGTGTTGTGTTAATGCTGTGTACATTATTTTTAAACAGCCTGCCCTGTACTTATTCTACATAATTACTGTTTAGTTCTTACATTTGTGATATCTTTGCAGATATGTATTACAGTGGAAATTGAACCATTGTATGATATAGTTTTTAAACTATTACTGTACTGAGATGAAATGGTCATGTGGAGAGAATGGATAACAATAGAGTGGTGAAAAAGGTATGTCTGAATGAATTTGAAGGAAGGAGGAGGCAAGGTAGGCCAAAGAGAAGGTGGAGGGATATGGTGGATGAGTGTGTGAAGAAGAGAGGTATGGAAGACAGTGATGCTAGGGAGCTGACAAGAGATCAAGCTGGCTGGATGAACATTATGAGAAATGCATGATAGGGATTTGGCACCCCTTTAAAGCATGACAGTGTCTGGATTGATTCTAGTGGATAGGTTTATGTGAAGTTACAGAATTTGGTGAAAGTTTTTGGCGTATCAAATGGAGCCAGGATTCCAGGGACGTGAATGATGAGTGAATGGAAGCATGGTTTGTTGGATTGGGCAGACTTAGGCGTTCTGGACAGTGCCACTCTTCACCCTGCTCTAGGGTGGGAAAGGAGGTCCGGATGATGTTGATAATGATGATGATGATGATGATGATGACGACGATGATGATGACTATGTACTGTATTAGTTTTACATATGTACTCTCTGAATACAGTTGCACCTTCTTATCTTATACAAGTGCTGCATACATGTTGTCTGAAGAAGCTAATACAGTATCCTGAAATTTCACGTGTAAGGATTGACCGCCATTCAGTCTGTCAGTGTAGTGCAACTTATAGATGACTCAGCACCTGGTGAAAGCCAAATGGCTTCCTGTAGTCCCACAAACCATATTTTTTTATGCTGAATGATATCCACATTACCAACAAATTGAAGCCTGATGGTTTAGTGGGTTAAGGTATTCCAGCTGGATGTGGCCAATGAGGAATAAAGTAATAATAGCTGGGGTTTATTTTTCACTTACTGCCAGTCATGGGTGAGCAGTTGGTTACTGATCTTAAATAGTTGGACTAAATAGCCTTTACCCGTGGCCCCAACACCCCTCATGGTACAATGGAATATTGAAAATGAATGGATGTAATATTTCAAAATGTTTATATGTATACTGTGTATGTATGTATATATATATATATATATATGTATGTGTGTATATTGTGGTAGGTGGGGACGCTCACCATCCACTTACTCGATGTAGTGCTGCTCTCGGGTGTCTGCCCTTTCCTCTCCATCCTTCTTTCCCTCCAGTCTCTTCTGTCTTTCTTTCCTTCATTCTTTCCACTTCCTTCAGCCTGTGGGTGACTCTACACTGAGTGACAAGCCAAATGGTTTCCTGTGCACTAGGAAACCATTTACTATGCTGGGTGGTAACCATATAACCAAATTTTGGCACCTGGTGGTTTAGTGGGTAATTATTGCACTCCAATTGGATTGAGCCAGTGAAGGTTTATATCCAAGGGGTGGTTGGGGTTGATTGCTCATGTAATGCCACTCAGGGATGAATGAGGCTGGTCACTCTCATCTTAAATGTCGGGACCAACTGCCTAGCCCTGGGCTCCTACTCCTCATGGGGCAGTGTAGGATTGGATTATATATATATACAATGTATATATTATTAGAGAAAGAGTGACTATTGTTGAGATGCAGTTTGGGTTTATGCCAGGCAGGGGCACCACTGATGCCATATTCATTGTTCAGCAGCTTCAGGAAAAATATATTGGGAAGAAAAGAGATCTGTATTTTGTTTTTGTTGATTTGGAAAAGGCCTTTGACAGAGTCCCTAGAGAGGTGGTGAAGTGGGCAATGAGAAAGCATGGTTTGGAGGAGTAGCTGGTTAGGATGGTTATGGTCATGTATGTGGGTGCTCGCACCCTGGTAAGAGTGAATGGAGATTTGAGTGATGAGTTTTCCGTGAATGTTGGTGTGCATCAGGGGTCAGTTTTGAGCCCCTTGTTGTTTATCATGGTACTTGAAGCCCTCTCACGGGACTTCAGAAACGGACTTATGTGGAAGATGTATGCTGATGATTTGGTGTTGATTGCAGAGAACGAAAGGGAGGCGGAGGAAAGATTTAGAAGTGGAGAGATGGTATGGGGCATAAGGGCTTAAGGGGAAATGCAGATAAAACAGTGATGATATCTAGGGTTGGTGGCGGTACTGTCAAAGACGAGGGAGAGTGGCCATGTGCAGTTTACCACAAGGGCGTGGGAAGTAATTCCATCTTGTTTAGTGTTTGTGATAAATGGGTGCACAAGAGATGTAGTGGTATCAGAAGTAGACTGCGAGATAATGCTGATTTTATGTGTGCGGCGTGTTGGGGAGAGCAGGTGGAGGTTGTTAGGTGTGAAAGGATTGAACTTGCTGGGGAGTCTCTTGAGTGTGTGGAAGAGTTTTGTTATTTGGGAGACATGTTGTGCGCTGGAAGTGGTGCTAGAGCTAGCTCTGTGGCTAGGGTGAGAAGTGGTTGGAAGAAGTTCAGGGAGCTACTGCCTCTCCTGACATTGAGAGGACTCTCCCTACGTGCTAAGGGGTCTTTGTATGCAGCATGTGTTAGAAGAGTAATGCTGTATGGTAGTGAGACCTGGGCAGTAAAGGAGGAGGATATTCGCAGGCTCAGATGTACAGAAATGACAATGATTAGGTGGATGTACAGTGCATCCCTGCATGAAAGGCCTGGGGGGGCTGGGTTCACGATGGAAGAGTTGAGAGGTAGGATGGGACTGGAGTGTATTGGTGTTGTGATGAGGAGAGGTAGATCGGGATGGTTTGGGCATGTGGAGAGGATGGGGGATGATAACTGGGTGAAGAAGGTGAGAAGTGTTAATATTGGGGGTGGGGTTGCGAGGGGTAGACCGAGAAAGACGTGGGATGAGGTCATTAAGTGTGACCTCAGGGTTAAGGGACTGAACAGGGAGGCTGCAATAGATTGTGCAGCATAGAGAGCTGCTAGGTGACCAAGGCCGACGCATGCAAGCATGTTGGAGCCTTCAAAAATGAAACGAAACGATATATATATTGCCAGATGTCTGAATCCCTTATGGAGTGGCTACAAACAGATCACCTGCATGTCGCCCTGTTCCCCACCATTTCACTGCCATGCTCCCAGCTCACACCCCCCCCTCTCATAACCTCTCCACTCCATCCCTCCATATAAAAGGAGAGGTGTTCCTCCCCTAACGCGGTTTGCTTTAACTCGATATTGCTCTAATGTGGCATGATTTTGCAGAAGGAGATAAACATTCTGACCTGAACACTGTTAGCGCAACGCGGTATTATGACCTGGGCGGGCAGTGACACGATGGATTTTACTGTGTGCTCTCCCCCTCTACCTCATCTCTGGCAATGTGTGTGTGCTCTTCTCCTCACATAGGGTGTTGGCGGGAGGTTGTGAAACACTCAGCACAGCAGTGCTTGCCCAGAAGCGAGAGCAGGAGTATATGTTCCCATCGTTCCGAGCTTGCACCTCCATCTTTTTTCTTATGCATTACTGTTTTCCCTGTTATTTTCCTAGAGTCGAGTTGTCATGCCTGGAAAGTACTGCTCAAGGGATAAGAGGGTCCATATCATTGCATGGAGGCAGGATAATGTCCCCATCAACACAATTTGTGAACTTACTGGACGCACAAAGTCAACCGTCATGAAGATTCTTGCTGCAGCCACCTGATGTCATACCAGAGCACAAGCATGACGGTGGATAGAAGAGGAGGACTTCCAGAGGTACACATACACTTCTGAGGAGGGAAGTAATCAAGAATCCTCGACTGACAGCAGCAGAATTGAAGAGAACGCATATCCAGCTGTTACAAGATGTCTCAATTCGAACTATCCAACACCGCTTGCAGAAAGAGCTGGATTTGCCAAGTTGCACTGCAGCCAAGAAACCACTTCTCGCTGACCGCATGAAGAAGCAGCGCATTCAGTTTGCCAAGAAGGATGCACACTGGACATCAGATGAGTGGAGAAAAGTTATGTTTTCCGATGAAAGCACATTTCAAGTGTTCCAGGTGCATTCTGCCAAGGTTTGTTACCCTGCCTCCCGTAGTCGATATGACCCTGCAAACACTGTGCCAACTGTTTAGCACCCACAATCAGTAATAGTATGGGGGTGTTTTTTTAGGTGAAATGGGAAGGGGAGGCCTCTACCTTCTTCCTAAGAACTTGATGATGAATGGTGGCTGGTACATTCAAGTTCTGAAAGATCATTTGTTAAACTTTTTTGCTATTCATGGGTGTGACTTTTTCATGCACAATTTAACTCCAAGTCACAAGTCAAGAAAGGTGACAAAATGGCTTCTTAATCGGATTGAGGTCCTCGACTGGCCCAGCAACAGTCTGGATCTAAATCCGATAGGAAACAGCTGGTCAAAGATGAAGAAAATCATGGCAGGGAAGAAGACACCCAATCTGGACAACCTGAAGACTGAACTGACGATTGTTTGGTGCAAAGAAATGTCCTTAGATTACTTTAGAGATCTAAGTGATTCCATGCCAAAATGCATCCAACTTGCCCTAAAAAACAAGGGAAACATGATTTCATATTAATGAATGGCATTTTATGAACAAACATTGTACTATACTATGATTTCTGTGTTTTTTAATACCTTGTGAGGGGAGGTCCTAAGTCAATTTGCGGTAGCTGTATATATACTGTACAGTATATTATATATATATATGTATATATATATATATATATATATATATATATATATATATACATACATACATATACAATACATCTCCCTAGTACGTGCGTATATGGGTGGCAGAGGACGTCGCGTACTAAGAATTCACGTACTGTGAATACATAAACTTATGGTAAAAATTACATATGGGCGGCACCCCTCTTCATGGGCAACCCTTGAGACGCCTTTCAGACCTAAGTATTGTACTATACAGGGAAACTATCTGAGACATATCATCTAAGATAAAGTAAACCAACAAGATTATGGCTTTACTAGGTAAATCAACAAGATTATGGCTTTACTAGGTAAATCAACAAGGATATGGCTTAACTAAACCAACAAGAATATGGTTGCTCACCTTTACCCAAGAGGACAACAGGTGTGATGGAGTTAAGAAGAGGATCCGAGGCAGGATGAGGCACCTAGCATGCATCTCCTGCATCACCCACCACACCACCCGACACACCACCTTCCTCACCACTTTTGACACTTTCACTACCTAATGCACTCACCTCGTTCATAAACCCTTCAAAGTCTATTTCTGACACCTCAGACATTGAATCAGCCTCTTAATCCTCCTCAGGATGTGGCTCTTCTGGTTTTGAAGGGAGTGATTCTTCACTTTGTTCAAGCCGAAGAAAATAGGTGATGAGTGTTTGCTTCCGTCTGTTTACTTGTGCTTGTCGGTGTAGTAGCGGAAGGTTCTGTCCAGTGAAGACATCACCTCCTCCACTCGCAACTGAGAGCGTTCGATGTCCTTGAATTCTTCCTTGAATTTATCAAGGACACACAGTACCCTGCTTATCTCCATCATGGTCAAATCTTCACCCTCCATCACTGGTGTTGTTGCCTTTTCTGCTGCTATCTCCTGCTTAAGGTGGGTGGAGCGTAGGCAACCGTTATCGCATCTTGGGATGGCGATGTCGTGTACTTGGGGTAACCCCGGATTTGGGCCACTCTTCGCTGCCTGTCTCGCTTACAAGGAGTTCAGTTTGCGTACTAATAAAGAATACACTAAAATTAAAAAAAAAAAGGTCCTCGCGTACAAGGGGATCACGTACTCGGAACTCGTATATATACTGTGGTGATGTACTGTATATATATATATATATATATATATATATAGTGGTCCCTCCCATTTAGCGATTAGTTAGTTTGGCGAAACCATTGCTAAATGCAAAGTGTATTTAAATGGGAAAATATAAATTAGTTTGCGCTCATCCTCGAAGTCATCCTTTTGACCCCCGATTTCCTACTTTAAGTGCTGAAAATGAAACACAGTGTATTTGCAATATATTATACAGATACAGTACTGTATGGTCTTACATCTACTCACCAGCAAAAAACACCAAATGCTCAGCACTGTGAGAGAAAAAAAAAAGCACCTAAGGTCGCCAGACGCTCACAACAATGATAACAATGGCAGTCTGGTGGCAGACGGGCAAGGCATTTCATGCCCCACATTGCTAAATGCGTAAGACAGTCACTAAATGCGAGGGATTGGTACCTTTTCTAACTTATCACTATATATATAGTCAGTGAAACCTTGTAATAACGGACTTCAGTGGACCAGAATTCGCTTCTATCAGACTCTAGGAGCTACCAGACTAAATTCTTATATATTGGAAAAAGTCTGATAAAGCCAGAAGCAGTCCGGACTGCCTGACGACTTCAGCCATGTTCACCACAATAAGATAAATAAAAGACATGTTTGTCAGTGTACAATACAGTATTATTATATATATTATACCATTTGATTAATATAGTGAAGTTGTAACACAGTACAGTACCACAACAGTAGTCAAAACAGTTTAAAAACTGTTCATGCAATCAGGACTAATGTCAGATATATCAGGAAAAGTCCAGATTAACATGGGGAAGTTTGGATGTTGCCTTAATCGGAATTTCGCATTTTCTGGAATGGTTTGGGCCTCAATTAGTCCATTATAGTGAGGCCTTACTGTGTGTATATATATATATATATCTGTCTATCTACCTATCTTGCTATTGCCAGACGCCTTAATCCCTAATACAGGGTGGCCACAGACAAGTCACCTCCACGTCACCCTGTCCCCCGCCATTTCACTGCCCTGCTCCCAATTCACACCCCCCTCTCCCATATACCTCTCCACTCCATCCCTCGATCTCATCCTTGGCCTTCCCCTCCCTCTCTCCTCCTCCACCTCACTCACATACACTCTCCTCATCATTCTCTCACTCTCCATCCTCTCCACATGGCCACACCACCTCAGTGTGTTTCTCCTAATGCTTCCTGTCACATTCATGTCCACACCACAACACTCCTTCACATTCTCATTTGTCAGTGTGTGTCTCCATGTGACTCAACAGGCTCCTCTCAAATAACTCATTTCCACTGCTCTCACTCTTGACTTGTGTCCCTCTATCAATGTCCAAGTTTCACTTCCATACATCAGAGTTGGTATCACAATACTGTCATGTAATAACTGTTTCACTTCCATGCTCACTTCCCTGTTTCTTATCACTGCCTTCAAGGAACCAGTAACCTCTCTTCCTTGTTGTACCCATTCAAGCACTTCACCCTCCAAACATCCATCCTTACTCGTCACACTACCCAAGTACTTAAATGTACTCACATAATCCATTTCATATATATATATATATATATATATATTCGTTTTCGTTTTCGTTTTTAAAGGCTCCAACATGCTTGCATGTGTCGGCCTTGGACACCTAATGGCGGCTCTCCATGCTGCACGATCCATTGCAGCCTCCCTGTTCAGTCCCTTAACCCTAAGGTCAGACTTAATGACCTCGTCCCATGTCTTTCTCGGTCTACCCCTCATAACCCCACCCCCAATATTAACACTTCTCACCTTCTTCACCCAATTATCATCCCCCATCCTCTCCACATGTCCAAACCACCTCAATCTACCACTCCTCATCACAACACCAATACACTCCAGTCCCATCCTACCTCTCAACTCTTCCATTGTAAACCCAGCCCCTCCAGGCCTTGGACACAGGGACGCACTGTACATCCACCTAATCATTGTCGTTTCTGTACGTCTGAGCCGGTGAATATCTTCCTCCTTCACTGCCCAGGTCTCACTGCCATACAGCATTACACTCCTAACACATGCTGCATACAAAGACCCCTTAGCACGTAGGGAGAGCCCTGTCAATGTCAGGAGAGGCAAGAGCTCCCTGAACTTCTTCCAACCACTTCTCACCCTAGCCACAGAGCTAGCTCCAGCCCCACCTCCAGCACACAACATGTCTCCCAAATAACAAAACTCTTCCACATACTCAAGAGATTCACCAGCAAGTTCAATCCTTTCACATCTGACAATCTCCACCTGCTCACCCCAGCACGCCGTACACATAAAATCAGCATTATCTTGCAGTCTACCTCTGATACCACTACATCTCTTATGCACCCATTTATCACACACACCGCACAAGATGGAATTACTTCCCACGCCCTTGTGGCAAACTGCACGTGGCCACTCTCCCTCGTCTTTGACAGTACCGCCACCAACCCTGGATATCATCACTTTTGTTTTATCCGCATTTACCCTTAAACCCTTTTGCCCCATACCATCTCTCCACTTCCTAAACCTTTCCTCCGCCTCCCTTTCATTCTCTGCAATCAACACCAAATCATCAGCATACAATAACTCCCACGGGAGTCCGTTTCTAAAGTCACGTGAAAGGGCTTCAAGTACCATGATAAACAACGTGGGACTCAAGACTGATCCCTGATGCACACCAACATTCATGGAAAACTCATCACTCAAATCTCCATTCTCTCTCACCTGGGTGTGAGCACCCACATACATGGCCATAACCACCCTAACCAGCCACTCCTCCAAGCCAAGCTTTCTCATTCACCACCTCTCTAGGGACTCTGTCAAAGGCCTTTTCCAAATCAACAAAAACAAAATAAAGATCCCTTCTCCTACCAATATATTTTTCCTGAAGCTGTCGAACAATGAATATGGCATCAGTGGTCCCGCTACCTGGCATAAACCCAAACTGCATCTCATCAATATTCACTCTTTCTCTAATCATACCTTCTAAAACTCTCTCCATTACCTTCATTATCTGATCTAAGAGCTTTATACCTGTATAATTTCCTCTTTCCAGGGCATCACCCTTTCCTTTATACACATTTACAATTACACTCTTCAGCCAATCATCTGGGACAACACACTCATAAATAATCCTATTTATCAGGTCAGTGACTAAACTCACCCCTATATCGCCTGAGGCCTTCAACATTTCAGCAGTCAACCCAGACACACCTGCTGCCTTCCCCACCCTCATCCTGCCTATTGCCTCACTCACAGTAGCAGTATCAATCAAAGGCCAAGGGCCAGACACTGGATCTGCTGGCTCCAAACCTTCCCTGTCCCAGTCAAACTCCTCATTCAACAACCGATTATAATGCCCTCTCCATGCATCTTTAATATCCTCGCTGTTCACCACTACCTTTCCTTCATCATTCTTCACACACTGCTCACCTATGATATCCCGATTATCCCTCTTCACCTGACCTGCCACTCTAAATATATTTTTCCTTTCCCCATGATTTAGGTTATCAAGTACCGGTAATTGTCTCTGTGACTCAGACTTGCCCTGTATACCTCTCTTCTAGCCCTACGCTTGGCAGCCAAATATTCCTCTTTGCTACCACCCTTCTTCCATTCCCGGAAAAGCCTTCTTTTCTCCTTAATTGCAGCTTCTACACCCTCATCCCACCACCAAGTTACTTTATGTCTTGGTGGTCCTCGTGTCCAGCCGCATGTTACATCAGTAACTCTCAAGAAATTGTTCTTGAGGGCTCTGTACTGTTCATTAACGCCTCTGTCTACAGCTCCCTGTTCAGCCACCACTCTCCTCAACTTGCTATAGAAGGCATCCCTTACTACTTGGTTTTCTAGCTTCCATATTTTCCTCCTAGGTACATAAGTCCTCTTTTTCATCACTTGTTCTTTAAGCACCATATCACAAATCAATAGTTTGTGCTGCTGCACACACTCCTCACTTCCTATAACTTTAACATCCCTCACTAACCTCGTATCGGCCTTCCTAACCAGAAAATAATCTATCTGACTGCTATTTCCCCCAGACTCATATGTAATTAACCTACTGTCTCTTTTCCTAATATATGTGTTGCACACAATCATGTCCCTTGCCTCCCCAAACTCGAGTATATATATATATACTGTATATATATGTGTGTGTGTGTGTGTAAAACAAAATCCAGAAATCCAGTCTAACTTCTGTACGACACTTTTAAGTTAGCCGTAATTACTGATATATAATAAACTGTACTAATGACTCCATCCTTTATTAATCCACATGTTTCTCATTGCACCAGTTATAACAGATACTTAAGAATCATGGGATTAGGCCATTTCCACATTAGAGTCTGACATCTGAAATTTTTTATGGAGGTAAAAGAAGCCTTTTCCGTTTCTGTCAATGTTGCAGGCAGGAAATGTTGTGACTGGAGAGATGGTGGAGGAGCTTATTCTTTCTGGTGCTGACATAATCAAGGTTGGTATTGGTCCTGGGTCTGTGTGCACCACTCGCAAGAAGACTGGTGTGGGTTATCCACAACTTTCAGCTGTAATTGAGTGTGCTGATGCTGCCCATGGCCTTGCCGGACATA
Organism: Coenobita brevimanus; assembly: GCF_032717465.1. Classification (NCBI taxonomy): domain Eukaryota; kingdom Metazoa; phylum Arthropoda; class Malacostraca; order Decapoda; family Coenobitidae; genus Coenobita; species Coenobita brevimanus. Next base: position 42,130,930 of record NC_137037.1, read on the forward strand.
TCATATCGGTAAGTGATTTTGACTTCCCCAGTATCTCTTCTGTATTTGTATGTCAGGATTTTTTTTTTCTTTTTTTGTTAAAGGTAATACAGTACCTGCAGTATTAGGAATTGCATTGTTTTTACTCTTTGAGCAGTTGGAATATCCATTGGATGAAATTGCATACAGTAAGCCCTCCAATTTGGAGGGTTTATGTTTGGTGGAGTTGCAGTTGGTGGGAAAATTCAAAATATTTTACCCTTTATTTAGGCGACCAAAGTCTCACAATTGGCGAATAATTGCTGAGCATGAACCACAAACCATTGCTGCCAGACAGAAAAATGTGAGCCAAATAGTTTTCAGAAGCCAAATTTGAGATACAGTATTTGGCCTGAAAAATGTCAACCTGGCAACCCTATTATTTTGCCCAGTAAGCTGGGACTGTAAACAAGATCTGATCACTTGCCATTTCAACCGCAGTCGAGAAGAAAACAAGCAAGTGATGAAGCATTTGAATGTGTAAATGTGGAAAATGACATGGAAGAAGATGAACATAGCCTGCCAATGGATATTGACTTAGATGGTTTTGATGAAATGGCGGCAGAGGCGGAAGCAGTGATGGAGGCAGTGGTGGAAGAGAGGCTCGCGAGAGGGGCCACAGAGTTGGACGTTAGCCTAACTTAGCCAGCCTTGGATACTGGTTTAGTCTGTCAGTGCACCTTAATTTCTGTTTATGGGTTAGTTTTCAAAAGTCATGTTAATATACTAATTGTTTATTACCTTTCAGCAATACAGTAAAAATGGAATAGGGGAAAAATGAGGCTTTTTTTTGACCCCTCAGAACCAATTAAAATTTTTCCCATTTAATTGAGCCCTTGGATTTGGCAAAATTGGGTTTGGCAAGGTCATTTTGGCACCAGTTAGTTGCTCAAGTGGAGGGTGTACTGTACTGTACTGTACTGTCATTTCCAACTGCAGATCTGTGTTGGCCATGCCCCCTTCCTCTATGTCATCTGTGCTTAGTTGGCAGTTGTCATATGGCTGGTAGCACCACCATTTTCAACCTGACAGCAGTACTGATGCATCACCAGAGCTTGTTATCTGAATGCAAGATTAGTGCCTCTGTGTACTTAATCCCTATTTTTCCATATTATTCTACCTGTATGGCATGCAGCCATAGTCTGTGATCCATTTAGCCATCAATAATGAGAAGTCTGTGTGCAACAACAGTCCTGCCAGTGACTGGTATAGTTGGGGGGAGGGTCCTAAGGAATTAGTAGAATCCCCTGTTTGTAAAATTCAGTTCATTAATCTGTTATTTTCATCATGTGCAGTGTAGCCAGTGAAGAAATCACCTACTTTTCCTTTTAGCGTCTCAAATAATTTTCCTGGTTTGGTAGGACAGTCAGTCACAGGCTCTGCCTCTAGTTGACTTGCTTGTCATACTACTTTACTACAGAGTACCCTTTGTGTAGTTATGACACTTTTTTAGAATTAGAGTAGCATTACTCTGACTCTTGTAGTTCAGAACTAAGGGAAATGTCAAATATGCAACTGACTCAGTGGAGCTGCAGCATTGCTCTCCAACATGCAACTTTAGCACTAATCTCTCTCCCTCACTGCATTTGTGTGGGGGGGTGAGATTGGTGGCTGTGCTTCCATCCTTAACCCTTTCAATTGTGTGATGTGTTTTACCTGTATTGATTTAGTGGAAGATGTGCAGATTGGCCTGGGAGGAAGGTAGAGTCCCGGAGGATTGGAAGTCAGGTATAATTATTCCCTTGTACAAAGGAAAAGGGGAAAAAGAAGTGTGTGGTAATCATAGGGGCATTTGTCTTCTTAGTATAATAGGAAAAGTGTATGGTAGGATACTTATAGACAGAGTTAGAGAAAGAACAGAGAAATTAGTTGGAGAAGAACAGGGAGGCTTTAGGAAGGGAAGAGGTTGTGTAGATCAGATATTCATTCTTAGATCTTTAGTGGAAAAGTTTCTAGAGAAGGGAAAGAAGTTGTATGCGGCTTTCATGGATTTGGAGAAAGCATATGACAGGGTGGATAGACAAGGATTGTGGAAAGTGTTAAGAATATATGGAGTAGATGGGAAGTTGTTGAATGCTGTGAAGAGTATGTACGATGGTGCGAAGGCTGCAGTGCGTGTGGATGGTGAACTAAGTGAATTTTTCTCTTTGAAAGTTGGTTTGAAACAGGGATGTGTCATGTCTCCATGGTTGTTCAATCTGTACATGGATTGGATAATAAAAGAGGTACAAGGTAGGGTAGTGGATGTTGGAGTGGCCCTGGTGAGAGAGGATAGTGTTTGGAAACTCCCTGTACTGTTGTTTGCAGATGATACTGTGTTGTTGAGTGAAGACGAAGGGGAGCTGCAAGGCTTGGTGGATGAGTTTGAGAGAGAGTGTAAGAAACGGAACCTAAAGGTGAATGTAGGGAAGAGTAAAGTGATGGTCTTTGAGAGAGGTGAAGTTAGTGAATGTACAGCGAGGTTAGATGGTGAGGAATTGGAAAATGTGAGTACGTTTAAGTATTTGGGTAGTGTGATGAGTAAGGATGGAGGTTTGGAGAGTGAAGTGCTTGAAAGGGTACAGCAGGGAAGAAAGGTTGCTGGTTCCTTGAAAGCAGTGATAAGAAACAGGGAAGCGAGCATGGAAGTGAAAAAGTTACTACATGACAGTATTGTGATACCAACTCTAACGTACGGAAGTGAAGCTTGGACATTGTTGGAAGGACACAAGTCAAGAGTGAGAGCAGTGGAAATGAGTTATTTAAGAGGAGCCTGTGGAGTCACGTGGAGAGACAGGCTGACGAATGAGGATATAAAGGAGCGTTGTGGTGTGGATGTGGATGTGATAGGAAGCGTTATGAGGAACACACTGAGGTGGTTTGGCCATGTGGAGAGGATGGAGGGTGAAAGACTGACGAAGAGAGTGTATGTGAGTGAGGTGGAGGGGGGAAGAGGGAGGGGGAGGCCGAGGATGAGATGGAGGGATGGGGTGGAGAGGTATATGAGAGAGGGGGGTGTGAGTTGGGAGCAGGGGAGTGAAATGGCGGGGGACAGGGCGACTTGGAGGCGATTTGTTTGTGGCCACCCCAAACGGGATTGAGGCGTCTGGCAATAGATAGATAGATAGATAGATTTAGTTTTGCTTCCTTCAAGCAATTTTATTTTGCTGAGGTGAGTTTCCTAACCAGAGGAGTTAGATTTAGTGTAGTCTTCCTTAACCCCATCAGAACAAGATGTCTCCCTCAAGTTGGGTAGAGTTTTGGTAGTAAAAAAAAAAAAAAAAATAACATAAAAGACATCCCCAGGCTGAAGGGATCAAGTGTGTACACAACCTTCTCATGAGGGAAAGTAAATTGTGGGTTATAATTTTTTTTTCTTCATATGAGTGACCTGTCATGGTCAAGGGATAAAGAATGGCTACTGTAGTTTATTACTTAATGTTGTAGTCATGTTTAAAATAAATTGGTACTGTATACTGGTAGTTTAAGAAAAGTACTGGAATTATAATAACACAAATTATCCTTTAGGATGGAGGTTGTACATGTCCTGGTGACATTGCCAAGGCATTTGGTGCTGGTGCAGACTTTGTGATGATGGGTGGAATGCTAGCAGGCCATGACCAGTCTGGAGGAGACATTATTGAATGCAATGGCCGTAAAATGAAGCAGTTTTATGGTATGTCTTCAGCGACTGCGATGCAGAAATATTCTGGAGGTGTTGCAGAATACAGGTAGGAGTCAAGCCATTCAGATGAGGGACAGGACTGAGAAGTATATATGTGAGGTGGGTCAGGATTATATGATGGACTGCAGAGGCATGTGCGGGCCATATTATTAAAACTGAAAGCAGAAAGGAGAAGGCAGGTCCCTAATTTCCAGCCGTCATTCAAGATACAACTGTGAAAGTAAGATGTGGTTAGCCTGTATACCACAGTGCAGAGTGCATTTAGTTGTGGGGTAGAGGAGCCAGAAAAACCCTACTCATATCATGGATTATACAAAATGACTGTCAAATACAGTATTGGACGCATAACTACCTCTTCATGCTCTCAGTTTTAGTGATACAATCATATGCCTTGCCCACCCTGGATAAAAGACAGAAAAATGACCTAAGATGGTGGATAGATGTAGCTGCTTTCATTATGTATGAGTTTGATATTGGAAGTCCATACTGTAATGTTTTCTTTGTCTTATTTTTTTTGTCATATATTTTTTTTGGAGCAGTACCAGGAATTCACACTGTCATATATTCTATAGCTTGGGAATTTTGCTTTTAATTTATGTAGCAGAGACTTTAAGAGACATCCGTGCTTGTTATTCTCAGCAGAAACTCTGTCCTAAGCATCAGTGACATTTGTTAGACCTGTGTTAAACTACTACCAAAACTCTTAAAGGTAGGGTAATGTGGAGAACTGTTGGAAGGCTTTTGTGCAGTGGTGTCACTACACAGCCTATTTGAAACCATTCTGTATTTTCCACTAATATCAGTCCATGTTCATGGTGGCAGTGCTATGTGTGTGGCTAACGGGTCGCATTTGGATTGGTTGTGTAAATAGAAAATTTATAAGTGGAACAGGTAGGTTTAATCACGAACCATCCACTTAGTATAGTGCAAGCTTCAACTGGCTTTACACTTAGGGGCAAGCCAAATGTTTCCTGTAATCCAGAAAACCATTACAGTAATTGTGTTGACTGGTATTCACATAGCCAACACATACAGTACAGCTACCTGCAAATTGACTTAGGACCTCCCCCCACACTGTATTAAAAAACAAAGAAATCATAGTATGTCACAATGTTTGTTCATGAAATGCCATGCATTAATATGAAATCATGTTTCCCTTGTTTTCCAGGACCAGTTGTATGCATTTTGGCATGGAATCACTTAGATCTCTAAAGTAATCTTAGGACATTTCTTTGCACCAAACATTTGTCAGTTCAGTCTTCAGGTTGTCCAGATTGGGTGTCTTCTTCTTTGCCACGATTTTCTTCATTTTTGCCCAGCAGTGTTCCATCCGATTTAGATCCGGACTGTTACCAGGCCAGTTGAGGACCTCAGTCCAATTATCCTGAAGCCTTTTTGTCACCTTTCTTGACTTATGACATGGAACTGAATCATGCATGAAAAAGTTGCACCTACGAATAGCAAAAAAGTCTAACAAATGATCTTTCAGAACTTGAATATACCAGCCACCATTCATCATCAAGTTCTTAGGAAAAAAGTAGAGGCCTCCCCTTCCTATTTCACCTGAGAAACACCCTCATATCATTACTGATAGTCGGTGCTTAACATTCAGCACCGTGAAAGCAGGGTCATATCGACTACAGGAGGCAGGGCAACGAACCTTTGGCAGAATGCACCTGTAACACTTGAAATGTGCTTTCATCGGAAAACATAACTTTTCTCCACTTATCCGATGTCCAGAGTGCATACTTCTTGGCAAACTGAATGCGTTGCTTCTTCATGTGGTCAGTGAGCAGCGGTTTCTTGGCTGCGGTGCTGTTTGGCATAGCCAGCTCCTTCTGCAAGCGGTGCTGGATAGTTCAAATGGAGACGTAACAGCTGGGGATGCATTCTCTTCAATTCTGCTTCTGTCAGTCGAGGATTCTTGTTACTTCCCTCTTCAGAAGTGTATCTGTACCTCTGGAAGTCGTTGTCGTCTTTCCATCGCCGTGCTTGTGCTCTGGTACAACATCAGGTGGCAAGCTGCGTGCTGCAGCAAGAATCTTCGTGACAGTCGACTTTGCGCATCAAGTATGTTCACAAATTGTGTTGAAAGGAACATTATCCTGCCTTCATGCAATGATACAGACCCTCTCATCCCTTGGGCAGCACTTTTCAGGCATGACAACTCAACTCTAGGAAAAAAGCAGGGCAAACTAATGCATAAGAAAAATGAGAGAGGTGCAAGCTCGGAGTGACGGGAACATATACTCCAACTCTCGCATATGGGCAAGCACTGATGTACTGAGTGTTCCACTACCTCCTGCCAACACCAGAGGAGTTGCCAGTTACTTCTTGCCCCCAAAATTCACTTGGTAGAGATGGAAACACAAACAAAGGCAGACAACTCTCCCATAGCAATCCTGTGTGTAGATCTTAAGTCAATTTGTGGTGGGTGTACATACCTGATGGTCAGGTGAGTTAAGGAACTCCAGTTGGATGTGGCTCATAAAGGTCCAAATCCAAGGGATGGTTAGGGTTTATTGCTCAACTCTTGCTGGTCACTCTTTGTTTTTATTGTCTGAACTATACTCCTAATGAGACAATAAAGGATTGAATGACGAAGAGATGAATGTGCTGTACAGTAAATAAAAATATGTAGAATTGAGGGTTTGGTGTACCTACAGTCATCATCATCATGATCATCTGGACCTCCTTTCCCACCCTATGGCAGTTCATTATATTGCCAGAATACTTTGCACCTTGGTATTGTAGGCTTGCATGTGTACTATAAATCACGAAAACTTTAGATCAGTGATGAATTACAGTACAGCAAAACAGTGAAATTCAGTAGATAAGTGAGGGAGCAGTGGTGATGTGTTTACACACTGCTGGGAAGAGCTAGACTGATGCCATAGGTTAGTTGGTTACATGTATCTATCATATACAGTGTGCCCACCCCTATTTATACAGTGTACCTACCCCTGTTTTGTTACTATTTATGAAAATGTTGTTTAATTGACTCAGAGTTTGATAAAGACAACATTTGATGGAGGTTTGTGAAAAGAGGGTTTAACCTCTACGATACGCAATTTGATCGACCATACCGGCATGAAAATCTGTATATGGAGCCGATTTTTTTACTCATAAAGTAAAAAGCGTTATGCCCAAGGTTTAAGGCTTGAATTTACACACCTTATCCCACAAACCAGAGCATTTTAGACCAACTGGTTCATAAACTATAGCCCGTCAAAGTTGAAAAAAATTACCCTTCCAGGTGGCGTGACTCCCATTTTCCATGCACTCCTACCCCATTTTTTCCTCCCCTCCCTTCCTCCTGCATATTGAGCATTTAGTTCTGATTGGTTGGAAGGGATATACAATACAGGGAGTCACCGATAAACAAAAGGGTTAAGTTCCTTTAAAATCTTTTGTGGCAGTATTGTAACCAATGAGGTCTTGCCTAAGTGACGTACAGTATTTGCTGCTGCTGTAAAGCTTGAATTGGGAAAAGTTGTCAATACCATCTCAGCACTTTTGTGGCACCTCGGTTTGGGTTACCTTTCCTAGAAGGGTAGTCAAGTTGTACCCCACCTGCTCGTGGTGACCTCACAGACACCCTGGTTTTTTCCATTTCTGTTCTTTGTGTTTTTTCATTTTTTTTTTCCTCCTAAATTAGGGTGACACAAACGGGGGCAGCACTACCCAGGTTTATCCCGGGTTGTATTGTATATACTTTTTGCTGTTGTTGTCAGTTTTTGTTTTTTGTTCTCCTTTACCATGAGCAAACAACACCGGTGCCCTTGCTGCAGTAGGTCTGTAGCAAAAAGTGCACAAGCACTGAAGTGCGCCTACTGCAGTGAGTGGGTTCATATAGCTTGTGAAAATTTGGACGCTGGCGACTATCCATTTATGAAGAAGAGCCACCGGCTGGGCTTTCGCTGGCTGTGTAGCCAATGTGTTGCACCAGTGGACGAGGTCTTGGCTTGTAGAGGAAGTAGTACCAAGAAGGAGTTTGAAGATAAAGTTATTGGGCCAATCTTTCAGGCAATTAGAGACATTTCAAATAGACTGGAGGCACTAGAGACCAAGTTCTCATCACCTATGGCAGTCACGCAATATCAGGCCAAGTCATTTGTGGGTGCTGTTCGCGGGTCTCTCGTGGGGGAAGGGAAGGATCTGCCTGGGGGCGTGATTGAGATCAGTGCTCATGGCCAGAAAAAAGCCATTCATACTCAGCATGTACTGATTGTGAAACCAAAGAGTGGCGCTGATGCCCTGATAAATCAGATGGGACCAGTAGGCATCAGAGGTGTACTTAACTCGGTACCGGTTGATAGCTGTCTGAAGACCAAGGCCGGTGGGTTGGTAATGAAGTTTCCATCAGCTGAGGCCAAAGGCAAGGGAACTGGGGTGCTGATTTATCATTTTGGCTCTGAGGGCACTTTTTGCATGTTAGAGCCAAAGAAAATGTTGCCTAAAATGACTGTGACAGGCCTTTCCTCTTCCTTGGGTGACTCTGACATCATCCCAAACATTCTGAGGAAAAACAATAAAATTTAGATGCTCGTTGATCAAGATTGTACCCTCAACCTTCTCTTCATAAGAACAAGGAATGACACCAAAACTGCTGTCTTGAAGATGTCGCCAGAGATGAGATCCTCCATTGTAGAACAGGGCAGTTACATCTATGTGGATCTTACAAGATGCCGTGCTTTCGATAGATTCTAAGTTACACAGTGTCATCACTGTCAAGGCTTTGGTCATACATTTGAGAGATGTTCTAGGAAAAATGATGAACCTAAATGCGTCTTTTGTGCTGGAACCCATAAATCTAAGGATTGTAGTAACAGAAATTCTCCCAAATGCATTAACTGCTCTTCTTTAAGACACCAAGATGCTAATTCAAATTTACAGTCAGTTGCCCATTTTGCATCAAGTAGAGACTGTCCAGTTATGATTTCTCATAGGAATAGATTGATTGAAAACACCAATTTTGACCATTCAAAAAACTGACTACGTCCCTCTTGAACCAGTTAAGGATGGGTCTTTTAAATATTCGTTCTATCCGTAATAAGATAGACTATGTTAATAATACTCTAAATTAGCACGAGCTTGACATTTTGTGCTTGACTGAAACCTGGTTGTATGAGTCTGATATCAATATTTTTCGTAATGCTGTGCCTAAGACACATTCTATTATTAGTATTCCCAGGCCTGCTGCTGACTATCCGGGAGGAGGCTTAGCACTCATCTACTCGGCAGCACTTGCAAATGTTTCTCTCATTGACTCAGACCTGACCCCGTCCTCATTTGAATTTATGGAAGTATTAATAAATTTCCATTAGAATTGCAATTGTCTATCGACCAGGTCATCCGGGCAGAGATCGAGGTTTTATGGAGGAGTTTGGGCAGTTTCTTGAAGGGTTTTCTCTTAAGCCTGGAGGACTTCTTGTTTGTGGTGATTTCAGTTATTGGGTTGACAGTCCAGAGTCAAAACCATTTTCTTCAGAATTCCATGAGTTGATCACCCAGAACAATTTTTTCAATCATGTTAGTAATCCAACTCATGTCTCAGGACATGTCCTTGACTTGATCTTGTCCCCTTTTGGTTGCAGGCGCGTATCAGATGTGGAGGTTGACTCATTTGACCCCCTCATCTCTGATCATGCTCTGATCACTCTTAGTTTTGATGTCCCGAAATCCCCTTCATATAAAATGTCATCAGGTTCAGAAATTACAGGAATGTTGACCGCCAGTTGATGTGTCTTGATATTGATCAATGTTTAAACTCCATCGATTCTTCCAGTCTTTCTTCTGATGAATTGGTTGATATTTACAACAACGAGCTTAGGTCAGTTTTTGACCATTATTGTCCTGAGGTAGTAAAAACAATCACTGTACTTGATGATTCTCCGTGGTATGGTCCATCCATTAATTCTTTCCATAGACAACGTAGAAGGGCAGAATGTGAGTGGCGCTTGCAGCGGACGAAAGTGACTCGTTTGCGCTATGTTTTTGCGGGAAGAGCAGTTGTTCACGCTGTAAAAGCCCAAAAGGCTAGGTATTATCAAAGTAAAGTTGATTCATGTGGTGGTGATAAAAAAAAAACTGTCTGCAGTTGTGAACAATTTGGTTGGTCGGAGGAATGTAATTGTCATCCAGCTTCTGTATCTGATACCCAATTGGCTTCTGATTTTGCTTCATTTTTTACTAGTAAGATATCTCGGATAAGAAGTGATTTAGACTGCAGTTCTCCTAGTGAAGCGTACTCAGTTGACTTCCAGCCACGGTGCACCGGGGATCATTTGCTTTCAACATTTCATCCGCCGGATGTAAACAAAGTCAAATGTTACATCAGAGAACTTAATAAAACATTTTGCTCGCTCGATCCATGTAACATGTCACAACTACCTTATGTGTATGAGCACGCTGCAGACTTTATCTGCAACATAATAAATAGATGCTTCTTAGAAAGTAATTTTGTGCAGTCTGAGAAACGTGCTTTGGTTAGGCCCCAAATTAAGAAACCCGGCCTTGATGTCGAGAGCACGACAAATTATCATCCCATCTCTAACCTGTCTTTTTTTCCAAGATTATTGAGTGGGCCATACTTGGTCAACTCGTACCATTACTGGAACACAACAGAGTTGTTCCTGTTGTTCAATCAGCATAAGAAAATACCATTCAACTGAAACTGCACTAACAAGGATTCAGAGTGACTTGGTGGCAAACACTTGTAGTGGGATGTCCTCTCTCCTAGTTCTGTTGGATCTATCTGCAGCTTTTGATACAGTAGATCATAAACTATTGTTGGACGGTCTGTATTTTTATGGCGTTTGTGATAGTGCCCTTTTGCTCCTCAAGTCGTATCTGTCGTACAGATCTCAGAGAGTGGTTGTTGATTATGTTAGCTCTGATTCTGCCCCCCTTTTATTTGGAGTCCCTCAAGGATGAGTTTTGGGCCCAATTCTATTTACTATCTACACAAGTAGTTTATTGTCTCTACTTTATGCTCATGATGTGTCCTATCATTTTTATGCTGATGACACCCATCTGTATGTTAAGATGTCAAATATCAACGATACTAAGACAAAGTTTGAATCTCTAATGTCTGATATTAAGATTTGGTTGGCTAAGAGGAAACTTAAGCTGAATGATGGTAAAACTGAGATCATCATCATCATCAGAGGAAACGGAAGGGGTCATGACACTGACAATGCCCTGGCTTTGAACATTGGAGTGTCACAGCTTCATCCAGTCAGTTCTGTTTGAAATCTGTGTGTTTATTTTAATTCCAAGTTAAATTACAAAGAACATATTAATCAGGTTGTAAGAGGGTGTAACTTGCATATCAGAAATCTGTACTCCGTGAGAAAATTCCTGAATAGACGATGCCTCTTAACATTGGTCCTTGCAGTGGTCTTGTCTCGTGTTGATTATTGTAATTCACTGTGGGTTGGTCTTCCAAATAATATACTAACAAAAGTTCAGTCTGTGTTGAACAGGGCGGCACGGCTTATTTTTGGTCTCCCCCCCAAGAACCTCAACTACCCTGTTTCTGATTTTTTTTTTTTTTTTTTTTTTTTTTTTTAATGTGCTCGACTCTGGGCATAGGCTTCACAGCCTGCTCCCAAGGACCAGTAGTCCTCCTACATATACACCTCCACATGTCACCACTTCGGCGCTAACACCCACCGTCCATAGTGAATAAATGCTAGGGCTGTCTCATACAGGAATGGTGTATTGGTATTAGCAGGGATATTTTTACGACATGTCAGTAGGTCTGGTAGATCGGTAAAGTCTGCTTTTACATGAAATTCAAATCCTTAAACTGTTCCCTGCCCCAGCGGGGATTTGAACCTGGGTCTGGTAGAACCGCAAGGCACCTCTCTACCGATTGAGCCACAAGTTGCATTGGTTACAAGTAAAGGCTAGAATTGAATTTAAACTGTGTCTTATTACATTCAAGGTTCTTAAGTTTGGTGAACCGAAGTATCTTGCTGAATTGTTAAAACTCCCATCGGCACGCCCGGGTGTGATGTTACGCGGTGACGATGATTCCTTGCTTCTTGATGAGCCAGGAGCCATTCACCAGTCATCTTTCTCTGATCGTTCTTTTGCGTATAGAGCCCCTAGATTATATAACAGATTGCCATTGTCCATAAGACACCTCTCTACTGTTGAATCCTTTAACCCCTAATGCGCGGCCAATGGACAGCCGACCCCCCCCGCGTGGCGGCGTTCGATCGCGGTCTGAGTACCTGTAGGAAAATATTAGCCAAAAATCAGAGATTAACCCTAGAACATTATACTTGGTATGGCAGATAGTACTTACATTCAGCTTTCTCCAGAGACAGGTGTTGAGCCTTCGTGGACTACCCAAGGACTTGTGGAGACTTGCAAAGTTGGGTAACAAAATCTTCACTTTCACACCTCCAGCAACCCGGTTTCCCCTCTACCACAGCCTCATTCTGTCACAGTAAACTTTATACTACAACGTACAGGTAGTTTGGAATCCGTATTTGTACAATAAGCACTGAAAATAAGGCTAAAATCAACGAAGCGTACAGCCGACATGCAGCGTGGCAGTGGTCTTCCCGTCACTCAACATACATTTCCATTTTCACAGCTAAAAACACGTATACTACATTATTTTCAATCATATCACTTCCCAAAAGATCACCGCAGCGCGCTTTTTATTCTGCCTTACGCCTGTCACTTTATTTTCGTTCCTGTCGGCCACTCGCTCTGACTCAGAAGAGCTAGAACTCGCCATAATGTCACTTTGAAAGCCTGCGATTAACTGACGCTGAACAGGGGCAAACCGTGCGAAAAAAAGCGAGTGTGACAACTGGGGAAACAAGTGTTTCCTATTAGCATAAACTGCTTGTGAGAGGAGAGCACAGATTTAAAGTTCTGAGCAGTCAGAGCGCTGCCATGTATCACAGCCAGGCTGGCCGGGCTGTGGGGGGGGGGGGAAACGCGATACTTGGCAACAACTGAGGTCAGTAGTACAAAGGTAAAGTATGCTAATTGTAGCTAGAGGGTGGTGGTACTGATAGACAATACCAGCTGGAACATCCTTGCCCGCGTTTATTCAAAATTAACTCGAATTGCAAATGCGATGCTCCGCCGTTATGTCCTTTTTGGCGAGCGTCGCAAACGCGACGACCCACATTTTAGGGGTTATCCAGTAGAGCACCCACATACATAGCCATAACCACCCTAACCAGCCATTCCTCCTAGCCAAGCTTTCTCATTTCCCACTTCACCACCACTCTAGGGACTCTGTCAAAGGCCTTTTCCAAATCAACAAAAACAAAGTACAGATCACTTTTCTTCCCAATATATTTTTCCTGAAGCTGTCGAACAATGAATATGGCATCAATGGTCCCCCTGCCTGGCATAAACCCAAACTGCATCTCATCAATATTCACTCTATCTCTAATCATACCTTTTAGAACTCTCTCCGTTACCTTCGTTATCTGATCAGAAAGCTTTATACCTCTATAATTTTCTCTTTCCAGGGCATTACCCTTCCCTTTGTACACATTTACACTCTTCAACCAATCATCTGGGACAACACACTCATAATCATATTTATCAGGTCAGTGACTAACCTCACCCCTATATTTCCTGAGGTCTTCAACATTTCGGCAGTCAACCCAGACATACTTACTGTCTTCCCCACCTGCATCCTGCCTATTGCCTCACTCACAACAGCAGCACCAAGGGCCAAACATTGGATCTGCTGGCTCCAAACCTTCCCTATCCCAGACAAACTCCTCATTCAACAACCAGCTATAATGCTGTCTCCATGCGTCTTTAATATCCCCACTGTTTACCACTACCCTTCCTTTATCATTCTTCACACACTGCTCACCTATAATATCTCGATTATCCCTCTTCATCTGATTTGCCACCTTAAGTATCATATTTTTCCTTTCCCCATAATTTACGTTATCAAGTAAAAGAGTTTGTGACTCAGACTTTGCCCTGTATACAGTAATCCTGCATATTTCGCGGTAGTTATGTTCTTGTAACCCCCGCGAAAAGTCAATTCCGCGAATACTGTATTAACAATTGAAAACTTGCACTTGTGTCCACCATGCTGCCCATCACACAGTCCATGTCCATACTGATTGTGAGACAATTCGCCGTCAGACAATTCCCCGTCAAAACATGGACGATTCCCCTTCAGAACAATTCGCACCCTGGACGATTCCCCGCCATTCTGTAAATATACTAATCAATACTTTCATCAATATACTTATTATTAATTAATCAATACTTTAATAACTATATTTCAGGGGGATCCAGCAAAGTCTATGTTCAGTAGCGTAGGTTCTGGATATTATTTATTAGTTGCACCTTTAGTCAATAATTAACTTGTTTCTTCCTCGCTGTAGTTGCCTTTGAATTATATTCTAGCGTCACCCATAGCTATCTTCATTAATGAAGGCGAATTGTTTTGTGTTTGTTGTAACTGCGAATTGTCCCGAAACCTCCATACTCATCCCGAAATACCTTCTTACAAGATTGAAAGCACATACTCCATTATGAAGGAAAAACGTAAACACCGTACTGTAATACACAATTATTTACACATTTATTAACAAAACAGTACAAAATAAAAAGATGCATTAACTGGTGATAGCAAACACTCGCACGGTCGTTTCTTAGCTTGTCCAGTAACACAATTTTCTCTGCTAAGGTCATAACTTGATCGTTTTGTCACTTTGGAGTTCTTACTAATTGTATTATTAGCCTTTGGTGAGGCTGGCTTACGTCCTGGGGCCATGTGGAAAGCAAGTGGGAGGCAAGAGGCTCATATCATAGTGTGGTTACAACCACAACAGCCACTTAAGGCAGTCAGGCGTGGACTGAAGAATGTGGGGCAGAGAGCAGTGTTGCCATATCCAAACAACGCAATTATGCTAGGGCAATGAAAATATTATGCTAGATTGAGCATGTTTGTTCCAAGTAAAAAATGAATTATGCTAACTTGAAGCTAAATGATAAAATTCTATACATATTCGTGCAACATATTAATTATGTATTGTTTACTATGAAAATATTAAAATGAACCTACATACAGTAAGAGGATAAATATCGGTATCTACCCATACTGCTTTTTCCCACGAAACTTATGTTTTTCTGATGGATTTTGATGTGATTTGTTCGATTTTGAGCATTATTTCCGTCGGAAATAACCAGATTTTGAGATATGGCCCCCCCCCCATTCCCCTGAAATAATGAGGGATCTTTGGGGAATCGGAGGTTATAGGGAGGGGGGGAACACAGAAAATGGTCATTTCCGACTGAAATGAAGCTGAAAATCGAATGAATCATACCAAAATCCATCGGAAAAACCTAGGTTTCATGGGTAAAGTACAAAGCTCAAACTTATCCTAACCTAACCGAACCAAACCTAAAACCTAACCTAACCTAATCCAACCTAACCTAACCTAACCTAATCCAACCTAACCTAACCTAACCTAATCCAACCCAACCAAGCCCAAACTGAAAGTAACCAACTATTCAAACATCTTCTTACCTTATTTGTCTCTCTCTCTCTCTCTCTCTCTCTCTCTCTCTCTGATTTGTAGCTTTTATAAAATTATTCTAAAAATATTCCATTCCATTCTAAATTATGCTAGAATGATTCTAAAACTTCTAATATGCTACAAAATATTCCAGACTTGAAAATTTGATCAAAATTATGCTAAAAGAATAAAATTATGCTAGATATGGTAACACTGGCAGGGGGGCCACGGGAAAGGGACAGAGGGTGGCGTGAGTTTACCGCGCTACAATTGGAAGCTGCGGGAATTTCAATTTTTTTTTTTTTCTGTATATTCAAGGATATTTTTGTTGAACTTATTAATGCTAAGAAAATCCGCGAGAGGGCAAAACCGTAGACAAAAAATCCGCAAAAAATGCGGGATTACTGTACCTGTCTTCTAGCCCCAGCCATACACTTGGCAGCCAAGTATTCCTCCTTGTTACCACCCTTCTTCCATCCGTGGAAAAGCCTTCTTTTCTCCCTAACTGCAGCATCTACACCCTCATCCCACCACCAAGTTACTTTATGTCTTGGTGGGCCTCTTGTCCAACCGCATATTACATCAGTAACTCTCAAGAGGTTGTTAATCTGTACTGTTCATTAACACCTCTGTCAATGGCTTCCTGTTCAGTCACCACTTTCCTCATGTCGCTATAGAAGGCATTCCTTACTGCTTGGTTTTCCAGTATCCATATTTTCCTCCTAGGTACACTCGCACCAGAAAGTATCGATGCAGAATATGTGTTAAATACTATGACACACGGAACAAAGGGAACTGGAAATTGCGGTTCTGTCCTCCCACACGCAGGCATGCCAGACAGTAGATGACTGCTCTTTCAGATATAACCCTTGTGTCCTTCATAATGGGGAGGAAATGGCCGTAAATATTATAATATATACAGGTTTTAACGGGCTGTCACTGCTGCATGGTCGAATCATTCTGGATGGCATCGGACCCACAGTGCACCGATACTTTCTGGTGCGAGTGTACATAAGTCCTCTTTTTCATCCCTCGTTCTTTAAGCACCTCATCACAAAGCAATAGTTTGTGCTGCTGCACACACATCTCGCTTCCTATAACTTTAACATCCTTCACTAACCTCCTATCTGCCCTCTTGACCAGAAAATAATCTATCTGACTGCTATTTCCCCCACACTCGTACGTAATTAACCAACTGTCTTTTTTCCTAAAATGTGTGTTGCACACAATCATGTTCATTGCCTCTCCAAACTCAAGTATCCTTTCCCCTTCTGTATTCCCTATACCATATGCTTATCCCCATGTACTCCTTCATTACCTTGAGCTGCTCCACCTACATGACCATTTTAGTCACCTCCCAAAACCCCTATCTCATCATCCCCCATACCACCTACTACACGTATTAATTCATCCCAAAATCTATCCGTCTCTACCTCATCCAGGCCTGCCTTTGGTGCATATGCCGATATAATTGCAATCATCATTCCACCTAACAATATTTTCACTACCAGTATCGTGTCGCTTACTGTCATAACATTCATAACATATTCCATCCATTTCTCCGCAACCAACACACCCACACCCCCATATCTGTCTGTCTCTGCCTCCCAAAGCAACTTATAGTTGCAATCCTTCCCAACAATCTTTCTGGTTGATCCACCCCTGTACCAGACTTCCTGCAAACATGCCACATCCACCCACCTCCTACTGAATACCTCAGCGACTTCCCCCGCTCTTCCCCTCAAACTTCCAACATTCCATGAACCCACCCTCATCACCCTGGGCAATTTAATGTCCTCAGGCTTGCTTTGAAGCTTATTCTTGTATTTAGTCATAGTTGGTAATAATAAAGGGGGTAGACATACTACAGGCCCTACTCACTGCACAGTCCCAGGTCCAGGCAATGGATCTGGAACCTCTAGCCCACCAGCTTACCAGTGGCTGTGATATTGACCTTGGGGCACCCTGCCAGGACAGCTGCAGGGACATCCTCCAAGCACATCTTGGCACTGCAACTGTCCCACCATTATACACCCACTGATAGGGCAGCCTCCTGGGATGCTGCTCCCAGGTTCGGGCCCCCTCTGTATTGGGGGGAAATGGCAGCCTGGGAACCTCAATGTCCTGTACCCTCTAGCATAGGTTTGAGCCCTATCTCGCCCTGGACCCATGATCTATGCCGGCGGAACCCCCGTCACGCCCCCTCCCCCCAAAAAAGTCTACCACTAGGTAGCGGGGGCCAAGTCTTCTGGCCGCATGCCCTTGCTGGTGCCAACTGCTGTAACATAGTGGGATACATTGTGTGAAATGTAAAGCGCATGTGGTATAGTGCATAAGATAGGTAGACGAAATGTTTGGTAGAGTATGCTGATCTACGCTCCATGTTACTGTCACACTGAAAAGGTCAGCAGAGGGGAATGATTAGATAGCTAGTGAAACAGGAGCTCCAGCTGTGCCTATCACCAGCATTCCCATTCCCCTTGGGAGTACCACCCTGTTCGGCCCATGCTACAGCCTCCTCCATGTCCTTTACAACTTTTATCCAAGAGGCCTGATCCTGAAGTTGGTTGAAACAACATTCATCCATACACTGCGAGGGGGATTTTACCAGGAAGGATTGGGGTTTTGCTTTTCCGCCTTCCAGAAAGACATCCAATAAGGAACTGGTCCTTTTTGTTACAAGGTCTCCAACCTCAGCTCTCCCACATCATCCTTGATCCTTAGGTGTCAAGGAGGACCATCTTTTCCTTTGTCACTGGAATAACTCAGTCTTTGAAGTTTGGTGGTCATTCTGTCACTTTTCATTGTTAAGTTTGGTGCTTTTTGAGGGCTAGATACCTTTCTTGTAGCTTTGACATTTTCCTGACATACAAATCTATTTGTTTGGGAGGAATTCTGGAGTACTTCCATGCAGAGACAATTGCTTCACAGGCCAGCTTTTAACTGGCTGTTAGGGCTCTGCCATCTGCCAGGTGGTGGTTCAGTCCATGGGCATGTCGTTCTGTCGATAGCAGAGAGTTTGGTTTTCCAAGGAGCCAGTTTTCAGATGCAGATCTCAAACAAGATGTTGCTGTAAGCACTTCTGAAAAGAAAAACAATGTTAAGTATGGGGCAGGCTCTAAATATACTCCAGTCAAGCTCAGATTTCACACATAAGTAAGTGAACCATGGTGGACAAAAGCTAGATATGTGCTGGAACAGTTCATGTAACTTCATATATTACCATATTACTTTGAACCACCTTGATGTGTAGTGTGTCCTTGTACAACGTATGTGAGGTCTGGGCAGGCTAGGATTGTGGTTGTAGAGTTGAGAGGAAAAATGGAGCTGTAATGTATTGTTGTTATGAAGAAGAGTAGATTGAGGTGATTTGGGCATGTTAAGAGTATGAAGGATGTCCATTGGGTGTGGAAGGGGGGAGGTGTGTATATCAAGGGTAGGGTGGCAAGGGACAGACTAAAAAAGACCTGGGACGAGGTAATTGAGTGTGACCTTAGGGATAAGGGACTGAATACGGAGGCTGCCAGAGATTGAGCAGTGTGGAGGCCTGCAATTAGGTAACTAAGGATGGTGCATGCAAGGATATTATAGCCTTTATAAATGAAGTAAAACCAGATGTTCCCAGGGAAATAGAACAATTGTCTTGATATACTCTTCCCTTGAAATAGTAGGGAATGGGCCAGGATAATAAAGTACAAAAACAGTGGTAAGTAGTAGATGATGGTTTTCTTTAGTTCTGTTTTTTCTCTGCTGCACTGATAAGAGAAATACTACCGACTGAAATCATTAACATTTTATTAATCTCACTATAATTTTGTGATGTCACACAGAGCCAGTGAGGGGAAGTCTGTGGAGATCCTCTACAAGGGTGATGTCAATGCCACCATCCTAGACATTCTGGGTGGCCTGCGATCAGCTTGCACCTACACTGGAGCAGGAAAGCTCAAGGAACTTCCCAAGCGCACCACTTTCATCCGTGTCACCCAGCAGACAAATGAGATCTTTGCAGGGTTACAAGCAGATGATAAGAAGGCATGATAAGTTCAACTAGAAAAGTGCAGTCCCTATACCTATTTCCATTCATTTAACTACATACTGATGAGGGGATTACATGTATACTGTACTTGTATAGGAAAAAAGTGACGTTTAAAACCACAGTGAGTATATTTCATCAGTGTTATGTTACAGTGAGTATATTTCATCAGTGTTATGTTTGGATTTAAAGTCTTTTGTATATTTTATCTTCCCTGTTGCTTAGTTTTGTGAGTTTATTATAATAATGATAAGTGGTTATTTGTGCGTTATATTAATGTGTGCCAGACAGAAGGGGTAGCATGTAAGACTGCTCCAAAGATGATTATTTTCCACTAATTTTTTGGAGGCTAGCATGCAATTTTTGTAATACAGTAATCCCTCCACTATCCGATGTAATAGAGCCAAAGGCATGTCCGTAAAGTGGGCACCTGCCTGCTGGACTGGTACTTTAGGACCCTAACCCAGCCTAACTTTGAAAGCCACCTAAATAACTCCCTACCGGACATGCATAGCACCTATTTAAACCTATTGAAGACCCTATTCACACCAATAATGGACATAAAGCATAAAATAAATGAAAAGGAACCAAAGAATGAGGAATTAGAAGTGACTGTACCTCAGCCAGAGTACTTACAGCACGTCTGTGACCACCTTCTTAAGGCTTTGGCAGTGATGAAAATGCTCTTGAAGCACGTACAGTAATCCAGTGTTGTGCTGCACTTACAGTAATACTTTGCATGGTGAGTAAGAATTGTTAACACTGCACATTGTTAATTGCTCCACGCCAGTTTAAACCGCCAGTTTACACTCCACAGTTAATCCTTTGCACTCTCAATTCTAATTTCTTAACACTGCACAACACTGTAAATTCCCGTGTGGTCTACTGGCGAGGTATTGCAGTTTATTCACTGTTTATTAAAAAAAAAATGAGCACTTTTGTCATCCACTTCTATAAGCATCCACTCGCGATTGAAGTTAAGCAGTAACTGACTTGGAGTGTTGGTGGTAGGGAAACAGAGTTGCCAGATCGCAACAGCCATATTACCAAACTCCTCAATTGTCATTACCAAATTTAACTTTTCATTATCAAATTCGTAAAGCTAGCATTTAATCTTTACGTATTATATATACAAGTAGAAATACATGTAATCACTCTCCTTATAATTAACAGAATGTTGATTATTTTCACGCTATGTAGGGTAGCAAATTAATCAGAGAGAGCAGACAATCCACAATCTCCATCCTGTGTATCTTCATACATGTGAAAAATCTGTTTGGTAATGTATTATTCTGATTCATTACCAAACAAATTTTTCATTACCAAATTGGCCCACATTTGGTAATGAAAAATACCAAATGGCAACCCTGACAGGGGAGGGGGGAGGAAAGAAGGGGTGAAGGGCCCATGGTGTAAGCAACTGTTTGGCACCGGGTGGCAATTCAAAATTATGGGAGGGGAAAAAATCATTTTGGGAGGGGATTTTTTTCTTTTTTTGGCCATTTTTGGGATCTGAAGGTCCAGGTCCACAATGTCCGGTAAGTGGGGTGTCCGGAAAGTGGGCGTCCGGATAGGATAGGGATTAATGTATTAAACTCTGAAAACATGCATTCATCCTTATATAATGCATAAAGAAGCAGGCAGCACTGTAGAGCATTGTGAAGTACTGTATTTTGAATTGTGTAGCAAACACAAAGAGAGAAATACCAGGTAGCTACTGCACAAGGACCTCCATGTCTTTGAGTTTAAATCTGCAACACTCGCTCCTATACGATTTTCAGTTATCACTTTTCAGGCAGTACAATAAAAGTTTAATTATTGAGAATCCACTTAAACCCTGTCAGGTTTCTGGGCTGGACAGATTCTGTCTGTCCTAGAGTCAGTGTGCTCTCGCGCTGACCCACATCTTCGCGCTGCGATATTTTTCTTTGATTGCTTTGTGTAAATACATTTTTCATGGTAGGATGTTGATGTTGGTTTTGGTCATTTTAAAGCTGAATTGTACTTTATCTTAGTGCATTAAAAAAAATAAAGCAAAGAAAGTAAAAAGTCAAGATGATGAGTTGAAGTTAGGTGAAAACCAAATATTTTTTAGAAAAATATTTGGAAAAAAAAGTAAAATAAAATATATAAATCTCTTTTAAACCATTCAAAACCAGAATAAATTACCTTTACAATATATATATATATATATATATATATATATATATATATATATATTCATTCATTCATTCATTCATTCATTGCCAGATGCCATGTATCCCAAACGGGGTGGCCAAGGGCTTAGAGTTAATTGTTTTACAGGGAGGGGCACTAATCCTCCACCAACCCCACTTATATAGATAGATAGATAGATTCTGGCTCTATATGTATTTTATTGTGCAGTAAAGTGAAAGGAAAAAGATGCACAGTTTTTTATGACGTCTGCATATTCCTTTACGATCTCTTTCCTTGAATGGTCAGTGTAAATATACTTTTTATGATAGGATGCTGGTTGTGGTGTTGTTTTGAAGCTGAATAGCTGTACTTTATCATAGTATGTTCAAAAAAGGAAAACAAAGAAAATAAGTCAAAATGACAAGTTGAAGTTAGGTGAAAACCAAAAATTTTATACCTTGCCATAGAAAACTATTTGGCTACTCCTCACCCTGCCATAGGGTAGGAAAGGAGGTCTGGATGATGATGATGATTAAAAAAAAAAAATATATAAATCTGGTGTAAACCATGCAAAACTACAAAACTACTGCCAGCCACACACACAGCAAGCATTCTATGACATCTTGCCCAAGTCTCTTTGTTATGACGCATAAATGCAATTTATGGTGAATATTTTTATCTGAGGTTGGATTTGAAATGACACAAAAACGCATCATTAGAATATTAAGAGGTTAATAAAAAGAGATAAAAAGCCACTCAATACCTTTATGCATTGTGGCTCTAATTTGCTTGGTGTGTAAGCAGTGGTGACCAAGATGTTATTTTCCTCATATATGTATTGAGTAGAATTACAAGATAAAATTGTGATAATAAAACTGTATATCTTTGAAATATGTGAGTGTGAAGTTGCTGTGTAAGAGTTTATGTACTGATGGGTAGTGGGTGGCATGCAGGTTTGATTCATTTAGGTGCTTATATATTTAGAACTATCCTCATATTTATGAATGTAAAATACTGTCATGTTATGAAATAGATTATCATTCAGGATGTATATAACCATAAGTTCTACTCCCTCTGTCTAAACCATTAATTTACTTGCTCCCAGCACCAGAGGTAAGTAAATATTGTATTTACATTTTTATGTGGTGTTCTTAGTCCTTGTACATGTCCCTTTTAATGGCATTTACCATGTCTCTCT
Organism: Coenobita brevimanus; assembly: GCF_032717465.1. Classification (NCBI taxonomy): domain Eukaryota; kingdom Metazoa; phylum Arthropoda; class Malacostraca; order Decapoda; family Coenobitidae; genus Coenobita; species Coenobita brevimanus. The sequence goes on from NC_137037.1 coordinate 42,153,528, forward strand.
TACTTTTATTATTGGTAAGTATTTTACAGAAAGTTGTGTAATATTCTGATTTTCCTCTTTTCCCCTCTTGTTCTCTCTTTGTAACTAATTATATCTAATATGTATCTAACTATACTCAAACCTTGTGTAACAAGGTAATTTTAGCTTAAACATGGACCGCAGTACTCAAAACCACCATACACAAACAATATGTTTACATGACTGTATACTCGCACAACTCAATTGGGCCACTTTCCAGAAGTCCCGGTTGTACCTTCAGCCCACTTTACCCCACATAAATGACCTTGACTGACACCCACCATCATGTAATCACTATAATAGTGTAACATATGGCAGTTAAAGAACAATGACATTAACGTAAAAGTAACAAAAGTTAAGCTGCCTAAAGGTATGATGATGTTGCGTATGTCCCTGGCATACTCCCCTCATCCACCACCACCGATGTTGTTGTCACGGCATCGCTGAGGGTCAGTGGCCTATCTCAACACTTACAAACACAATAAACCACATCACAATAATTCAGCTAGACCTTGGTGAGACGTGAAGGGTGTAATGGGAGTGGAACTAGGGCTGCCATTTTTCTGTCGTGTGTTATGACATCACATTTCACTGTGACATCTACTGCCCTTATTTTTTCTGAGTTAGTATTATTATGAATAGGTAAATTACATTGCAACTTAAAACACACACACACACACACACACACACACACACACACACACACACCGCTCGCTGGTGCAGTGGTAACGTTCTCGCTTGCCATCTGGTAGACGGGAGTTCGCGCCTCGCTCAGGTTGCGAAAAGTTTCACTGACGAAGTGGGTGGTTACTGTCCCCCTAGAGCAAGGGGACGGGTGTGTGGGTGTGTGAAGGTCACAGCCTTGCCCTTAGATCGGACTATATGAGCTCTCAGCTCCCTTCCGGGAGGGTAAAAGCTGACGATCACGACCATCAAGTGATCCTGACCGACCCGGTGAATTACACACACACACACACACACACACACACACACTTTGCTAGAATGAGACATTAACATTTCCTAATGCCTTTTATAATGAAAACTGACAGGAAGGTAACTGATTTTTTTCAATGCTGTTTATTGAGAGAAGTGACAGTGTCCCAATAAATATTTTGCCGTAGGAAGTGGTTTAGTGGGTAATTATTATGCTCCAATCAGATTGAGCCAGTGAAAATTTATGTCCAAGGGGTGGTTGGGGTTGATTGCTTATGTAATGCCACTCAGGGATGAATGAGGCTGGTCACTTTCATCTTAAATGTCGGGACCAACTACCTAGCCCCGGGCTCCTACGCTCCTCATGGGGCAACGTAGGATTGGATGATGGATGGATGGATGGAGGAAGTGGTTTGATATGCTATGTTAATAATACAATATGTAATTATGACATACAAATGCTGGGAGTCAGGCTGGTGTGCATAACAGATAAAAGGACAGTATTTGCTGTTTTTACCCTTTCTAAGCATTTGTGAAGCCTTAGTATGACATACATGATATACAGTAATTCCTCTATTATCCGGACATCCATTACCCAGACGCTGTTATCTGGCTGTTCAAAATCATTATTCGTACATTTTTCCATTTTATCCAAACAAAATGCATGCGTCCGGATGGAAATTATGGCCGCGCCAGGATTTTTTGCCCAGCCGGGTGGGAATAGCTCAGTAGTGCCACCCTGTCTGGCTGGGTAGTTCACCCAGGCTGGGTTGTTCACCTACTGTCTGCTAGAGATCCCCCTCAGAGTTTCTCAGTTTCTGTGCGACAACAGTGTGGTGAACAGCTGCTCTCAGACAGTTGTGGTGGTGCATGTGGTTGTTCCTTACCTGCTTCAAGCCTTGCTATTCCTTGCATGTCTCATCCTAGGGTGTGTGATGATGCCCCTTCACCAGGGAAAAGGAAGAGAGTAGTGCTGACTTTGGTGAAGCGGGAGATCCTGGGTAAGAGTGATGCAGTTTGGTCAAATAGTGTGTGTTGACGTTGATTTTATTCTAGCTTAGTGTACTGTACCATGATTTTATTCTATTTTACCATGATTTTATTCCATTTTATCATTGTGTCTTGTGTGCCCACTGCATTTTTCTTGCATAGCTATTTTTTTCATGTTTTTTTTCTTGTCACTGCAGGTATGGCCCTGGAGTGGTGATTGCTTGTTTGTGGTTGATGTGTCTGCTTGGCCATGGTAATTGTATAGCTGTGGTTTATAGGTCTGCTTGACTAGATAGTGTTAAGCAACAGGAACGAGTGTAGTACGATATACTGTAGTGCCCTGTCACACCGGCTTTCAAAGCTATGTATTGGGGGGGGGGAGGCCAGGGGAGAAGTCCATTATCTGGAGGGAGCCATTACCTGGACATGACTTTGGCACAAACAAAACAAGTGCTTGGCCAAAATTACAGTGTAAATTGAACATTTCAGGAGGCAAGATTTAACTCAGCTTTGTAGCAGCTTCATTAAACATGACTATCTATCTATCTATCTATTGCCAGATGCCATAATCTCGTAAAGGGTGGCCATTTGACTTTGAGTTGTTTGTTTTGTGGAGAGAGGCACTAACCCTCCACCAACCCACTTGTTGACATGTAGGGAGCACGTGTGGGTTGGTTATATGGGGACCACCCAGCTTTGTAAATGGTTTCTTGGCTTACAGGAAACCATTTGGTTTGTCACTCAATGTAAAGCCACCTGTAAAGGAAAGAAAAGCAATAGGAAGTGACAGGAAAGATGGGAGAAATAGGAAGAGAGGAGAGTAGGCACAGAAAAAGAATGATAAAGGCTAAGGAAGAAGTAGGCAGCACTTCATCATGTGAGTGGATGATGGTCGCTCAACCTGGGTTCAGTTCTGAACCATTATAGAGTTAGTTACTGATGGGTGAAAATGGTCTTCTTCATAATTTTGAAGAGTCATCAGTTGTTGTAGCTCCATAACAGTTGAGAATGAGGGCCTTGTTGATGTAGCATTTATTACTAAAAATTAACCTGAGGAAACAGCTGAAGTTGATATTCCATTCCTAGGACTCCATGTGTGTATGCTTGTGTGCAAAGTGTTGTACAGTATAAGCAATTCTTTTTGAAGAAGGTGTGCAAGTGTCAAAACATCATGCTTGTTAAAGTCATGCTTAGTATAACTCACTTTCAATATCACAAGCATTTTAAGGGTTGGGAGTTATTGTTGATATAAATCCACTGTGTTGTGCTTGCATTATATTCAGGGTACTGTGTCAAATTCTCTGTTATATAAAAATCACCATTCATTTCAGTATTGTACAGTACTGTACTCAGTAGTTTCAGCCTTCAGTACTGTAATAATGAAATAAAACCTAACAAATTAATCACACTGTCCTGGCTGGGATTCGATCCCTGGTCCATGTGCTCCAAATGCATTCACATTACCACTGAACCAGAGGATCCCCACTTTGCCTACGGGCAACATGGGCATTTGTAGACCTAATTACATCCCACTTTTCTCTCCTCAATGATTAATTTGGTGAGTTTCAAACACATGGAAGTGCAGCATTGGAGGCCAACTTTGGGGATGCTGCAGACCACACCGAACAGCTCATCCCTGGGATGTTAGGACTAGGATGCTGCCAGCTAACCAAGGAACAACATCAAATTGCCAACCAAGCCTTGCCTCACATCCCACTGCTCCCACCAATGTAATACTGAAATGAAACTTAACAAGTTAATTGCACTGTCTTGGCCAGGATTCGATCCCTGGCCCACACGTTCCAAATGGCTTGTTACCACTGAGCCAAACAGAGGATGCCCACTTTGCCTACGGGCAATGCAGGCATTCACAGGTCCCATTACAATCTAGTAAGGTTAGATTAGAGGAACAGGAGTGTTCAGTTACTCCCCCCCCCCCCCAGGAGAAATTCCTCAAGGTCTAGTGTTAGCACCTGTCAGGGGTCAGAATATGACATATGCATGGTTTGAATCCCTGAGATGACCAGGCTTTTCTGTTATGTAAAATACCTGCCAGGGAAGTAAGTTTGCCTCCTGCCTTTAAATAGTCTGGACTCTTGTAGCCTAGCTTTGAATCCCCAACACTCAGAAAAGGGTTCAATTAATCAGGGATTGGTCATTGGTTTCATGGAGATTCATAATATGTGCTACAGAGCTCAGCTTTATTTTTTTCATATTCGTATGACATCAGAAATATCAGTGTGCTGTAAAAGACTACCACACTACACTCTGCCACATTTCACACCATGCACTGGAATTCCTCAAATTGTCACATTTCACTAGGCTCTACTTTTTGTCTTCCACTGCACAGAGAGTTTTCCTACTCACTTTGTTTCCATTATAATATGCATTTCAGAAACCAGCACAAAGCAGGTTTTTGCTGATACTGCACAATTTCAAGTTCAACCCACTTTATATACAGGTACTGTATTATAAATATAGGTGCACTGTCTGTAGGTGGGAAAATGGGTTAGGATGATGATAAGTCATATGAAAATATTAACTTTTTTCTTAGGTTATTAATGTTGTGCCATATAATTATTGTGCCATATAATCATACTGCCATTGGAATGTTGATATGCAGTGATTAAGAGAGCACACGTGTGCAAAATCATGGTGAATGTAAATGCAAGATGATACTGCACAATTTCAAGTTCAACCCACTTTATATACAGGTACTGTATTATAAATATAGGTGCACTGTCTGTAGGTGGGAAAATGGGTTAGGATGATGATAAGTCATATGAAAATATTAACTTTTTTCTTAGGTTATTAATGTTGTGCCATATAATTATTGTGCCATATAATCATACTGCCATTGGAATGTTGATATGCAGTGATTAAGAGAGCACACGTGTGCAAAATCATGGTGAATGTAAATGCAAGAAATTCATTGCACAAGTATGATGTTGCTCAATGAATATTTGTTAAAAAAATGGAATATTTGCCTCGTTATAATCAGTGTGTTTAGACCTGGCCCCTCGTTATTGTGTTGTCATATTATCGTATCATCAAAGACTCCAACATGCTTGCATGCATCAGCCTAAACTGTGATGAATCTTTTCAAGCTCGTTACCATCCCTGAGTCGTTGTTATTTGGAATTTTATTTTCATATTTCATTGAATATATCTAGTAGAGAGAGACAGACAGAGAGAATAAATATATTTGCAACTTTTTGTGTGTGCGTGTGTGTGTGTGTGTGTGTGTGTGTGTGTGTGTGACCGACTCTGGGCATAGGCTTCACAGCCTGCTATCAAGGCCCAGTAGTCCTCCTACGTACCGCACACCTCTACATGTCACCACTTCGGCGCTAACACCCACCGTCCATATTGAATACATGCTAGGGCTGTCTCATACAGGACTGGTGTATTGGTATTAGCGGGGGTATTTTTACGACATGTCGGCGGGCATTCTGGTAGATCAGTAAAGTCTGCTTTTATGAAATTCAAATCCTTAAACTGTTCCCTGTCTCAGCGGGATTTGAACCCGGGTCTGTCAGGACTGCAGGCCAACTCTCTACCGATTGAGCCACCGCCTCCCCCAGCTATGAGCACAGCAGGGTGGGAAAAGTTGACTTAGGTGAAAATTGAGTGTGTTGACTGGTAGCTTTTGAAATGTGATTTTGTGCTGAGAGGGAGGGAGTTAGGTGCCAGATGTCATTTGTTTTGTTTCATTTTTCTTTCCCTTTACTAGTGTTTTTCCTTCATTCAAATTACATACATTATGATGGATGGATGGATGGTCTCATATGGTTCTGCCTTAGCTGAGCCTGAGACAAACACAGGTAAAATTGAGATTCCTGTAAAACTGTGTTGCGTTACTGCTAGGCAGCTGCTGTTAAGGGGTGATGGAATTCATAAAGTTATTGTGGAAACCATGGGCACTGTCTTTAGACCTGTTGACTGAAAAGAGGAATATGGCCTGGGTAGGGATGGCTAATGGCACATACTGTATAAGGCATATGGTGCAGCAGGGATTCGTACCAGATGCTGCTTGTTTGTTGACAATCACCCAGTAGCTGGTTATTTTGATTGTTACTTATATTAGTACTGTACATTAAATTGAAGCTGTATGCCCTTTCTACAGACAGGATAATATAATGAATGAAAATTGTGGATCTCTAGGTCTCCTGATAATTGGTGGTAGAATAGAATGCAGCATATATCATGAAATATAAAAATCAGAAGTGATGGCCTTATACAAGTAATGTAGTGTATTTGGTTTAATTTTTCATATCACTTCCAAATATTCATTGGCTTCAAATTCTGGACATAAGTGCCATATAGGAAGTATGCTTATACTGTATTTTACTTCTATGTTTTTCATATTCAGAATAAGCACAGCAGTGTTTGTCACAGTGGCTGTCTTGGAAACATTGTCCGTTAGAATTATATTTTGATTTAGTATTCAAGTTCAGGAGTTTATAACTGTTTTGCTTTAATGGTAGAGCAGTAACAATGAGTCTTCACCATTAGACTTGGCATTTTATATTAAGGCATTACTGCAGTATTATACAGCTGTTGTTAGGGAGAACCAGTCATGGTTTTGAGTATCAAGTAAAAATAAAATTTTAAAACCAGTTGGGTGTTTTATTGTAACTTTTATAGTGGGAGATGGTGGTGACCATCATCCACTAACTTAATGCAGTGCTTCCTACCTCTTCCTACGGTGACCCTACATTTAGTGACAAGCCTAACAGTTACTGCAACCTAGGAAATCATTTACAGTACTGGTTGGCAACCATATAACCAAGTAAAGGGGTGATGTGGAGCTCACTAGGGTGCCCCTGTTAACTGGTTGGAGAGATGCAAATGTGGCATCCATCCAGGAATCAGATCTCTCAACTTTTCCCTGTGCCTCACTGTGGTGAGGTGCTGTCCACCACAAGGGATCATTGGTTCACAATGGGCTGGCCCTGCATGGGTGATTGCTTGCCTGTGATTGATGGGTCTTCTTGGCCAGACTGACCAGGATTGCTATTACTACTACAACAATCTATGCAGTCTAGAGATTTATGGTGCTCTAAGTAGAAATGGCCAACTAAGTTAATTTCCAAGGGGTACTTGGGGTTCTTGCATAATGTCAGATGGGGAAAAGTGAGTGATTCCCAGTCTTCAAAGTTACAGTATAGTGATAAGTTAGTACTAGTTCACTGGCAAATATCTATCTATAGCCAGATGCCATAATCTTGTAAGGGGTGGCCATTTGACTTTGAGGTAGTTGTTTTATGGGGAGGGACACTAACCCACTGCCAACCCACTTGTTGACACTTATAGGGAACAAGTGTGGGTTGGTTTTATGGTTACCACCTTGTGTTGTAAATGGTTTCCTGGTTTACAGGAAACCATTAGGCATGTCACCCAGTGTAATGCCACCTGAAAAGGAAAGAGTAATAAGTGACAGGAAAGATATAAGTAACAGGAAGAGAGGAGGGCAGACAGAAAAAGAATGATAAAGATGAAGCAAGAAGTAGGTAACATTACATCATGTGAGTAGATGATGCATGAAGTGAGTGGATGATAGTCACCACCACCCACTACCAATTGGCAAATAGACATCAGTATAAAATATGTACTGAAATGGTACACTTCAGCATTCATCACTAAAATAAAGTGTTTGAATAATGTCAGTTGTCTAAAAGACAGTCTTGGGGGAAAAAAAAAAAAAGGGGGGGGGGGCAAAAATAGTGTCCAGTGAAGCAAAATGGTGCACAGTACTGTGTTGCAAGAAGGAATAATGGGTCTCCTAAACAAGGCATCTATGTTTGTAACTGGCTCCTGTGATGTCACAGGCGATGTAGGTTTTAGAATGCAAACTGTGAAGCAGTACTCAGTGTTGAGCTGCCTTCAGGTTACTCTACACTGAGTGAAAGCCAAATGGTTTACTGTAACCTAGGAAATGATTTACTACACTGGGTGGTAACCATATAACCAAATTATGCCTGATGGTTTGGTGGGTTAACATATGATGAAAGGTTAGGTTTTATTGCTCACTGTTATGCTAGTGCAATCCTGGTCTGCTGGGGTTCTTCTAAACAGGAATACACAAAGCATGATTCAATACATCTTAAGAGTACAAGGTAGATATGTAAGCTCAAGATGGCCCTACAATAATTTTTTGTTACAGCTGATCCTGTGCACACCCTCGATACAACAGGGAAAGAGTTATCTACCAGAAATGTCAATCGGAGGAAATGGGGCTTGGGAGGTGGATCTGGAGGGAAAGTGTGAGGAGAAGGGATCCACTTCAGAGACCGTGACACGGTGGGGTAGTCGACCTGGTTCAGGGAAGTGTAGTGTCCCTCGGGTCCGTGGACTAGCTTCATTGAGTCTGTGGGCTGAGGATGAGGTTAGGAACTCCTGCGGTGCTGAGCCGCCTCTAACAAGCTCAGTTGTGCCACTTCTTGCAGACACGGGAGGGCACAGGAGTTCCTTCTGCATAGCCAAGCCGCCTCTAGCAATGGCCAAATCGGTAGAGAGACGGCCTGCAGTCCTAATGGACCCAGGATCGAATTCCAGCTGGGGCAAGGAACAGTTTAAAGATTTGAATTTCCTAAAAGCAGACTTTCCCGATCTACCAGATGACCCGCTGACATGTCGTAAAAATACCCCCGCTAATACCAATACACCAATCCTGTATGAGACAGCTCTAGCACATATTCAATATGGATGGTGGGTGCTAGTGCCGAAGTGGTGACATGTAGAGGTGTAGGAAGATTACTGGGCCTTGGGATAAGTCACTGTCCCAGAGAAGTAGGCCCTGAAGTCTTTGCCCAGAGTCGGACACATTAAAAAATAAAAGGGGGGGGGGGGTGGATCCTTCTGCGTTGCCAAGCCGCCTCTAGCAAGCTCGGTTGTGTCCCTTCTAGCAGACACGGGGGATCCTTCTGCGTCGCCAAGCAGCATCCATCAAGCTTGGTTGCGCCGCCTCAAGTAGACACGGGAGGGTACAAGAACTCCTGCATTGCCAAGCGTCCTCTAGCAAGCTCGGGTGTGCTGCCTCTAGCAGACACAGGGGATCCTTCTGCATTGCCAAGCAGCATCTTGCAAGCTTGGCTGTGCCACATGGAACGGGCCTGGACTGACGAGCTTCCGTTATCGGTTGTGCTGGTGACTCGGTTTGCAGTGGTGGCTGGGTGGCGACTCCGGCTAGAGGGTCTTCTGGGAGCTGTGTGTGTGTGGGCTCCTTGTGTCCTTCTGGTTCTGACATTCGTACTTTGACTATCTTGTGGTGGCTTCTGGCAGCGCGCTGAATCTCTGTGGTTGCAGTTGGAGCAGGGACTGAGGGACGTCTCCTCATTGTCATCGTTGTCCCAGGTATTTTACCACCCTTCCCGTCTTTTAAGCCACGTCCCTGTGGCGGGAGGTCGAATACTATTTTTCTGAATTGTGCCCATGTTAAGGCCGCATTAATTTTCCCTTCTACCAGCATAAGTGAGACAGTTGTTCTGCGATTTTGTGTTTATCCTTCTCGCAGACCAAATTCAACACCGGTTTGACCATTTCCATATATGTTGTGATGTATAGTTCAGGGCTGTGCTTGGGAACAGGGATGTACACCTGGCCCTCCACATTCGCCGATTCAAGTTTCGTGGATCAATGTTATGTTCATCATCATCATCATCATTATCACAGGTCATCAGAGTTCGTCCGCCAAAACTTCTGGGACAGTGGTGAGTTAACTTAGAGTTGAATGGGTATGGTTGTAAGAACCTAGGGTAAATATGTAGCTGATGGCTTGCCCGCACTCACGAGGATGTGCCTGAGACACACTCACTCGCGGGAGTCTGTGGAAGTCACCAGGTACATATTTACCCTCACTTAGTACTGTACACCCATACCCAATCAGAACTTATTTGATATTAAACTTTTTTATACAGTTGGTCTGTTACTATTTGTGATATTTTATGCTCCTTTCAGGTCCCACATATATAGTTTATTAGGTACCGTATGTGCACATTTGCTCACAAGGGGTGATTGCGACTGTAGAGGCATTTTGGGGGGACGCACCAAACATTCATGGAAATTCAACTTTCACGGGGGTCTGTGTCCCCCAACCCCCTCGAATGTGGAAGGCCTACTGTAGGACCTTTTTGGTGTCTGTGTTACCATGTTTTGTACTTAGGCTGTCGAAACTCCACTTTGCCTTCCCTTTGTATTTAGAGCCACCGCTGACACCAGTGTTATGCTAGTGCAATCCTGGTCTGGTGGGGTTCTAAACAGGGAGGAACACTCAAAGCATGATTCAACACATCTTAAGAGTACAAGGTAGACACGTAAACTCGAGATGACCCTACAATAATTTTATTGTTACAATTGGTCCTGTGCACACCCCTGATACAACGGGAGAAGAGTTATCTACCAGAAATGGCCAATCGGGGGAAATGGGGCTTAGGAGGTGGGTCTGGAGGGAGAGTGTGAGGGGAGGGCATCCACTCCAAAGGCAGTGACATGGTGGGGTAGTTGGCCTGGTTCAGGGGAGCGTAATGTCCCTCGGATCCCCAGACTAGCCTCAGTGAATCCACGGGTCGAGGACAAGGTCAGGAACTCCTTCTGTGTTTCCGAGATGCCTCTAGCAATCTCGGTTGTGCCGCTTCTAGCAGACATGGGAGGGTACAGGAACTCCTGCATTTCCAAGCCGCCTCTACCAGACATGGGGGGGGGGAGGTGGGGGATCCTTCCGCATTGCCAAGCCATCTCTAGCAAGCTCTGGTGTGTCACCTCTGGCAGACACCGGGGGATCTTTCTGCGTTGCCAAGCCACCTCTAGTAAGCTCGGTTGTATTGCCTCTTGCAGATACGAGGGGATCCTTCTGTGTTGCCAAGCCGCAACCAGCAAGCTTGGTTGCACTGCCTCAAGCAGACAAGGGAGGGTATAGGAGCTCCTTCTGTGTTGCCAATCTGCCTCTAGCAGATACAGAGGATCCTTCTGCACTGCCAAGCTGCATCTAGCAAGCTTGGTTGTGCCACTTAGAGTGGGCCTGGATTGATGAGCTCCCATCATCGGTGGTACTGGTGGCTCAGGTTGCAGTGGTGGCTGGGTGGCGACTCCAGGCTAGAGGGTCTTCTGGGAGCTGTATGCATGGGTTTCTTGTGTCCTTCTGGTTCCAATACTCATACTGTGACTATCCAGTGGTGGCTTCTGGTGGCGTGCTGATTTCTTTGGTCGCAGTTGGAGCAGGGACTGAGGTACATCTCACTGTCGTCGTTGTCTGGGTTATTTTACTTACAATGCCATTAATGGACATGCGAAGCTAGTCACCCATGCCTTCCCGGGACCCTACACTCTTCATGGGGATGTCAGGTGAGTAACATTGTCTGATTCTTTATGGAACTCAGATTTTATTTTCGTTATGCTGGTACAAATAGGGTTTATCTGGGTTCCTTTAAACAGGAATATACAAAATACGCTTACAATACACTACAATAGTGCAAGGCAGACACACAAGCGCTGAGTGGCAGGACTACAGGTTTATTATGACTCTTTCACTTTGACTACAGTATTATTACAGTCAGGTCTGGAACTTACAGAGACATACTGTACAGGTAAAGTAAATGAAATAGTCAATCAGGGAGAAATGTCTTACTAGGACACTGGAAGGGACCCCTATTCCCAGTGTCTTTAGGGACTGCCCCCGCTCTACATACCGGAACAAGGGGGGAGACCCAGGAAGTGAGTTTACGTCTGTATGATCGGGTGTTGTTCACTGTGTATTTTAAGGCAAGAGGCCAAAAGGGAGACACTACAACTTTAGTTCTGAAGGTGGGGAATGAGATGTCTAGTTCTTCCTAAGGACCTGAAGGGGACAGACGTTAGTGTGTATTGTTCCCAAAGTGGGCTATCAGGGAGGTTCGAAGAGACCAGAGAAAACTGGGACAGCAAGATGGTCTATTATTGTCGCCAGGATCTCCTTCCCAGGTGTTGGGGGAGGGGGACTGAGGGTGCATGTAAAAGGGAACACAAGGGGTGGGATCACTCAGTGGGTCGTAGTATCTTGCAGCGGTTGGTCATGGTCAGGTACATGTCGTGGCTTCTCTGGTGTTGAACTGCATTGTTCTAGTTCAGTAGTGGAGGAAGCACATTGTGGTTGCACTGGGGCTGAACTGTATCGAGCTAGTTCAGTAAGTAAGGAGTGACATTGTGACTGCTTTGGAGCTGAACTGCTTCGAGTCCAGTTCAGTAGGTGAGGGGGAACGTCGTAGCTGCTCAGAAGCTGAATAGGATCGAGCCAATTCAATAGATAAGGAGGGACATTGTGGCCACTCTGGAACAGAACTGCGTTGAGCCAGTTCAGTAGGGACGTCACGTAGGTCTCAGCTCAGGATACGTCGTGGCTGTTCAGGAGCAGAACTGCGTCGAGTCAGTTCTGGTGAGATGTCACACACCTCTTTCAGCAAAACAGTTATACTCCATCATTGGTTACAAATATGCATAGTGTGTAACAAAAAGAAATGGTGGGTCCTGCTACACACCCCTGCAGCAAATAGAGATTGATTGAAATATTTATTGTTGTAAAAGTATACAGAGTACTTATACAACAAAGAAGGTGCACCTTCTTTGTTGTATAAGTACTCTGTAGGTCTTGCCACAACTTTCTGCAAATAGATATACTGTACAGTCAGTGGTTATAAATTTATGGATGTAGCCACATGTCCTTTAGTAAATACTAGCTATAGTATTTGGTATAAAATGTAAAGTAATTTATAAGATATATTACATACAGGAAAGGAAACTAGCAACAGAGTAGCACAGAAGCATAGCATAGCGCACTAGCCTCGACCTAACATGATAACATCACACCTTATCAGTGGGTTATATGGGGTCGGTGAGTGATGTCCAAACCATCCAGCAACACAACACCACTGCCTGTCTCTCATCTTCATTATTTCTAGTTATTTATTTATTTTATACATGTCCTTCATTGTACAGTACATACTGTACTACCGTTTTCTCTTGCATTGGCTTGAGTAGTATATTTGTTAGCGACTAAGGCTAGGTAGTGGAAGGCGTAGCCTGTGAGGCTATGATGTAAATACTGTATACAAGGAAAAAATGCATAGTAATGAGTAACATAATGGTGACGACAAATGTAAGATAGATCGAAGAATAGCATGTATTTGTATGTGCGAACTATACATGTTATGAATGTAGTGCTTTCTAGAACGTGCACAAATTCCGGATGTTCACGGAGAATGGGAAGTAACCGATTTTCGCGATTAACCATGAGATTTGCTCAGTCAGCGTCATAGGTTGTGGGTTTCTATACCTCGCAATAGGTGGATATTCCATTATCAGCAAACAGAGATTAAAATATGTAAAATGCCCGCCGTGCCAGCCGCAGGACCTCCCACTTCACCACCCCCCACACCACCACCGAGCCGCCACCCCACCACCACCCCAGGAGGACACACCGGTGAGGTTAGTAGTCCCGGGCAAGAGGGTCATCGGGGCATCCCGACCCTGAGCCCCTATTCCCCGCAAGTGCCCCAACCCCAGGCGTTCAGGCAAACTGAACTACTGTGCGGGCGGGGTAGTGACCGTCAGATCAGGGGTGGGACTGAAAAGAGGCCAGTCCCAGGTAACACCGTATTGACGGTCTTGTTACACCCTCTAGGGCAGGAGGCCCAAGGGCAAGAGGCCCAAGGCTACGGCCTAAAGAGAGATAGAGAGATAGACACAGGCTACGGCCTGACAGAGTGTGTAAAGGGGAAGGTGACCCCAGGCTCCGGCCTTAACACGCTGAGGAGAGAGAGTTGCCTGTGTGCATCCCTCTCCAGTTGCTCTTTGGCTACGGCCAAAATACGGTCCAGGGTAGAGAGACCCTGCTACCGTACGTGTAGCGCTACCCAATTACGGAAGCGGCGTCCCGGGGTCGGTATCTTGCCGCAACGGACGAGTGAACCAGTTCATCCGTTAGTCGCTTTCCGTACGGGCAGACACTCGGTTTCGGCCGGGGCACGTACCAGGGTGGAGAATTCCCTGACGGTAGGATCTGTCCGTATTGGAGAGAGTGCGGCTTCTGAGCCCCTCACTCCGGCTTGTCTCCTACTGTGGGAGGAACACCACGCCGGCGGTACCTTGCCACGGCGAAAGGGCGACCTCGATCACCCTATAGGTGTCCCCCGCACGCCAGGCAAGGTCACGGCTACAGCCAAGGTGCACAATAGGGGAAGTAGAGCCCCGACTCAGACCTATAGACACACTCAGGGAACCACGAAGAGCGTGAGTCTCCCTTTAGCAACGGACGAGTGAACCAGTTCATCCGTTAGTCGCTTTCCGTATGGGCAGACACTCGGTTTCGGCCGGGGCATGTACCAGGCTGGAGAATTCCCTGACGGTAGGATCTGTCCGTATTGGAGAGAGTGCAGCTTCTGAGCCCCTCACTCCGGCTTGTCTCCTACTGCGGGAGGAACACCACGCCGGCGGTACCTTGCCACGGCGAAAGGGCGACCTCGATCACCCTATAGGTGTCCCCCGCATGCCAGGCAAGGTCACGGCTACAGCCAAGGTGCACAATAGGGGAAGTAGAGCCCCGACTCAGACCTATAGACACACTCAGGGAACCACGAAGAGCGTGAGTCTCCCTTTAGCCTCTTTCCTTTCGGGGAGCCCTTCGTCGCCATCCAGGCTTATAGGCCAGGAGGAGGCACTAGAGTGGTGGCAAGGCCCGATAACGGACTTACCGCCCACACCCGGGAGTTCTTTAGCCCTGTCGGAGCCCTACAGGAGACGCTGCCGCAGCCCAGCCCTGATGGCGCCTCTCCCCCTGAGCACCCGCAGTCCCAGGACGCCCAGGCCCACCACCACAGTCTACAACGACGGAGATCCAGGCTCCCTCACTCCCCGGAGGCAGAGGAAGCAGGCCCAACTACTCCGGCTGTTCGGCCCTAGCCCCGAGGCCCCCCGATCAGGTCGAGGCCCCCAGATCACAGAGCCTCCCTGCACCCCACCAGCGCGGCCCTAGGAAAGGAGCCGCCCCTCAGGTCGAGGCCCCAGACAAGGGAGCCTCCCTGACAGTAAGTAAAATGCCCGCCGAGACCGCCACAGGACCTCCCACCTCACCACCCCCCACACCACCGCCGAGCCGCCACCCCACCACCACCCCAGGAGGACACACAGGTGAGGCTAGTGACCTCGGGCAAGAGGGTCATCGGGACATCCCGGCCCTGAGCCCCTATTCCTCGCAAGTGCCCCAACCCCAGGCGTTCAGACAACCTGAACTACTGTGCGGGCGGGGTAGTGACCGTCAGACCAGGGGTGGGACTGAAAAGAGGTCAGTCCCAAGTAGCACCGTCTTGACGGTCTT
Source organism: Coenobita brevimanus (assembly GCF_032717465.1). NCBI lineage: Eukaryota > Metazoa > Arthropoda > Malacostraca > Decapoda > Coenobitidae > Coenobita > Coenobita brevimanus. The sequence goes on from NC_137037.1 coordinate 42,168,814, forward strand.
GCTACACCCTCTAGGGCAGGAAGAGGCCCAAGGGCAGGAAGAGGCCCAAGGCTATGGCCTTAAAAGAGAAATAGACACAGGCTACGGCCTGACAAAGTGTGTAAAGGGGAAGGTGACCCCAGGCTCCGGCCTTAACACGCTGAGGAGAGAGAGAGTTGCCTGTGTGCATCCCTCTCCAGTTGTACTTTGGCTACGGCCAGAATACGGTCCAGGGTAGAGAGACCCTGCTACCGTACGTGTAGCGCTACCCAATTACGGAAGCGGCGACTCGGGGCCGGCCTCTCGCCGGAGCAGACGGGTGATCCCGTTTCTCCGTTAGTCGATTCCCGTACGGGCAGACACTCAGTTACGACTGGGGCACGTACCAGGGTGGAGAATTCCCTGACGGTAGGTTCTGTCCGTATTGGAGAGAGTGCGGCCCTCGTGCCCCTCACTCCGGCTTGTTCCCTACTGCGGGAGGAACACCACGCTGACGGCCGCTTGCCTCGGCGAAAGGGCGACCCCGATCACCCTACTGGTGTCCCTCGCACGCCGGACAAGTTCACGGCGCCAGTCAAAGTCCACACTAGGGGAAGTGGAGCCCCACCTCAGCCCAATGAACACACTCAGGGAACCACGAAGAGCGTGAGTCTCCCTCAAGCCTCTTTTCCCTCCGGGGAGCCCTTCGTCGCCATCCAGGCTTCTTGGCCAAGCGGAGGCATTAGAGTGGTGGCAAGGCCCGATTGCGGAGCTACCGCCCACACCCGGACGCTCCTTAGCACTGTTGGAGCCCTACAGGAGTTGCTGCCGCAGCCCAGCCCTGACGGCGCCTCTCCCCCTGAGCACCTGCAGACCCCGGACGCCCAGGCCTTCCACCACGTTCCCCGACGACGGCGACCTAGGCCCTCTCACGCCCCAGCAGAAGGAGAAGCAGGCCCGAATTCTCCGCCTGTTCGGTCCTAGTCCCGAGGGCCCCCGATCAAATCGAGGCCCCAGACTACGAGGCCTCCCTGCACCCCACTAGTGCGGGCCTAGGAAGGAGCCGCCCCTCAGGTCAAGGCCCTAAACAAGGGAGCCTCCCTGGACAGTAAGTACTAGTGACCCAACTACCCAGGAAACACGGGTAGAACAGTGATAGTGACAGTGACCCCTAATACAGTGACAGTGATCCAATGCACAGTGGCAGTGACAAATAAAAGTTATGTAAAACAGTGATATCAGAGTAAGTCGTGCTTGAGCGTTGAACAGCTCAGTTCCCCCTCTCAGAAGGGAAGCGGGAAGTTTTCTGTGGAGTCGGAGGTAGGTGTGTGAACGAGCCGAAAGGTTAATGAAGTGCTTCCCTGCGACTAGGTGACGGTGTCGGATGTCGCCACACGCACCCTACCTTTATTATGGTATCATACCCCCCACAGACTCCCGATCACAGTGAATATAAGTGAGACTCCCCCGTTTATTATTATCCACCAGTGGCACGACCAGTGTTCTCGATTGACCATCGCAGTGCAGAGTTATCTCTCCTCAATAACAGTAACCCATATCCCTGACTGCCCTGTGCCCTGTGCAAAAGTAGATTGGACCCAATTATAAGTGTATTGTTGTATCTCTGTGTAATTGTGTACCAAATGTTGTGTATGTAGCGCTGTAAGGGATAGAATTTAAGCAATAGATGTGATTCGGTGTACTGTCTCTTTTTATGCCCTGTTCCTTTGTTAGTGCATTACATCCGGTCTAGCCAAAGGACCCCGTCCAGCGCTCGTGTTTTTACGACGAGAAGTCGTCTTAAAAACACAGCATTACAGTAAGTACCAGTGATTTGATAACCCAGGAAACAAGGGTAAGACAGTGACAGTGACAGTGACCCAGAGTACAGTGACAGTGTTTTTCTAGAAGATATATTAAACAGTGGCATAACAGAAATTCGTGTAATCAGGGTACGAAGTGTAAAGTGGTAAATAACTCAGTCCCCCCTGCATCGAGGAACCAGGGAGTTTTCTGTGAAACTAGAGGTAGGTGCGTGAGTGAGCCGAAAGACAAGTGTATGTGCCCCCGTGATTGGTGACAGTGTCGAGTGTCGCCATCCGCACCCTACCTCTATTATAGTAATATCTCCGACACAGACTCCCAGTCGCAGTGGTCTAAAGTGAAACTCCCCAGTTTATTATTATCTTGAAGTGACATAATAATTAATTCAAACTAACAACCACAGTGATGTAATATTCCATTCAAGTAACAGTAAAGAATATCCACGACTGCCCTGTGCCAGTGTTAATATATATTTGATCATTCTATGCAGATGAGTGTAATCTTGTATCTCTGTTCTCCTATGTACTAAATATCGTTGTATGTACACTGTAATGAGTAGAACCTAAGCAATAGATGTGATACGGTATACTGTCTCTTTTTATGCCCTGTTCCTTTGTTAGTGCATTACATCCGGTCTAGTAAAAGGACCCCGTTCCAGTGCTCGTGTTTTTACGACGAGAAGTCGCCCTGAAAACACAGCATTACACTGGTGGCAAGCGGTGGTTCTAGATCCGAGTAACGCACGGAGGAACGCAAAAGGGAACTTACAATGGCAGCCAAACCACACATCCAATTGCCGAGGTTCAACCCGGACCAGTGCGACATAGACTTATATTTGGACATGATCAAACCCCTCCTGGACATAGGGTTCGACTCAGACAGAGAAAAGATCGCAGTCACACTACCTAACCTGGGTAAAATAATCACTAGTGTCGCACCAAAAATCGTCCCAGAACTGTCATGGGACCAATTCTCACAAATAGTGAGACAGGCATTCACGCCATCAATAGGCCGAGTTGTCGCTATCTCTCAACTCGACGCCCTCACCTACGACGGAAACCTGGATGACACATTCACCCAGGCTAGGCGCCTCGTCAGCGCTGCCTATCCTGAGGCACCACCAAATGCCCGGGATATCCATACATTCAATGCTCTATTGAGGATCCTCCCCAGCATAGTCAGGGAGCATTTCTCAATCTACGACCCGTCAGGGGACATGGAAAATGACCTACAACTCGTCCGACGTCTGCTCGCCGCCCGCCCCACACCACAGCCACTCCACGCTGTGACACGTTTTCCTACAAGTCAACACCCCCCTTCCAAACCTAAGCTGCCGCCTCACCAGCCAACTACTGAGCCGCCCTCCACAGTCCCTAGAGCTTACCCACAGAAGAAGCGACCAAACCCCAGGGAGCAAGGAAACCTCATCACTATTAACCCCTGGGAATTCACGGCTTGCAGCCGCACCTGCCCTCTACACGACATTAGGGAGCAGCTCAAAGCTAGCAGGCGCAGAAGCTTTCAACAAGGGCACAAGAAAGTCTCCTCCTTAGACGACGACGCCCAGGAAGACGACGCACTGCCGCAAGCTCTCTCGGGAACAGACGACGACGACCAAGAAGACACCACTCCACAACAGATGGATTTTTAGGCCCGCCCCCGCACCTCCCCACGGTGGCGGGGGCCACCTCACAGAACTACAGACCCCCAGTTTACGACAAGATTTGGCTAAACGGGGTCAAGGCACGTCTACTAGTGGATACGGGAGCAGCCAGATCGTGCCTCTACTCCCACTTCTACTCCCGCCACATGGGTGCATTCGGCCCCCTCTTCCCCACCTCAGCCAACCTCGTCGACGCGGGAGACGGCCCCCTGCCTATCCGTGGGGAAACTCGGGCCCTTCAGACCCACACCCATCAGCAAATATCCACTAGCCAACCATTCATCATATTCGACTCAACATGCAGTCAATATGATGGATATTTAGGGCTGGACCTCCTCCAGAAATTACACGCCACCATTGACTGCCATCAACGCCGCCTCCACTTCAGTCCAGCCCACCCCAACCAACCAGCAGTCAAGAAGAAAGAAGAAGAAGAAAAAAAAAAAACATCGAAGGCACAACAAGAACACCCACCACCACACACTACCATCAGACACTCACCTGTCCCATACCACAGACACACCTAAACCCAACCCAGCCCCTCACACCACTAGACCCCCATCACCACCACCCACCACTCATCATCTGCATCCCTCCCCATCTTTTCCTCCCACTGTCGCCTCCTCTATCACCATTCCACCTCACCATGAAGCTTGGGTAAAACTGAACAAACCTTCCCATACCTCCGTTCTCTTCTCACCATCCATCCCCACCGGACCACTCTCTTCCTGTCTAGTAAGCCCCACCTTCCTCCCCCCACATGCCCAGGAAATCCGTATCACCAACCTCGCTACTACACCACTAACCCTACCAAGAGGACTCATCATCGGCGATACTGAAGAAGCCGAACCATGCCAAACGCCACCCCCAGACCCACCCACTCTCCCTACCCTACCATCACACCTATCCCCGACCTAAACCAACAGCCTCCGACAACTCCTCCTGGATTTTCAAGACCTATTCTCCTCAGGCCCGACCGACCTTGGCCATACCACCTATCTCAGCCATGAGATACACACGACCGGACCTCCAATTCGCCAACCATCACGACGGAAAAATCCTAAGCAACGAGAGGAAGAAGACCGGCAGGTCCAGGACATGCTAGATGCTGGCGTAATCTCCAACTCTACTAGCCCATGGTCCTCTCCGGTGGTACTCGTAAGAAAAAAAGACGGGACAATGCGCTTCTGTGTTGACTACCGCCGAGTAAATGATGTCACAATCAAAGACGCCACTCCCCTACCACGCATCGACGACTCACTTGACTCGTTACATGGCTTGACATGGTTCTCCACCTTAGACCTGCAGTCAGGTTACTGGGAAGTCCCTGTGCATCCTGACGACAAACACAAAACCGCCTTCTCCACATCGAATGGCAAACATTATGAACTCAATGTCCTCCCTTTCGGACTCTGCAACGCCCCTGCCACATTCTCCCGTTTAATGGAGTCCGTCCTTAGTGGTTTAACTTGGGAGACTTGCTTAGCATACCTCGACGACGGCATTGTCTTTAGTCGTACATGGACCGACCACCTTCACCGCCTCAAGCAAGTGTTTCACCGCATACGCCAAGCAGGACTAAAGCTGAAACCAACGAAATGTGTATTGGTGGAGAGATCAGTGTCTTTCCTGGGACATCTCATTAATGCCGAAGGCATCTCACCAGACCCAGATAAGCTTCGAGCCATCGCAGACATCCCACTACCCCGCGACGTGCACGAAGTCAGAGCCTTCCTGGGGTTAACATCGTACTACAGGCGATTCGTCAAAGGATTCGCTGACATCGCAAAACCCCTTCACGAACTAACAAAAAAAGGTGAGCCTTTTGTGTGGACCGAGACAAGAAAAACGGCCTTTACCACCCTCAAATCACAATTAACCACCGCCCCAGTAGTCTCGTTCCCAGACTACAACCTCCCATTCCGCCTGTATACTGATGTGTCCCTCATTGCCATAGGAGCTGTCCTTGCGCAGGTACAAAATGGGAGAGAACACATCATCGCCTGTGCCAGTCGCACCCTGAACACGGCAGAGTGAAACTACGCGGCCACAAAGCGTGAGTGCCTAGGGATCATCTGGTCCCTAGAATATTTCAAGTCCTACATCTCAGGCACCCACGTAGTAGTCATTATGGATCACCAGTCCCTACAATGGCTACGGCAGTCAAACACAAACAATGCCCAACTGATACGCTGGCGAGAAATCCTCGAAGAATATGACTTCGAAGTCGCATACCGACCAGGCAAGCTACACACCAACGCCGATGCCCTATCCCGTCTCCCAATCAACGCCATCAAGACAGAACCTGACCTGGTCCAAATGTGGAATAATAAACAACGCCCAACTTGGATTCCACAGACCACATTCACCAAACTCCACCCACATGGCGAACATCTCTTTGACCTGAACGGACACATTGTCCTCAGCCCAGCTACGGCCCACGACACCATGCTCCACCTCCATGCCCACAACGGCATTCACCTGGGAACGAAGAAGCTGCTACAAGTCTTTAACGACATGTACTGGACCCCAAACCCATCCACCATCGCAAAGAAGATCATACAATCATGCCGAGCATGCGCCCTTGGGAAGGACATCACCCGAACGCCAGGCCCTACAGGAAAAGTCACAGCACAAAAACCGTGGCAACTACTCTCCCTAGACGTCGTCGGCCCCCTCACACCAAAAGCAGGCTACAAGTACATAATTACCTTCGTGGATGTATATTCTAAGTTCATCATCGCCTGCCCCGCCAAGAATCACACCGCACTGGCAGTCGCCGACGCCCTCACCAGACATGTCTTCCCTTATTTTGGGATTCCACAGGCCCTTCATTCGGATAATGCTCCAGAATTTACAGGAAAAATCTGGGAAGAACTAGCCAGCACATTCGGATACAACATCTCTCACTCATCCCCCTACTGGCCCCAAGGCTACAGCATATGCGAGAGAAGCCATCGCTCCCTTATGAATCAGGTCCGCACACGCATTATGCAAACGGGGAATGAAGTTTGGCCTGCACACGTCAAGATCATACAATGGGGGTTAAATACGTGCCCAAGAGAAGATGGAATAACCCCGCACGAGAGAGTCTTCGGGGACCACCTCTACTCCTGCCACTCCGCCACCACCTACAACCGCCCACTCCACCCTCCACCACCGACCCTCTCCACCACCTCAAACGCCGCCTCCACCACCTACACTCAAAACAAGATCTAGCACCTGACACAACCCACTCCAACCCATACACACCTGGCCAGTTTGTTGTGGTTGCAAACCTCCCTACCCCACCGAAGACCTCCCCCCGATTCAACGGACCTTACAAAATTGTGCGAGTACCTAACCCATACCAAGTCACCGTGGATCAACAGGGGCAACACCGCACATTTAGAAACCGCCACGTGCGCCCCTTCAACCCACCCGACACCACCCACCCCCACACTAAGCCTACCTCCACCCCGGCCCGCACACCTGGCCACCCTGACCTTCCTCAACATCACCCACCAGACTCCTACTACTACTCCTTCTCACCCCCATCCTCAAACTCTCCAGCTACCAGCCCACCCCCCAATACATCATCACCACAACCTCATACCACCACCACTACTTCACAACCAGACATTCACCCACCGAACACCCCTCCACCCACCACCTCTCAACCCACTCCACCCAGGCCGCCCTTGTCACCACAGCCGCCCACCCCCCCCGAAAGCCACACCACCCCCACACCCACCACCGCCCTTCCTCATGACCACTCCCATTATACACGCCACACCGCACCACCAACCATCCCCCCCCTCACCACCGTACACCCTCACCGCCACCACGCACTCAACCAGCCTCACCACCCACACCCACCGTAACCACGACCACCACCAGATCAGGACGACTCTCACGCCCACCCGCAAGATACACCCCGACACCTCCACCCAGCACACACCTACCCCAAAATCCACCATCCCCACCCACCCCCAACACCTCCCCCATAACCCTACCCCTCCACCAAGCACGCTGGAACTTTCCCAACTCCAAATTCCCCAAAGGACAACGCTCCTCCCACCAAATTAGCCCAGATAAAAGCACCAACCTCCCATCACTCTCCAGCATTCAAATTTCATCACCCCACCAGGCACCATTCCCCGAGATGAAGGTGACAAAAGTCCGATGGGAACCATACAACCACCCACCAACCAGAATCAGAGGCACCGACCACCTGCTACGCCTCCTACGCCGGACCAACCAGCCGTCCTCCCTCCACTTCACGCTCAGCCCCCACCAGGAGCCCAACCAATTCACCACGCACTGGGTCAGCTTCACCCGACACCTTACCCCGGCCTACCAGACAGCCACCTCTACCACCTACCACCTCCAGTCACGGGGCCGTGACTTCAACGACGCGGAGGGTGGTAAAATGCCCGCCGTGCCCGCCGCAGGACCTCCCACCTCACCACCCCCCACACCACCACCGAGCCGCCACCCCATCACCACCCCAGGAGGACACACCGGTGAGGTTAGTAGTCCCGGGCAAGAGGGTCATCGGGGCATCCCGACCCTGAGCCCCTATTCCCCGCAAGTGTCCCAACCCCAGGCGTTCAGGCAAACTGAACTACTGTGCGGGCGGGGTAGTGACCGTCAGATCAGGGGTGGGACTGAAAAGAGGCCAGTCCCAGGTAACACGGTATTGACGGTCTTGTTACACCCTCTAGGGCAGGAGGCCCAAGGGCAAGAGGCCCAAGGCTACAGCCTAAAGAGAGAAAGAGAGATAGACACAGGCTACGGCCTGACAGAGTGTGTAAAGGGGAAGGTGACCCCAGGCTCCGGCCTTAACACGTTGAGGAGAGAGAGTTGCCTGTGTGCATCCCTCTCCAGTTGCTCTTTGGCTACGGCCAGAATACGATCCAGGGTAGAGAGACCCTGCTACCGTACGTGTAGCGCTACCCAAATACGGAAGCAGCGTCCCGGGGTCGGTATCTTGCCGCAACGGACAGGTGAACCAATTCATCCGTTAGTCACTTTCCATACGGGCAGGCACTCGGTTTCGGCCGGGGCACGTACCAGGGTGGAGAATTCCCTGACGGTAGGATCTGTCCGTATTGGAGAGAGTGCGGCTTCTGAGCCCTCTAACTCCGGCTTGTCTCCTACTGTGGGAGGAACACCACGCCGGCGGTACCTTGCCACGGCGAAAGGGCGACCTCGATCACCCTATAGGTGTCCCCTGCACGCCGGGCAAGTTCACGGCTACATCCAAGGTGTACAATAGGGGAAGTAGAGCCCCAACTCAGACCTATAGACACACTCAGGGAACCACGAAGAGCGTGAGTCTCCCTTTAGCCTCTTTCCCTTCGGGGAGCCCTTCGTCACCATCCAGGCTTATAGGCCAGGAGGAGGCACTAGAGTGGTGGCAAGGCCCGATAACGGACTTACCGCCCACACCCGGGAGTTCTTTAGCCCTGTCGGAGCCCTACAGGAGACGCTGCCGCAGCCCAGCCCTGACGGCGCCTCTCCCCCTGAGCACCCGCAGTCCCAGGACGCCCAGGCCCACCACCGCAGTCTACAACGACGGAGATCCAGGCTCCCTCACTCCCCGGAGGCAGAGGAAGCAGGCCCGACTACTCCGGCTGTTCGGCCCTAGCCCCGAGGCCCCCCGATCAGGTCGAGGCCCCCAGACCACAGAGCCTCCCTGCACCCCACTAGCGCGGCCCTAGGAAAGGAGCCGCCCCTCAGGTCGAGGCCCCAGACAAGGGAGCCTCCCTGACAGTAAGTACCAGTGATTTGATAACCCAGGAAACAAGGGTAAGACAGTGACAGTGACAGTGACCCAGAGTACAGTGACAGTGTTTTTCTAGAAGATATATTAAACAGTGGCATAACAGAAATTCGTGTAATCAGGGTACGAAGTGTAAAGTGGTAAATAACTCAGTTCCCCCTGCATCGAGGAACCAGGGAGTTTTCTGTGAAACTAGAGGTAGGTGCGTGAGTGAGCCGAAAAGCAAGTGTATGTGCCCCCTTGACTTGGTGACAGTGTCGAGTGTCGCCATCCGCACCCTACCTCTATTATAGTAATATCTCCGACACAGACTCCCAGTCGCAGTGATCTAAAGTGAAACTCCCCAGTTTATTATTATCTTGAAGTGACATAATAATTAATTCAAACTAACAACCACAGTGATGTAATATTCCATTCAAGTAACAGTAAAGAATATCCACGACTGCCCTGTGCCACAGTGTTAATATATATTTGATCATTCTATGCAGATGAGTGTAATCTTGTATCTCTGTTCTCCTATGTACTAAATATCGTTGTATGTAAACTGTAATGAGTAGAACCTAAGCAATAGATGTGATACGGTATACTGTCTCTTTTTATGCCCTGTTCCTTTGTTAGTGCATTACATCCGGTCTAGTAAAAGGACCCCGTTCCAGTGCTCGTGTTTTTACGACGAGAAGTCGCCCTAAAAACACAGCATTACACAATATGTGTCACAATTCTCGTATTTTACCCCATACTGATGCATAAAGCTGTCAGGAGATGGCAAGAATAAATTATTGTGTCTTGTTCATTATGAACGTAACAAGGAAATGAATTTGACTGGGAATCAGTTAGTTATATTTTCTTGGTAAAAAAAAAGCTTTATTTGAAGCAGTAGATGCATCTTTATCGTTTTTTCTTCGTGAAAGTCTGTTATATTTTTCTGAATATTTCTGGGGTGCTAACCTAGCTTAACTATCTAATATTTTATTCTAACCTAACGTAACTGTTACGATGGTGTGAACTTGGTTTCCCTGGGTTCTTCTACACAGGAACACACAAAACATACTTCTGTAGGTACCATCAAATGGAACCAGGTGGGCACACGAACTGAGAGCAGTGATACTACAGGTTTATTATTCTTACACTCTACAGTAGGTACTGTACAAATCTTGGCACATTAAGACTGAGACATAGAAGCAGTGTGAGGGATATGGTCAATCTGGGATATGGGTTTCAATCTGAGGACCTGAAGGGACCTCTCCTTTGAGTGCAATAAAGAGATCGCCGTAAACTCTATACACCGGAAAAAGGGGGAGACCTGGGAGGTGAGTTTATGTCTGTACTGTGGGGTGTTGTTAAAAGTATATCAAGGACGGCAAAAGGCCAAAATGGAGAGACTACAATAATATTCTAGGTCCGAAAGAGGGGGAATCCGATATCTAGTTCTCCCTAAGGACAGACGTTGGTGTGTATTGTTCCAGGTGTAGGGGAAAGGGGACTGAGGGGCCGTGGAAAGGGGAGCACAGGGAGAGAGGTCACTGGGGATCAGGGTGTCTTGCAGCAGTTGGTCCGGGCAAGGGATACATCATGGCTTCTCTAGAGCTGAATCGTGTTCGGCCAGTTCAGTCACCAAGGAAGGATGTCGTGGCTTCTCCGGAGCTGAACGGCATTGAGCCAGGTCAGGTGGAGAGGAGGGACATCGTGGCTTCTCCTTAGCTGAACCGCATCGAGCCAGTTCAGTGGATAAGGAGAGACGTCAGGGTTACTCCGGAGCTGTAGGTGAGGAGGGACGTCGAGGCTTCTTCGGGGTTGAACTGCGTCGAGCCTGTTCAGGATGGACATCGCGTCAAGCCAACATCAACGGTTTGTATTGAGCCAAACCATAGTCTGGGAAGCATTGAGTCTTCTCTCCAATACCACATTGAGCTAGTACTGGTCTTGAAGAACTCTGGCAATTTGCAGTACTTGGGGCTCTGGCTGTGACGGCAGGTGGGCTGCGGCTCAGGGTGAGAGGGGCGGCAAGTGGTGGCATTTGTTTATCTCCGTGTCCCTTTTGCTCGGATGCCCGTATGGTAGCTATCTTGGCAGTGGGGCAAAACCATCTCCCAGCTTGTCAGCACTGGTTGTCTGTGGTAGTAGCTGGAGTGGGAACTGTGGTAGGTGGTCTCATTCTGGGCATTTTACTACCTTCACCGTTTTTTAAGCCACGTCCTTGTGGCAGGAGGCCAAATGTTTTCTCCTCATGAGTGACCATGGTTGGCGTAAGGTCCTTCAGAGTGTAGTACCAGGCTCTAGATCGTTCATCTGGTTTCCTCTTCAGGCCTCTGACGAGCATGAGGGAGCTTGGTTGGAGGTAGGTTGCAAGTAAAGGTAGAAGGTATTGAGGGCCCTGGATTCTCTTCTTGTGTCTGGTGTTGGAGACCCAGAAGGTGTAGCGGATGACCATGGCGGTGTGGGTTGGGTGTGATTGGAGAGAGGAGATGGCGGTGATGGTTGTAGCTGCAATCGTGGCTAAGAGGCGAACAGTGACCTTTGACCCAGGGTCAGACTTGAAGTTGCCCATTGCAGATGCGAAAGTAGTAGTGGGATTGGTGTTGGCTGGTATGGGGATAGGCTGGGTGGAATTTGTGCTTGTTAATGACCTTACTTTTTATCTTCCTCAGCTCTGGGGTGAGTTTGATTTACAGTTAGGGTTGGAGAGGAGGCAAGGGGTGGGGTGACAGGTTTTGATGATAGTGGGGTGCTGTATCTATCAGGTGGCCTTGATTGGCAGCCTGATCTGGTGAAGACGGGAATGCGGCATCTTCTGTCGGACAGGTGTGTGGAGGAGGATGGGGGATAGTGAACGATCTAGGGCTTGGTGATGATGGATACGAGGTTGGGTAAGGTTGTACTGATGGTTGTGGTAAGGGTGATAGTTTACTTGGGGTATGAAATGGATGAGAAGGGGTATGTGAAAATGCACTGAGTGGCAGGGTGGCTGAGGTCAGGATGGCGAATATGAGTGTGTGGTGGAAGACGAGGGGGGGAGGGTGAGGACGAGGGTTGCCAGGCAGGGGATACAGTTTGCCAGGGCGGTACGCAACGTCGAAATCGAATTCTTCAAGGGTTTCTTGCCCTCGGATTAAGACAGCATTGGTTGTTTGCGATCTGCACTGCCATTGCAGGGACTGGTGGTCCGTGATGGTCGTGAGCGGGACCTCTAAAATATACGACCGGAGGTGCTTGAGTGCCCGGGTCACTACAAGGCATTCACGTTTTGTGGCTGCGTAATATGCTTTGGAAGGGTTTAGGGTCCTCCTAGCGTAAGCGATGATGTGCTCTTTTCCCTCCTGGGCTTGAGCAAGGGCAGTGCCTATTCCGACCAGGGAGGTGTCTGTATACAACTGAAAAGGTTGCGTGTAGTTGGGGAAGGTGACTATTGGCGCTGTAATGAGGTGGTGTTTGAGTATTTCAAAGGCCTTGATTCTGGGGGTAGTCCACTGGAAAGTTTCATCTTTCCTGTCATGTCATGGAGTTACTTGGCAATAGTGGCAAAGTTTTTGACAAAGCATCAGTAATATGAGGCCAGGCTCAGGAAAGTGTGGACTCCTTTTACACTGACAGGTGGGGTCAGCTCTGCAATGGCTCGGAGCTTGTTGGGATCCGGGGCGAGTCCCTCGTGGGAGATGCAACTGATTCTTGGGCAAGGTTGCATTTTGAGAGCTTGAGCCTGAGGCCAGCTGCTTTACCACAGCGCAGGCCCTAAATGCTGGAGATGCTCCTTCCATGTTCATCCAAACACGATAACATCATCCAGGTAGGCCAAACAAGTTTCCCAGCTTAGCTCTCATATCACCAAGTCCATTAACCTGGGGAATGTAGCTGGTCCATCGCAGAGGTCAAAGGGGAGGATGCTGAACACGTACAGCCATCCTCCACTGGCTGAGAAGGCTGTTTTCTGCTGATGTTTTTCTTGAAAGGTACTTGCCAGTGGCCTGATTAAAGGTCTGAAGTGGAGAACCATCGGGTACTGTACAGTGAGTCCAAGGAGTCATTGATTCAGGGTGGGGGGGGTTGGCATCTTTGATAGTCACGTCGATGAGTTGTTGATAGTCGATGCAAAATCTCATGGATCCATCTTTCTTTTTCACCAGAACTACTGGAGAAGACCATGGGCTGGTTGAGGGTGTCACGATCCCTGCACTCAGCATGTCATGAACTTGACGGTCTTGGTGCAGCATCAGATTTTTTTCTGCGTGATGGCTGGTGTATGGGGGGTCCCATAGTGTGTATCTGGTGATGTAGTATCTCAGTCCAGCCTAGATCTCTTGAGTGTGGGGTGAAGACATCCTGGTAGTGAAGGAGCTACTGTTCCAAGTCTTCTTGGTGTTGCTGTGACAGATGGGTGGGAAACTGAGGTAGGGAGGGGACGTCGGTAGAACTCGGGGGTTCAAGGGGGGGTATCAAACGTTGCCAACTTTTCCAAGACTATACCTTTGGAATGCATGAGGGGTTCGTCAGAGACGCTGACGATCCTGATGGCACTAAGGTGGAGGGGAACTACTGCCGGGGAGATTAGGCAATTCGTGGCCAAGGGTTGCTCCATCTGGGGAAGAACAGCAATGGGTGCTGGGAAGGGGTTCCCACTGGCACGCAGGCTTGATACTGGGGTTGGATGGTGGTCGTCTTCTTGTTTACGGCCTGCATGACTGTATGCAGGCCAGTGGTGGGGTTGTGGGCCCCAAATCGGAGGCTCCAGTGATGGCTGTATATTATAAGCCCAAGCTTTTGTATCAAATCCAAAGAGAGATAGCCATCGAAGACGATGAATGTATGGCTGGTGCACAGTGATGGCTCTGGGGTGGTAATCATGAGTGGGAGAGTTTCGCCTTTCAGGGCCAGTGGTTTGTCTCCTGCTCCAATCAGGTCAGTGGGCGAGGCTTGAAGGGCGTTAAAAACTGCCTGATTTTTCTTGTAAACCGCATGTACAAGTAAGAACACAGGGTGTCCGTATCCATTAGAAACCTCACAGGGACTCAATGGAGCCTAATCTTGATGCAGACAGGCATTTTGAGACTGGTGCTAGTTGCCCCTGCCAGGACCAGAGCCGACAGGGAAGGACCTAAAAATCCAGCCCAGCTTCGGAGGACCCGCTTTCTATCTACCAGTGATTACATAGAAAATGAGATTACATCTCATTTTCTATGTAATCACTGGTAGACTCTGCACCGACCTCTTCCTCAGGATCCAGTCCTGTATTGTCTACCTGGGCATCATTGCTGGCGACACAACACTGGAAGGGATGGGGCTTCTGCGATGGAGTCTGGCGGTTGGACCAGCTGTGCCAAGATTTAACTTGCTCACGCATATCATGCAGGGTGCAGGGAGCATCGCAGGCCTTGAACTCATATGAGTCAAGCAGGATCAGCTGGTCCTGCCATGTCCGTTTTTTTTGTGAAGATGGGGAGATGCCGGAATGGAAAGGGCAATTTTGACTCCGCCAATCCTTTGTCTTCCAGCTAGGTTGGGTGGGGACATGGTACTCAGCCCCAATCTGCTTTTGTTTGCCTGCGTGTGCCACCAGTAGCTGTCAGACTGTAATGATGTCCCAGTCGAATCCCTGAATGTCGTGGATGTGAAGTGTTCCCAGACGATAGTTGGTAGGGTCCATATGCGGTGTGCGAATATTTGTTGATTCAGGTGTTCCTCAGACAACTGGGTGTAATGCAATGTGTGAATGTATGTTGATTCCGGTGTTCCTCAGACAACTGGGCGTGGGCAGAAATAGTAAATTTTCCCAGTTACGCTAATGTAGCATCTAGATCTTCCTCGAATATCACATCATTTAACTATGAAAGTGTAATGACCGAACCGAGGGAGCGTTGGATAGCGCTGAACACTAATTTACTGAACTGTACCCATGTTAGGGTCTCATTGATTTTACCTGCTACCAGGGCAACTGACTTGCCTAGATGAGGCAGCAATACTGTGATCTTCTGTGCAGCCTCATAGTAAACCAAATCCATCACAGGTTTGACCATTTCTATGAAAGTCATAATGTCATAGAATTCTGGGTCATACTTGGGTATGGGGATGTGGGACATTTGGGCCTCCATTGTGATGTATGTCCTACTCTGTACATGAAGTGATCGAGGCTCTGCTTTGCCTTTCCTCTGTATTCAGAACCACCGCTAGCCACCAGTGTTATGCTGGAATGAACTTAAATTGGTTTCCCTGGGTTCTTCTAAACAAGAAGGAACACACAAAACACACTTCTGATACCCTCACATGGTACAAGGTGAACACAAACTCAATGTGGTGATACTACAGGTTTACTATTATTCTTACACTCTAAGTACAGTCTTGCAACATTAAGCCTGAGACATAAAGGCAATGTAACGGAAATAGTCAATCTGGGATATGGGTCTCAATCTGAGGGCCTGAAGGGACCTCTCCTTCGAGTGCAATAGGGAGATCGCCGTAAAGTCTATACACCGGTAAAAGGGGGAGACCTGGGAGGTGAATTTACGTCTGTACTGTGGGGTGTTGTTAAAAGTACATCAGGGCCGGAAAAGGCCAAAAGGGAGAGACTACAACTCTAGTTCCGAGAGTGAGGAACCCGATACAGTACCTAGTTCTCCCTAAGGACCTAGGGGACAGACGTTAGTGTGTATTGTTCCCAAAGTGGGCACACAGGGAGGTTAGAAGGGACCAAAGAAAGTTGGAACAGCAAGGTTATACAGTGGTGTTGCCGTGATCTCTTTTCCAACTAAGAGGGCATGGAAACGGGAGCACAGAGAGAGAGGTCATTCTAGGGATCGAGGTGTCTTGCAGCAGTTGGTCCGGGCTAGGGATATGTTGTGGCTTCTCCGGAGCTGAACCGTATCTGGCTAATTCAGTTGTCAAGGAGGGACATTGTGGCTTCTCCAGCGCAGAACTGAGTCGAGCCAGTTCAGATGGCGAGGAGGGATATAATGGATTCTCCTTAGCTGAACCGCATCGAGCCAGTTCAGTGGATTATGAGGGACGTCGGTGTTTCTCTGGAGCTGTAGGTGAGAAGGAACATTGGCTTCTTTGGGGTTGAATTGTGTTGTGCCAGTTCACGATGGACGTCGCGTCTAACCAATGTCAATGGTTTGCATCGAGCCAAACCAGAGTCAGAGACTTGAAGCATCGAACCTTGAGCCTTCTCTTCCATACTGCGTTGAGCCAGTACCGGACTGAACAGCTCACTAGCTCAGGCTGTTTGCAGTACTTGGGGCTCTAGCTGTGACGGCAGGTAGGCTGTTGCTCGGGGTAAGAGGAGTGGCTAGTGGTGGTGTGTGCGTGATCTTCATGTCCCTATTGCTCAGACGTTTGAAAGGTAGCAATCTTGGTGGTGGGGTAAGGCCGTCTCCCGTCTTGTCAACAATGGTTTTCTGTGGTGGCAACTTGAGCTGGGACTATGGTTGGTAGCCTCGTCCCGGGCATTTTACTAACCTAACCTAGCATCCGGTTGGGAAATTGGGAAACGAAAACCACCTTTAAGTACGTTAAGACAAACAAACGTAGGTATGGCTTAAAAAACGTAATGATAAAAAGTGATAATTTTCAGCAAGAAAAGGTAATTTACCACCCTGATTATGATCAGAAAAACAGAAAACAAACTGGAGGAATATGAATTGAATTGGTAAGGTCCTTATACTTCTTCGAGTAAAGCTTACACTTACCGTCAGGAAAATACAGAAAACAAACTGGAGGAATATGAATTGGTAAGGTCTTTCGACTGCTTCAAGTAAAGCCACTGAAGCGTATGTTTACTGTCGAAAGTGTTTTTCGCCGAATTTGTAATGTCTTAGAAAATCAGCTGGTACTAGTTCTCATTGATAAACAATACTTCATGCCGGTGGTAGAAGTGAGTATTCCCCGTTATCAGCGAATAGCACGTAAAGTAGCCTAACAACTGTACGATGTAAATATTGAAATATTGTTTTTCTCTTGGTGGACTTTTAAATTTTTGGATTACCCTAATTACGAAAGCGGTAACACAAGGTAACACAAACCGTGAATTAGTTGGTTAGCCTTTAGGCCTGTTTCCGATAGTGTGATCGGGTAATTCCATACTTTTTTTCATCTTAGATAATGAAAAAAGTTTCGTAACAGAATATTGCCTCCTGTATTATAGCGTTTTTTTTACCCTCAGTACCGGGTATTTTGTTTTGTGCCCTTACTGTGGAGGCCTTTTACTTTAACCTACATAACAAAGCCTAGCTACTACACAAGGAGATATAACCAAGCTAACCTTATCTGATCAAACCTAATAAACCTGATGCCTACCGGTAATGGAAGGGCATTACTGTCCAAAATTGCAAAAATATTGACCTTGCTATTATGCAGGAAGATAAGTAAATTATTGGGAATAAATCCATTTCCGAATGTACCGTAAATTTTGGTAAATATCGGTTCTTAGCCCATACTGCTTTTTCCCATGAAACCTAGGCTTTTCTCATGGTTTTTGTGTGATTCATTTGATTTTCAGCATCATTCCCATTGGAAATGACCAGATTTTGAGATACAGCCCCCCCCCCATCCCCCTGTAATAATGGGGGATCTTTGGGGAATTGGGGGTTTTATGAAGGGCAGAAACACAGAAAATGGTCATTTCCAAGTGAAATGAAGCTGATAATTGAATGAATCATACCAAAATCCATTAGAAAAACCTAGGTTTCGTGGGTAAAATACAAAGCTCAAACCTATCCTAACCTAACCCAACCTAAAACCTAACCTAACCTAACAACCTAAAACCTAACCAAACCTAACCTAACCCAATCCAACTTAACCCAAACTGAAAGTAACCTGCTATTCAAACCTTACATCTTACCTTACTTGTCAGGTAGGGACACTGAACAGACAGGGGCAAAACACCTTGGGACCTAAGAAATTCAATGCTTGAATCGTTGTTTTCAAAACACCTTTAAAAAATGCGGCCGGGAACAGAGGGACATCTGCTGCACTGGACCGCCATATCTACTCTGATTTTGAAATGAAAGCAGGAGGTAGTGGGGGAAGCAGCGCAAACGCTGATTGGCTGTAGGTGATCTGGTGATGGCTGTGATGGGCTTGCTTATTGCCAGCATCGAAAGCTTAGTTTGAACCGAATTTCGTTGAGCCAGCAAGTCATCCTAGGTGGGTCGGAAGGGGGAGGGTGGGGTGGGGATACCCAAATATTATATCTTCCTTAAAACCAATTTGTGACAGAAGTGTATAAGGAAAATGCTGATGAACTTGAAGAGATGAGTGTGGGGCACATAATAAAGTGACGGGAATGATTATGGGCTGAAAACCGATATTATCCTTAATTTTTACAGAGTTGAGTTGAGTTGATGGTCGGGAGTTTTGCCTTTGCAGTGGCACTCCCTGATGCTGTCTATGGTTTGAGCATTGGCTAATGCTTTACCCTGAAATTACAAAGCTTCCATTTCTTTTTACCTATTTCTTGTTTTATTTTCTTTAATTTTCCAAAATGTGTGGACTTTCTCTTTAGTTTCTTCAATGTTATTATTATCAAATAAGTACCGGTAATCACCAATTACATAATCTTCATTTTCCATATATGGTTGTTGTAGTTTCACAATTTTCTTTCTTCACTGTATCCGGGGCACCATAAGAGGAAATGCTTCAGGTCTTCATAGTCTGCTTCACACATCTTGCACTTAGTTTCTTCACCACTAAATCTCTTCCTGCCATTTAGGTTCAAAGTGTTGGTCGTGCACTTGTATAATATGGATGATGCTTGCTTATTGTCATATGTGCTGTCTTGTCCTCCAATTTCTTGCCTCCATTCTCTGTAGATCTTTAAACTTGATTTGCTCTCCATCTCTCTTTTCCACACTCTTGTGTCCCAGTCTTTCATTCTCTCTCTTATTCTTTCATCTGTAACTTCCATCCATTCCTCCTGGTGCCCAGTCATACTAATCCTTTTCTCCAAACCTTTCATCCATTTACTTACATTCTGTACCCTCATCTCCTTTATTATCCTTCTAAGCATATCATTTCCATCCTCCCTCATACCATACCTTACATACTTCTACTGTATCTCGATTATCCCAGCTCCAGCCCCCACCTCTCCCCTCAAAGCAGCCTCCTGTGCATACCTTGGTGCCCCCATAATTTGCCTATAAACTCCATTTTCTATATTCTGTAATCTATTTATATCTTCCTCTGTCATATCTATCACTCCTGCTCTATATAATAATGATGGTAACAAAAAGTTTTACCAATAAGTAATCTGGAACAACTTTTAGCAATTACTGAGTATGTTGTGTTAGCCAGTTTTCTTGCTTTTTCAATTATAATCTTCTTTTGTTCTCTGAAGAAGTTTCTTGTGTCTTCTATTATATCACTACAAGATATTTTATCTTATTTGTAATTTCTGTCCCCCCTATTTGTTGTGGCCTGTTTTTCATATTAAATATCAATGCTTGGCTTTTCTGTCTGTTAATTTCTAATTTGTATTCCTTATTTATTACCGTATTGTAATTTCTCTGATGACTTCTTCAACCTCCCCAATGCTACCTGCCAAAAGTATACCATCATCTGCATAATATAAAGATGTGATCTTGAAACAGGGATGTGTCATGTCTCCATGGTTGTTCAATCTGTACATGGATGGAGTAATAAAAGAGGTACAAGGTAGGGTAGTGGATGTTGGAGTGGCCCTGGTGAGAGAGGGTAATGTTTGGAAACTCCCTGTACTGTTGTTTGCAGATGATACTGTGTTGTTGAGTTAAGACGAAGGAGAGCTGCAAGGCTTGGTGGATGAGTTTGGGAGAGTGTGTAAGAAACGGAATCTAAAGGTGAATGTAGGGAAGAGTAAAGTGATGGTCTTTGAGAGAGGTGAAGTCAGTGAATGTACAGCGAGGTTGGATGGTGAGGAATTGGAAAATGTGAGTATGTTTAAGTACTTGGGTAGTGTGATGAGTAAGGCTGGAGGTTTGGAGGGTGAAGTTCTTGAAAGGGTACAGCAGGGAAGAAAGGTTGCTGGTTCCTTGAAAGCAGTGATAAGAAACAGGGAAGTGAGCATGGAAGTGAAAAAGTTACTACATGACAGTATTGTGATACCAACTCTAACATATAGAAGTGAAGCTTGAACGTTGCTGGAAGGACACAAGTCAAGAGTGAGAGCAGTGGAAACGAGTTATTTAAGAGGAGCCTGTGGAGTCACATGTAGAGACAGGCTGACAAATGAGAATATAAAGGAGCGTTGTGGTGTGGATGTGGATGTGATAGGAAGCGTTAGGAGGAATACACTGAGGTGGTTTGGCCATGTGGAGAGGATGGAGGGTGAAAGACTGACGAAGAGAGTGTATGTGAGTGAGGTGGAGGGGGGAAGAGGGAGGGGGAGGCCGAGGATGAGATGGAGGGATGGGGTGGAGAGGTATATATATGAGAGAGGGGGGTGTGAGTTGGGAGTGGGGCAGTGAAATGGTGGGGGACAGTGCGACGTGGAGGCGATTTGTTTGTGGCCACCCCAAACGGGATTGAGGCGTCTGGCAATAGATAGATAGATCTTAAAATTATCATCCTTAAAACCTTTTTTTATTTCTTGTAGCCTTTGCATTATTTTATATGTAACTAATTTAAATAGGGTGGTTGATCCAGTGCATCACTGGCATATCCTGCTTGTTACCAGTAATATCATCATATTGTTTTCCTCTAGTTCAGTTTTTGTTCTGTCTCCCTTATAAACCTCTGCTATTACATTAATTATTTTTGGATTTATTTTATATTCTACCGGTACTAATATTTCAATTAATTTCTCCCTTTTTATACTATCAAAAGCTTTTGAATAATCTATTGATATTACTACAAGTGGTTTCTTTTTTTGGAATGAGGTTTCGATGCAGTATCTCAGTATTAACAAATTATTTTCAATCCTCCTCCCCCTCTGTGAATGCAGCCTTTGTTTCTTTCCCCATATTATTTCTCATTAAATGCTCTTTAATACCTGTAAGTGTTTGGGTTTATTTCATTGATTTTGGTGTTCATTTGTGTTATTGAAAGTCACTTATTACTTATATATATTTTTTTAACCCTAGATAGGTAACCCTCTCATTCTTCTACCTTACAGGAAACCCTGGTCCATTTGGACCCACAATAGGAAAAAATTAAGAAAAAATTTGCAGTGCTGTAATATTCTTACAAAACCTTATGAAATGAAATTATAAGGCTTCTTGAGTGTTCATACAAAAATACAAAAGAATTCCTTGAACTTAATGGCACATTAAAAAAAAAAAAAAAAAAAAAAAAAATCCTATTACTGTACTTGATACTATATGGCTATGAGGTATAGCAGAGAAAGTACATGTAGCAAGGCAATGGAACTCATCCAACTTGAAGGAGAAATGTTGCACTAACACACAAATGTCCCACCATACCTGTAAAGGTAACACAAAGGTCCATCTTAACCTAATGATAATGGGCAGTTATTGCACCTGCATTTTTGGCTGTATGATAAATTAGCCACACACACTGAGTGTTAGACTTTATGGATAATATTATTAGATCAAACTTATACTAAATACAGTCACTGATGTTTAGTATATTCACACACAAGCATATTATATGCCTGTAAGTATATGCTATAGAAATACCCTTCTACTTCATGTAAGGTTATGTACTGTCACGTAACAAAGAGCAGGTGAGGACACAGAATGTTAGACATTATGGATAGTAGTATTAGAACATAGCCTAAATACAGTCACTGATGTTCAGTATATTCACACACAAGTGTATTATATGACTGTAAGTTCCATGCAAGTAGTGATAAGGAACAAGGAAGTGAGCATGAAAGTGAAAAAGTTACTATGTGACAGTATTGTGATACCAACTGTAATGTATGGAAGTGAAGCTTGGACCTTGTTGGAAGGACACAAGTCAAGAGTGAGAGCAGTGGAAATGAGTTAAGAGGAGCCTGTGGAGCCACTTGGAGAGACAGGCTGACAAATGAGGATATAAAAGAGCATTGTGGTGTGGATGTGGATGTGATAGGAAGCGTTAGGAGGAACACACTGAGGTGGTTTGGCCATGTGGAGAGGATGGAGGGTGAGAGACTGACAAAGAGAGTGTATGTGAGTGAGGTGGAGGGGGGGAGAGGGAAGGGGAGGCCAAGGATGAGATGGAGGGATGGAGTGGAGAGGTATATGAGAGAGGGGGGTGTGGGCTAGGAGCAGGGCAGTGAAATGGCAGGGGACAGGGCGACATGGAGGTGATTTGTCTGTGGCCACCCCTTATGGGATTAAGGCATCTGGCAATAGTAGATAGATAGATATATAATTAGCTCAGGAAACCATTCAGTATTTTGGGTTGCTGCCAGTTAACTAAGTGGATGGCTGGTGGTGTAGTGGGTTAAGTTACTCAAACCCTGTGTGGCTCATATGAGTTAACGTCCATGGGGAATGGGGTTTATTTTCCACATTGCACCATTCAGATGTGACTGGTGGCTTTCACCTTAAATATCTGGATATGGTTTGGTAGTCTAGCCCCAGGTCCTTACACTCGTGATAAGGCGGAGGAGAATTTGATGATAGAAAGATGCGTAGATGCTCAAAGTTCATGTTACTGTACTTTGGTAACTTTAAGTTAAAATTACAATGCTCAAAACAGAATTAAACTTTGACTGTGTTTACAGTAAATCATTTATAATTCTGTCAAAAAGTAGTTTATAGTTATCTTTAGCTACCAGCAGTGTTCAGCATAAATTTAACCCTACAGGTATTGGGACCAGCTATAACATCCAGCATTTGGAAGAAGATTGTCCACCATTACTGCTACAAAGACTGTGCCTGGGGTGAAGGAAAAGAAAGACTATTACAAGGCTCAGGCTCCTAGCTCTGCTGCCACAAAGGTATCCTCATAGATTCAGTGTTGTGTGAAAGGTAATGTCACTTCTTGACTGGGACAGAGAAGAGTTTGAGGATATAGGCTAAATTTGTAAATTGTTATAACAGGTCATTCAGAAGACCCATTGACATGTGATAAAACTTCCCAGCTCAGAGCCTCACACACATTTTGAATACAATAGCTCCAGCTAGTTTTAGTATGGATGGTTTTGTGTATAGGTAGGCAGGAGGTTCTCCCTCAGACACGCTTCACTGAAAGTGATGGCACATTTAACATTACAAATCTTTGTAATGTTTTCACTCTTTATAATGGCTTCCTTCTGGAATGATGTGAGGTTGGCGAGGAGCTGTCCCAGTTCCTGTTTGTCATTGGGCATTTGATTATCTGTATTCCAGAATGTCAGTTCTCCAGAGCCATCTTCAGTAGATGATGTTTGCTCTTCCTTATGAGTGTAGATACCGTATGAATGGCAGTCAGGTGTCAGGTAGCCGGCCTAAGTACCTGTCCACTAGGTCAGCCATCAGGTGTCCAAGTAGACGGTTGAACCATAGTTAGCCATTGCACTTGCATCATGTATGATGTCATCATTTTTGGCCATGGGTCTGTTAAGTAAAGATCTTCTTATACTTGGAGGGGCTTGTAGATCTTGTGTTTGAATGTTAAGGGATGGTGCAGCTCTGAAATGCAAGACTTCCAGGATGGGGAGGCGATGGGCATATGTACAGGTAGCTAGAACGTCACTGCTATTTTTTTTTTTTTTTTAATGGTACGCTGTTCCTGGGTATGATGGTTTCTGGGCGATCTTTTGTAGAGGTGGCATATCAGGAAACAGACAAAATCAGTTGTGGTCATGCCTATATTGGTTGAGGGGAGGATGTCGCAGCTCCCTTGTTTATAGGTGTACCTGTGTATGACCTGAGACTTTTGAAGTATCCATATCCTGAATGAGGCAGTTCCTCAGCAGAAGCTGGCATGTTTTCATGGTTTTTATAGTACTGTATATCATAAGGTTGATTTTGGCTTCAGGGTTGGTGGGTCCCACATTTTTTTGGATGATCTTCATAATGTGTTCATCCTCATTTTTTTAAAGCTAAATGCGCCCCCCAAAGTAATTTTTGGCGAAAAAATGCATGATGCTGGGTGATGATTTTTCACAGATTAATTATTAGAAAATTTTGCCTGGTTGGTATTGGAGACTTTCAAGTTTAGGCTTAGTGGCAACTCTAGGTACAGTATGTAAAATTGTGGGGGGTCTTGGGATATAAAACCTCTTGGTTAGTGTTCGTTAGAATGCACTGACTTGTCCAGCTGGTGAGATTCTGTTTAAACACACTGCAGCAGGCATCTAAGGCAGGCATACTAATAATATCTGATCTTTTTATATTTATATATTTTTAAAGGAAAATGTTGGGTTTCCAGAACGTAACCCTTTATTTTACATGTAAGTATATATCACGATTTGGCACGAACTTGATTCAGCTTGAGGTTCTGCATAACCTATCCCGTGTTGTACAGAGACTGTTGTTTTTTTCTGTTCCTTAAAGACTTGCTCTTCAGTACTACCCATGAAGAAGTTAGCAGAGAGGACTCCTTGCTACTTTGTCAGTTTGGCAGTATCTGTTTCCCCCTGGGCAGATGAAAGGGGCTTACTTCATGCAACATTCTAGACCATGTAGGATGTTCTGTTAGAAGTTTAGGTCAGGGGTGTCTTCATTGTGGTGCATTTTTCCCAGAATCAAGTCTAATGTTTGATCTACAGGCACACTAGTAAAGAGAGATTCCATGTCAGAGATGCCATTGTTTCCATGGCATCACTATTCTTGAGGATGTTAAGGAAATCAATTGCAGAACTAGGCTATATGCAGACAGGACGTATGAGATAAGTAGTTTGCAGTGTCTTGACAAATACCATCAGCTGAAGAAGGCTCTGGAGGGCGGAAATTCCATAATGCAGACAATAAAGTCCCCGGTAGAAAAAGGAACAATGGACACACCTCGTTAACCACATGTCACTCCAGAAGGAAGCCATCAGAAAAAGAGAAAACATTATAAAGATTTGTAATGCTGACTGTGCTATCACTTTCAGTGAAGGATAATTTTGTGTTAATATCCCAGTGGTTTAGTGTGAAGGTTTCGAAGTCATTTGTACAAGAACCACACAGCGTAAGAGAATGAAATGTTTAGTCCTTGTCAAGACTCAGAAAAAAAATTTTGCATCAGAAATTTTTTTTCATGTATAACAAGTGAATTTTGGATAAGTTCTTCCAGCTGTGACATAAAAGAGCTTTAAAGCAACATATACTGTACTATCTTGACCATAACCCCAAGTGTCTATTGCTGTTATTATTACCACTACCCCAGCTACCTATAGCTGTTGTCACCACTACTGCCTCAGCCAGTATCTGTAGCTGTCATCACTACCACAGCTACCATTACTACCACTACCACAGCTACTGCCACTACCACTGCAACTTTACCATCACTACCACAGTGGGCTCGTGGCCTTTGGTTCCTTCTTCTTCACAAAAAAAAAAAAAAAAAAAAAAAAAAAAACCACTACCACTACACCAGTTGCCATTACTACAACGACCATCACTTCCAACACCACATCTGCCATAATTTACTGCATTAGATTTTTTTCTGCTGAGAACAATCCATGTACAGTAATCCCCTGTTTATTCATAATGATTCATCCAAGGCCCTGTCGGATAATGCATTTTTTTTTTTTTTTTTTGTCATAATACCCCTCCCACCCTCACTACGAGGCGTATAACCCCTGTGAAACCTTATACAGGTCTCTCATTATTTATGGGAGTTGCATTCCTGTTATGGCCATCGATATGCAAAACCTGTTGATACTAATTTTCTGATGGCTTACTTTTATACAGTATAGTTCTTAAATAACCACTCATGTTAGCCTGATTGTACTGCATAAAAATGAGTTCTCTTTATACGTATTCCACCATAGGCATGTCTCATCCCCTTTGAATGCTTGTACGGTTACAGGCACAAAGAATACTCTATTGTTATTTATCAAAAGTGAGAGTGAAATGTATAGATGTAAATGAGCAGAGCCAAAAGCAGATGACTTGCTACATATTTTATGTAACACAAAGGAGAGAGTCTGGTGGTGCCTGCATGCATATTTGCATTAACATATTATTATTTTCCTCAGAACAAGTTACAAGCACCAAAAATATTTTATTATTTATTAAAAGTGAGACTGAGATGGACACTTTGACCACTAGTGAAAATCAAGGTTCAATTAAAATGGAGGAGGAGGAAAAGGGAAGGACAGGATGAAGTAGTCCATACAAGGAGGGTAGGAAGGTTGCAAGAGGATGGAAAAAGGTAGAATATAAGAGAAAAGTGGAGGAGCGATTGGATAAATATGATCTGGAGTAGATGGGGGATGTATAAGTTGTGTGCTAGATGTTCACAGATGAAGGGAAGACAAAAGGGAGTGCAAAGAACAGCATGGTGGATTGAAGAAGTGGGACAGACCTTGGCACAAAAGAAGAAAGCATATAGTGAGTGGATGAGAAACGGGCATGGAGGAAGTTGAAAGACAAGAGAGAGTTATATGTAGAAAAGAAGAGAGAGGTGAAAAGATTAGTAAGAGAAAGTAAGAAGAGGGTGGATGAGGAATTTAAAAGGAATTTGAGTGTAAAGTGGAGGGATGTAAGAAAATGTTCTGGAAAGAGGTAAAGAGAGTTAAACAGTGATAAAGAGTAAGTCAGGGAGTGAAAGATAAAAATGATATATTGCTAGTGGAGAAGGGAGAAAAAGTAAGCAAATAGAGGGAACACTTTAAGGAATTGCTGAACATAGAGAATGAAAGTAATTTGATTATATGTGGCTGGGGAATGGCTGAGAGGAGGAGGGAGGTGAGAAGACAGGAAGGAATCAGAAGGATGGAAGTAGTGGAAGCAATGAAGAAAGTCAAACTGGGGAGAGCCCCAGGAATTGATGGAGTGTGTGGTGAAATGCTGAAGCATGGGGGAGAGATAGTAGTAGAATGGATGTGGAAGATGTGCATATTGGCCTGGGAGAAAGGTAGATTCCCAAAGGATTGGATGTCCATCCATCCATCCATCCATCATCCAATCCTACATTGCCCCATGAGGAGCATAGGAGCCCGGGGCTAGGCTGTTGGTCCTGACATTTAAGATGAAAGTGACCAGCCTCACTCATCCCTGAGTGGCATTACATGAGCAATCAACCCCAACCATCCCTTGGATATAAACCTTCACCGGCTCAATCAGATTGGAGCGCAATAATTACCCACTAAACCACCAGGCGCCAAAATTTGGTTATATGGTTACCACCCAGCGTAGTAAATGGTTTCCTGGTGCACAGGAAACCATTTGGCTTTTCACTCAGTGTAGAGTCACCCACAGGCTGAAGGAAGTGGAAAGACTGAAGGAAAGAAAGACAGAAGAGGGAGTGTAAAGTCACCCGTAGGCAGAGGGACAAGGAAAGAATGAAGGAAACAAAGACAGAAGAGAATGGAAGGAAAGAAGGATGGAAAGGAAAGGGCAGACACCCGAATGCAGCACTACATCGAGTGAGTGGATGGTATTCGCCTGTACAAAGGAGAAGGGGAAAAAGAAGTGTGTGATATTCATAAGGGCTTTTGTTTCCCTAGTGTAATAGGAAACCCGTTGCTCAGTTGGTTAAAGTGCTCCGCTCTGACCGAAGGGTCGGAGGATCGAATCCACCTGTCATTGGTAGACATCAGGAAGGGTGTCCGGTCATAAAATGCTACAAGCTCCAAACCAAAGTTCTCTACTCAGAGG
This sequence comes from Coenobita brevimanus, assembly GCF_032717465.1. Taxonomy (NCBI): domain Eukaryota; kingdom Metazoa; phylum Arthropoda; class Malacostraca; order Decapoda; family Coenobitidae; genus Coenobita; species Coenobita brevimanus. The sequence continues at coordinate 42,196,673 of NC_137037.1, forward strand.
CAACGCCTTAGCCCTTATCCAAAAAAGGGGGACTTGGCGTAAAAAAAAATATTATATATATATATGGAACGGTACTTATTGACTGAGTTAAGGAAATAGCAGAGGAATTAGTTGGAGAAGAACAGAGAGGTTTTAGGAAGGGAGGGGTTTGTGTAGATCAGATATTCATTCTTAGGTCTTTAGTGGAAAAGTTTGTAGAGAAGGGAAAGAAGTAGTATACAGCCTTCATGGATTTGGAGAAAGCATATGATGGGGTGGATAGACAAAGATTGTTGAAAGTATTAAGGATATATGGAGTAGATGGGAAGTTGCTGAATGCCGTGAAGATAGTGTGGCCCTTGTTACTAGGGGGGAAATTCATTTTGGAATATTTTGTTTGCTGACAGTGTATATTATGATTTTAGGTGTAAACTCTTGAGACACCAAAGAAAGGTTGCTGGTTCATTGAAAGCAGTGATAAGGAACAGGGAAGTAAAAAAGTCACTGCTTGACAGTATTGTGATACCAACTCAAACGTATGGAAGTGAAGCTTGGACCTTGTTGGAAGGACACAAGTTAAGAGTGAGAGCAGTGGAAATAAGTTATTTGAGAGGAGCCTGTGGAGTTACATGGAGAGGCAGACTGACAAAGGAGGAAGTGAAAGAGCACTGTGGTGTGGGTGTAGATGTAGTAGATAGTGTTAGGAGAAATACATTGAGGTGGTTTGGCCTTGTGGAGAGGGTGGAGAGTGAGAGACTAATGAGGAGAATGTATGCTAGTGAGGTGGAGGGGGGGGGGAAGAGGGAGGAGGACTCCGAGGATGAGATGGAGGGATGGAGTGGAGACGTATATGAGAGAGGGTGGTATGAGCTGGGAGCAAGGCAGTGAAGTGGCATTGGACAGGGCGACATGAAGGCGATTTGTTTGTGGCCACCCCTTATGGGATTGAGGCATCTGGCAATGGATAGATAGATAGGTAGAGACTGAGATACATAGATGGATGTGAGAAGAACTGAAAGCAGGCAACTAGCTGTATAATTTACATAGCACACAGTAGACAGACAGGCACCACCAGTATGCATGTTTATGTAAACATTTTATTATTTTCTACAGAATGGGCTACAGGTGCTAAGAGATTTTTATATATATTAAAATATATTAAAAGAGAGTGAGATGCACAATTGGATATGAGGAAAACCGAAGGCAGGTGACTAACTACGAAAGTTACATAACACAAACGTGATAGGCTGGTGCTGCCTCTGTGCAATTTTTGCATAAACATTTAATTATTTTCCATAGAAGAAGCAACAGGCACTAAGTGCTCTCATGTGACATTGACCATCCTTCTTTGAATCGTCTGATTATCACCTGCTTCTTCTTGAAGGACATACAGTAATCACTCCAATATCCGGATCAATAGAGCCATCGGTAGGTTCGGATATTGGTTTTGTCCGGATATTGGGCCCCAGCTTATGGACTTGTACTTACGGACCCTAACACAGAGAAACACCTATACAACTCCCTCCGGACATGCATAGCACCTATTTAACACCCAAATCACACCAATAAGGCACATAAATGACTGAAATAAATGCAATAGACACATAAAATGTGGGTTTAGAAGTATGTTCATACATTAATAAACATTCTGGTACTTATGGACTCTAACCGAACCTAACCTAACCGAACCTAACCGAACTCTGAAAAACACATTCCTACTGCACATGCATGAGGTAAGTTTAGTATGGAAAGAAGTACAGTATGACACTTTCTGGTAAGTATAGTATGGGAAAAAATACAATATGAAACATTCTGGTAAATATAGTATGGAAAATAGTACAACATGAAACATTTTGACTACTTACAGCAAGTCCCTGGCCACCTCGATGAATAACCGCCTCCTCTCGGACTCTGACAGTAAGAACGATTTCCTGAAGCACTTGCACTACACTCTTCCTGAAGTCTTGCACTGAACTTAGTCACTAACACACAGAAGTCCGTTCTTTTCACAGTGTTCACTTTAGTCCAAATAATGTTCCATTAAATTTAAGTGTTGCACATTAACTTTTCCCAAGTTTTTTTAAGTTTCCAAAGCCAAAACAAAGAAGGTTAGTTACGTTAAATTTCTTTTCTACTTAGTTTTTTCTCCCAACTTGAAAACCTTAACACAACACACCGTTTTTTTCACTGCACAACACTCAAAATTCCCGTGTGGTCTAGTGGAGAAGTTCTTGCTGTTTATTCACTGTCAGAGCCCGAGAGTATCACTGGCAGGCGTCCAAGGGGTGCATCGGTGGGTAGTGGTGATGGCGTACCGACTACAGAAGACTCTGAAGACAGCCGCAAACTCACGTCGAGCGGTGACTCCACTGTAGCTGATGTGCTGGGCTGTGGCTCGGAGCATGAGGGCCTGTCTTGGGGAGGCAACGGAGTGGAACCAGGGCTTGGCACAGCGGGGGTCACGGGCCTGAAAAAACTGTCAATCGTTGACTGACGCAAGGACCGACGATTCTGGCGATTGATGATGCGCTGCCGGAAAGCACGCACTTCCTCCACGAGTCCCAAGGGCCCCATCTCCCTGTCGCAGTCCGGGTGTTCCAGGTAGTCTAGGACGAACTCTAGATGTTCCCGGAGTGCGCTCAGCTTGGGGATGGCTGGAGTAGTGTCCTGCTGGGCGGAGTCTGCATCATCATCGCCTTCGTCGTCGGAATCTTCAAGTTCGGGACTGACACCAGCAACCGAAGACGCGATCTCGATATCAGACAACGTCTGATACCCAGGATCGCCCTCGTCGTCGTCCAACCACTCACGAACATCGTCCACATCAACATCGTCGCCGTGCGTACGTAGCCGTGCATGGAAGTCATCCACGTCAAACCCTAGGAAATCGTACTGCACATCTGTTCCGAGAAGCAGACGAGACCAACCATTTTCAAGAGTTTTCACAGGGACTTCCTTCCATGCACTAGCCCAGTTGTACAGCGCAGACTTGATGTTGTAGCGGCGAAGGTTTTCCAAAGTCTGCTTGCCTCGAGTGTCACGTCCTTCCCTGCGCTCGTCCTCGTCCTCGAGAACCACCATCACCTCGTCCAGGAACTTCCGACGGTACAGGCGCTTTGTTGCCACGATCACTCCTTGGTCCATTGGTTGAATGAGAGCAGTCGTATTAGGTGGCAGAAACATGCACCTAATACGGCCATTCTCAGCAACCAAGTCCTTGTCGCACGGGTGGGCAGGTGCATTGTCGAGGAGAAGGAGAGCCTTTACCTGGTCGCGAGGAATTCCCAGTGTCTTCGTCTGGTAATGTATGACCTCCTTGACGAAGTGATGGTGAAACCAGTCTTTGAAAATCACAGCTGTGAACCATGCTTTCAAAGAATGGTACCATACGACAGGAAGGACATCCATCACCCCACGAAGGCACCGAGGCTGCTTTGCACGGCCAACAATAACGGGCTTAAGCCGGTGCATGCCGTTAGCATTGGCACAACACAAAGCAGATATCCGTTCCTTAGAAAGCTTGCGGCCAGGTACACGCTTCTCCGTCTCATCGGCGAGAGTGTTCGTTGGCACCGAGCGATAGAATAGGCCAGTTTCGTCAGCGTTATAGACTTGACCGAGAGTGAGGCCCTCCCTGTCGATCAAGCCTTTCACCTTGTGCCGAAACTCGTCCACTCCATCCTCGTTAGCGTCCAGTGCTTCGCCATGTGCTTTACGGTTAGTAAGGCCATGTCGCAACTTGAACGCGAAGAGCCAACCCTCGGATGCCTTGAAGTCTAGGGCGTCGTGAAGCCTTGCAAACTTCTCAGCAGCAGCCTTCAGCTCCGTTCCACGTACCATCACACCAGCTGCACGTTGCTGTCGATACCAAATCAACGTGGAGCGGTCGATCTCTGCATACTTGGGAGTAGACATAACCTTCCTCTCCACGTTGCGTTTGCTTCTCGACGAGAAGTCAGCCGTGTACTGCATGAGCTTGTCTCGGGAACGCTTGATATCAAACAAAGTCGACCGGGCCAGGTTGAACTCGCGGAAAATGCGAGAGGAAGACCAACCCGCATCAACCTTCTCCAATATCTCCCGTTTCTTCTCCAGAGTCAACACCACTCTCTTCCTTTTCTCAGGAGGCGGGGCCATCATCACACACACTAAGAGTAGGGCAGAGAGCAGCAGGAGGCCTTGCAGCAAGTACGGCACCACCACAAAAGCGAGCACGTGGGCAGCCATGACGAAGAGCTTAGGTCTTGTCGCGGTGAGAGACAGGCGGGAAGTGGGGAGGATGCAGCGGCGCTCTATCGGACGTCGGAGGAATGACGAACCAAAACAATGCTCTCACGCGGCGCGCGCGGCAAGTTCAAATTACGGACGGCGAAAAATCGATTTTTTTTCCAATTTTTTTGGATTTTCGGACCATTTTGGGAATGTTTGATCCCAGGACGATAAGGTTCGGTTAGTGGGGATGTTCGGTTATTGGGCGTCCGGATATTAGAGGGATTACTGTACATTCCTCAGGTGCTCTTGGTAGGAGGGGGAGCCATGCACACACATGCCAGCACAAGGGCAAGTAACATAATCTGCTTTAAAGGTCACAAATTTTAAGATGAACTTAATGTGCACCAACTCTAGACCAGTTATTCCCTGTGACTGAGGTGGAATGGGCAGCGGCCTTTGTTTTGGCAGGCATCATTGGTGGCATTTGAGTGGCAGGGATGTTGCAGGGAGTGGCAGCAAGTTGGAAAACTTTGGTTTCCTTGCACACTGTTGGTTAATGCAGTAAGAAAGCAGATGCCACTTTAATTCAGCTAGTGGTGAATGTTTTTGGCGTATCCGAGCCAGGATTCCAACGGCTTGAATGATGTGTGAATGGAAGTGTGGCCCATTGGATTGGGCATATTTGGGTTGTCTGGATATTGCTACTCCTCACCCTGCCCTAGGGTGGGAAAGGAGTTCCGGTTAATGATGATGATGATAACGATGATTTTTTGTTTTGTTTGTCTTTTTCTGGTCGGATAATGGTGCATGTTGGGTAGGCAGCATCAGATAAATAGGGGATCACTGTAATTGAAAAATGGATCAGAACTTACTTGACCATGTATTTGGAAACAGCATACTGTATATCAAAACTGCATATCTGGGGGTCTGCTGTACTTGTATGTAGTGATTGTTATAGGTGTACTGTACTTGCAATGGACGATAATTTGGTTACGTGCATTTAATAGCTCTGCTCTAAATTTATAAGACATTAAACTCTATTGGTTGATAAGTATTCTTTTGCTAAGTGTCTTTCCCAAATGAAATGAGGAATTCCTCCTCCTTTTGGAGGCTTTCCTTGTAAAAAAAGGAAAAAAAGTAAACAGTGTAAAGTAACACCTGGATGGCATATCTAAGTTACTCTTGTTTTTATTGGTGTTGATCAGCCCCACTCTGTCTAGCAGATGCCCTTTAACCACAGGCTAGCAACTGCCCCTAAAGGGACGTCTTGTGTACAGTAGTTAACTGATGTTTCTTTGCAGCTGACAGTTCTTTGCCACAGCAAGGTGTGAGGAAAAGTGTGGAGGTTTGGTTCCTGGATGGATTGCACATATGTCTGCAGCCAGTTAACGGGCACTATGGCAGGCTCCACTTTGCCCTGTAATTTTTAGTTATATGGTTACCACCCTGCCTTGTAAGTGGTTTCCTGGGTTACAGGATACCATTAGGCCTGTCAGTCACTGTAGAGCCACCTGAAGTGGAAAGAAGAGTGGTAAAAAGTGACAGAAAGGAAAGGGAGAGGTAGGAAGAGAGGAGGGTAGACACAGTGAAAAAATTACAAGTGGGAAGGAAAATGTGGGCAGCAATACATTGGGTGGTTGGATGATGGCCACCACCACCTGTCACCAAGTTACCATTGTAATGTCTTCTTCTTCTCCTCAGATGCAGCACAAAGCTTTATTAGGGCGCTTGCATGTGCTGAACCGAATCCTGGCAACTTCACAACTACAGAGAAGTCCCACAGCTGGCCTGACATTCCATATACGTCATCATTATGGTAAATTAGTTTTGGAAGTTTTCATGTTAATAATGTTAACTGTAATTTTTAACTTAAATTGTTTAAACATGACATGTTAATTTTTCTACATGTTTTTACGGCTTATTTGGACCTGACCTCACAGGACCACTTATAGAGGGATTTTCATCCTTCAGTAACCTGAAGCTTTTGAATCCTCGTAGTTTGATCATTTTATTTTGGAAGGGTTTATCTATACTCACATATGTCACCCATGGTCACCTGGTGGCAGCTATCCACTTTGCTTGATATCTGGCAGCATGTTTGTTCAATCACTTAACTTTTATTTTGTTTTATTTCATTTTGCTTTTTTGAAGGCTCCAACATGCATGCATGCATCAGCCTTGGTCACCTAATGATGGCTGTCATGCTGCTCAGTCTCCAGCAGCCTCCCTGTTTAGTCTCTTATCCTTAAGATCACGCTTTGTGACCTCATCCCGGGTGTTTTTCAGTCTACTTCTCGCAGCTTCACCCCAAACATTAACTCTTCTCTCTTTCTGTACCCAGTTATCATCCCCCATCCTCTGCACATGCCCAAACTACCTCAATCTACCTTTCCTCATCACAACACCAATACACTCCAATCCCATCCTACCTCTCAACTCTTCCATCGTAAACCTAGTCTCCCCCCAGGCCTCGCGTTCAGAGACGCACTGCTAATCATTGCCATTTCTGTACGTTTGAAACTGTGAATATCCTCTTCCTTTACTGCCTTGGTCTCACTACCATATAGCATTACACTCCTAACACATGCTGCATACAAAGATCCTTGGCATCGAGGGAGAGCCCTTTCAATGTCAGGAGAGGCAACAGCTCACCGAACTTCTTCCTACCACTCCTCACTCTAGTCCAGGGGTTCCCAACCTTATTAGCACTGCGTCCCCCTTTGGTCGGGACTGTGTTCATGATGCTCCCCTGCCCCTCTGACGATTAAACAACGATGTTTTTATCTGTTCCATATGAATACTTAAGATGCAAGATTGCAACACTACATTTGGTTGCTCGAAATGACGGTTGTGAGGTTTTCACATCAAAGTTTCATATTCATACATTATCTTTTGGAATGCCCTATATGCATTTGAATGGCCTCGCCCTACGTTGAACTTTGATTACCCACACCCCCCCTAGCAATCTCAAACGCCCCCCCAGGCGGGCGCGCACCCCAGGTTGGGAAATGCTGCTCTTGTCACAGAGCTAGCTCCAGCCCCACCTCCAGCACATAACATGAATTCCAAATAACAAAACTTCCACACACTCAGAAAACTCACCAGCAAGTTCAGTCCTTTCACGCCTGACAGTCTCCACATGCTTTCCCTGCACACTGCACACATGAAATCAGCAATATCTTGCAGTCTACCTCTAATACTGCAGCATCTCTTATGCACCCACTTACAGCAAACACTGCACAAGATGGAATTACTTCCCACTCCCTTGTGGCAAATTGTACATGCCTCTCTCCCTCTTCTTTAACAGTACCACCACCAGCCCTAGATGCCGTCACTTTTGTTTCATTTGCATTTGCTCTTAAGCTCTTGTTCCCCATAGCATCTCTCCGCTTCCTAAATCTTACTTCTGCCTCCCTTTCATTATCTGCAATGAGCAGGAAATCATCAGCATACAACATCTCCCACGGGAGTCCATTTCTGAAATCATGTGAGAGGGCTTCAAGTACCATGATAAACAACAGGGGACTCAAGGCTGACCCCTGGTGCACACCAATATTCATGTAAAACTCATCACTCTAATCTCCATTCACCCTTACCTGGGTGCGAGCACCCACATACATAGCCATAACCACCCTAACCAGCCGCTTCTCCAAGCCAAGCTTTCTCATTGCCCACTTTACCACCTCTCTAGGGACTCTGTTAAAGGCCATCTCCATCCATCCATCCATCATCCAATCCTACACTGCCCGATGAGGAGCGTAGGAGCCCGGGACTAGGCAGCTGGTCTCGACATTTAAGATGAGAGTGACCAGCCTCACTCATTCCCGAGTGGCATTACATGAGCAATCAACCCCAACCACCCCATAGATATAAACCTTCACCAGCTCAATCAGATTGGAGCGCAATAATTACCCACTAAACCACCAGGTGCCAAAATTTGGTTATATGGTTATCACCCAGCGTAGTAAATGGTTTCCTGGTGTACAGGAAACCATTTGGCTTGTCACTCAGTGTAGAGTCACCCACAGCCAGAAGTAAGAGAAAGAATGAAGCAAACAAAGACAGAAGAGGGAGTATAAAGTCAAACGTAGGCAGAAGGACAAGGAAAGAAATAAGGAAACAACAACAGAAGAGGATGGAAGGAAAGAAGGATGGAGGAGAGGAAAGTGCAAACACCCGACAGCAACACTACATAATCAACAAAAACAAAGTACAGTTCCCTTTTCTTTTCCATATATTTCCCAAAGCTGTCAAACAATGAATATGGCATCAGTGGTCCCTTTGCCTGGCATAAATTGAAACTGTATCTCATAAATGTTCACTCTTTCTCTAGTAATACCTTCTAGAACTCCCTCCATTACCTTCGTTATTTGCTATAAAAACTTTGTGCCTCTGTAATTTCCTCTTTCCAGGGCATCGCCCTTCCATTTGTACACATTAACAATTACACTCTTCAACCAGTCATCTGGGACAACACACTCATATATAATTGTATTTATCAGGTCATTGACTAACCCCACTCCTGTAACCCCTGAGGCTTTCAGCATTTATGCAATCAACCCAGACACACCTGCTGCCATCCCCACCTACATTCTTCCTATTGCCCTGCTCAAAGTAGCAGCAGCAATCAAAAGCCAAGGGCCAAACACTGGATCTGCTGGCTCCAAACCTTCCCTGTCCCAGTCAAACTCCTCATTCAACAACCGGTTGTAATACTCTCTCCATGCATCTTTAATATCCTCGCCGTTCATCACTACCTTTCCTTCATCATCCAACACACAGTGCTTACCTATGATGTCCCTATTCTCCCTCTTCATGTGATTTGCCACCTTAATTATCATATTCCACACTATTAAGGTCGTCAAGTAAAAGTCTGTAAGACTAAGTCTTTGCCCTGTAAACCTCTTTTCTTGCAGTATGCCTGGAAACCAAGTATTCCTCTTTGTTACCACCCTTTTTCCATTCCCTGAAAAGCCTTCTTTTCTCTTTAAACTTTGAGATTATTATGTGGAGCCTCATTCTGCAAACATAAACTCACATATAAGGAGAGCTTTATTAAGCTTACATGAAACTGTAGGGTAGGACTATTAGTTAATTGGGCTCCCCTTGTGTGGTCAAGTAAAATTAGGGAGGGAATTCAGCTACAACTATGGATTCTTAATTGATTGTCACTCTGAGATGAAGGCAGGAGCTAGCAAAGTGAATGAATGGGAAGGTATGTTATAGATAAGGTTAGGCAAGTTTCACTTGCCCAAGACCATCTATCAGTCTGTTTGTGTCAATCCATCCATCTATCTATCTATCTCTATCTCTCTATCTGTCTGTCTGTCTGTGTATGTATGTGTGTATCTATCCATCTGTTCATTTATCTGTAGCATGATGCCGTCATAATCTTGGAAAGGGGAACCACAAGCAAATTACCTCCATGTCACCCTGCCCTCTGCCGTCAGACTGTACTCCCTCCATCTTGCACCCTACCCACTCATGTGTAATCAAAATGCCTATAATATGCTGTCCTATAACACTAATGATCCATAACATGGTAGGCATGTGATTAGGCCCTAAAAGTTGCCACAATGGAAATATATTCGCTGTAGTGCTAGGAGGAGGCCGTAGCACGGGCCGAACAGGGTAGTACTCCCGAGGGGAATGGGAATGCTGGTGATAGGGAGAGCTGGAGCTCCTGTTTCACTAGCTATCTAACCATCCCCCTTTGCTGACCTTTTCAGTGTGACAGTAACATGGAGAGTAGACCAGCATACTCTCCCAAACATTTCTTCTAACTATGTATGCACTACACCACATGCACTTTACATTTCACACAACGTATCCCACTGCGTTACAGGGGTTGGCACCAGCAAGGGCATGCGGCCAGAAAACTTTGTCCCCGCTACCTAGTGGTTGACTTCTGGGGGGAGGCGTGGCGGGGGTTCTGCCGGCATAGATCGTGGGTCCAGAGCGAGATGGGGCTTGGGCCTGTGCTAGAGGGTACATGGCATTGCGGTTCCCAGGCTGCCGCTTCCGCCCAATAGAGAGGGGCCCAAACCTGGGAGTAGCGTCCCAGGAGGCTGCCCTATCAGTGGGTGTATAATGGCGGGATAGTTGCAATGCCAAGGCACGCTTGGAGGGTGTCCCTGCAGCTGTCCTGGCAGGGTGCCCCGAGGCCACTACCACAGCCACTGGTAAGCTGGTGGGCTAGGGGTCTCAGATCCATTGCCTGGACCTGGGACTGTGCAGTGAGTGGGACCTGTGCTATGTCTGTCCCCCTTTATTAATACTGAAGATGAAAAAACAAAATAAGTTTCAAAGCAAGCCTGAGGACAGTAAATCACCCATGGGGATGAGGGTGGGTTCATGGAATGTGAGAAGTTCGAGGGGAAGAGCGGGGTAAGTCGTTGAGGCATTCAGTAGGAGGTGGGTGGATGTGGCGTGTTTGCAGGAAGTCCGGTACAGGGGTGGATCAGCCAGAAAGATTGCTGGGAAGGACTGTTGCTATAAGTTGTTTTGGCAAGGGGGGACAGACGGATATGGAGGTGTTGGTGTGATGGTTGCAGAGAAATGGGTGGAATATGTTATGAATGTTTTGAGAGTAAGCGATAGGATATTGGTAGTGAAAAGTCTGTTGGGTAGAAAGGTAGCTGCGATTATATCGGCATATGCACCACAGGCAGGATTGGATGAAGCAGAGAAAGATAGATTTTGGGATGATTTAATATGTGTAGTGGGTGGTATGCGGGATGATGAGATAGTGATATTGGGTGGGGACTTAAATGGTCATGTAGGTGAAGCAGCACAAGGTTATGAAGGAGTGCATGGGGGATGTGCGTATGGTCTAAGGAATGCAGAAGGGGAAAGGATACTCGAGTTTGGGGAGGCAACGGACATGATTGTGTGCAACACATATATTAGGAAAAGAGACAGTAGGTTAATTACATATGAGTCTGGGGGAAATAGCAGTCAGATAGATTATTTTCTGGTTAGGAGGGCTGATAGGAGGTTAGTGAGGGATGTTAAAGTTATAGGAAGTGAGGAGTGTGTGCAGCAGCACAAACTATTGATTTGTGATATGGTGCTTAAAGAACAGTTGATGAAAAAGAGGACTTATGTACCTAGAAGGAAAATATGGAAGCTGAAAAACCAAGTAGTAAGGGATGCCTTCTATAGCGAGTTGAGGAGAGTGGTGGCTGAACAGGGAGCTGTAGACAGAAGCGTTAATGAACAGTACAGAGCCCTCAAGAACAATCTTTTGAGAGTTACTGATGTAACATGCGGTTGGACAAGAGGACCACCAAGACATAAAGTAACTTAGTGGTGGGATGAGGGTGTAGAAGCTGCAGTTAAGGAGAAAAGAAGGCTTTTCCGGGAATGGAAGAAGGGTGGTAGCAAAGAGGATTATTTGGCTGCCAAGCGAAGGGCTAGAAGAGAGGTATACAGGGCAAAGTCTTAGTCACAGAGACTATTGCTTGATAACCTAAATCGTGGGGAAAGGAAAAATATGATATTTAGGGTGGCAGGTGAAGTGAAGAGGGATAATCGGGATATTATAGGTGAGCAGTGTGTGAAGAATGATGAAGGAAGGGTAGTGGTGAACAGTGAGGATATTAAAGATGCATGGAGAGAGCATTATAGCCGGTTGTTGAATAAGGAGTTTGACTGGGACAGGGAAGGTTTGGAGCCAGCAGATCCAGTGTCTGGCCCTTGGCCTTTGATTGATACTGCTACTGTGAGTGAGGCAATAGGCAGGATGAGGGTGGGGAAGGCAGCAGGTGTGTCTGGGTTGACTGCCGAAATGCTGAAGGCCTCAGGCGATATAGGGGTGAGTTTAGTCACTGACCTGATAAATAGGATTATTTATGAGTGTGTTGTCCCAGATGATTGGCTGAAGAGTGTAATTGTAAATGTGTATAAAGGGAAGGGTGATGCCCTGGAAAGAGGAAATTATAGAGGTATAAAGCTTTTAGATCAGATAATGAAGGTAATGGAGAGAGTTTTAGAAGGTATGATTAGAGAAAGAGTGAATATTGATGAGATGCAGTTTGGGTTTATGCCAGGTAGGGGGACCACTGATGCTATATTCATTGTTCGACAGCTTCAGGAAAAATATATTGGTAGGAGAAGGGATCTTTATTTTGTTTTTGTTGATTTGGAAAAGGCCTTTGACAGAGTCCCTAGAGAGGTGGTGAAGTGGGCAATGAGAAAGCTTGGCTTGGAGGAATGGCTGGTTAGGGTGATTATGGCTATGTATGTGGGTGCTCACACCCAGGAAAGAGTGAAAGGAGATTTGAGTGATGAGTTTTCCGTGAATGTTGGTGTGCATCAGGGGTCAGTCTTGAGTCCCATGTTGTTTATCATGGTACTTGAAGCCCTTTCACGTGACTTTAGAAACGGACTCCCGTGGGAGTTGTTGTATGCTGATGATTTGGTGTTGCTTGCAGAGAACGAATGGGAGGCAGAGGAAAGGTTTAGGAAGTGGAGGGATGGTATGGGGCACAAGGGTTTAAGGGTAAATGCAGATAAAACAAAAGTGATGATATCTAGGGTTGGTGGCGGTACTGTCAAAGACAAGGGAGAGTGGCCATGTGCAGTTTGTCACAGGGGCGTGAGAAGTAATTCCATCTTGTGCGGTGTGTGTGATAAATGGGTGCATAAGAGATGTAGTGGTATCAGAGGTAGACTGCGAGATTATGCTGATTTTATGTGTACGGCATGTCGGGGTGAGCAGGTGGAGATTGTCAGATGTGAAAGGATTGAACTTGCTGGTGAATCTCTTGAGTGTGTGGAAGAGTTTTGTTATTTGGGAGACATGTTGTGTGCTGGAGGTGGTGCTGGCTAGGGTGAGAAGTGGTTGAAAGAAGTTCAGGGAGCTCTTGCCTCTCCTGACATTGAGAGGACTCTCCCTACGTGCTAAGGGATCTTAGTATGCAGCATGTGTTAGGAGTGTAATGCTGTATGGTAGTGAGACCTGGGCAGTGAAGGAGGAGGATATTCGCCCGGCTCAGACATACAGAAATGACAGTGATTAGGTGGATGTGTAGTGCTTCCCTGCTTCCAAGGTCTGGGAGGGCTGGGTTCACGATGGAAGAGTTGAGAGGTAGAATGGGACTGGAGTGTATTGGTGTTGTGATGAGAAGAGGTAGATTGAGATGGTTTAGACATGTGGAGAGGATGGGGGATGATAATTGGGTGAGGAAGGTGAGAGGTGTTAATATTGGGGGTGGGGTTACGAGGGGTAGACTGAGAAAGACATGGGACGAGGTCATTAAGTGTGACCTCAGGGTTAAGGGACTGAACAGGGAGGCTTCAATGGATCGTGCAGCATGGAGAGCCACCATTAGGTGACCAAGGCCGATGCATGCAAGCATGTTGGAGCCTTTAAAAACAAAACGAAGCACAGATGAAGTATCCTGAGAATTAACCCCTAAAAGACAGGTGTCTGCACATGCTGTCCAAGGGTACTAAGGCCAAAAGGACGGGTGTCAGCATATGCAGTCATGCCCCTCCAAACCCACCCACACACCACCCGCAACCCACCCCAGCTCTTGCCCCCCCACACTTACCCCCCCTGCCATCCTCCCCACTACCCCCCAAATCCCCCCACCATCCCTCAACCCCTCCACAACCCCCTACCACCCCTAACCCCACCCTCTCCACTCTCACCCCCATACCCCTTAAAACCCCCTAAAACCCCCATCCCCCCTATCACCCCCATTCCTCCCTACCACACCCTACCAACCCCCCACTCCCCCACCATCCTCCCACTAACCCCCCACTCCGCCATCATCCCCCCAATACCCCCCACCATCCTCAACCCCTATCCCCCACACCTTACTGCCCATCCCCTACTGCCCACCCCCTACCCCCACCACCCCAAACTTCCTACCCTCTACATCCCCCACCCCCTCACCCCATACTCCCAAGCCCTCCACACCCCCCAAATCATCCCACCCCTCCAACTCCCACTGCCACCCCCACCCTTTTCCCCCCACCCCCATCTCTCCCACATACCACCCACACCCATTACCCCCCATCCCCACCTTATCCCGTACACCGTACCCTGACTGCCCCCAAGCACCCATCCCCCCCTCCCCACACCACCCCATAACCCTCCACCCCCTCCACACACACACCACCACCACCACCCCTCACAAATCCCCCACCATATTGCACCAGCCGATTATGTCCGTCCTGAGCACATGTCAAAACATTCAGATGCCTGTCGTTTAGGGGTTAAAGTTCAGCATGGCGAAGAATTTTCAGTATGAATCAGATCTTGGCTGTTTTCCATTCATTACATATCATGAATATTGTTATCACTTAAACACTAGAGCACTTTTTTTTAATTGTTTAATTTTTTTATTTTGGACCAATGATAGATATGGTAGGCCATCCTACATAAAAACATTACGATCATAAATGTCACAAGCTGCATGCAAATGTTGTCCTAACATTTGCAAATACTGGTCAGTGTTCATTTTCTGCGGGAGGAAATACAAGCTACTTCTCCTCATAACACCACAAAAAAAAAAAAAAAAAAGATCATTCAATGGTTTGGTCATTTTGTAGTTTTTCGTGTGTGCTAGTGATCCTACCTGCCATCTCCTTGGAAGCCTTCCCCCAACACCACTCAGTTTAGCGCACTGGGATGAGCTCTTATCACACCATATGACATGCCCAGTACATCGGTGTCCCGGGGCGATATTTGTGGGCAACTTCAAGATGAGCCTGCAGTTTTTCTGGCAACATAGCAACAGGCTAGTTCATCTCATTTAGGGATGATGTTGAATGCTGTGGTGTGATACATTCCTAGGATATCAGAGTTGTGAGATGTACGCCTGTAGATTTATCATCAGGATCTCAGGTTACTCTTCAATAAACTCTGTCTTCCCCACTGAATATTTTATTGAGGAGCTTAGATGTTACACCTATGGAGTGTAGTTTGTCTCTCACTTCTCTTACAATCTTTCAGAGCACAGGTAGTTTCCTTTGTGTTTGTTGTCCAGTGTCACCCCTAGCCTGTTTACAGAATGTCTGCTGTTCTCAGTCAGATTCACAGATGTGCCAGCATGAAACGTCTAGTTGCTTACTGTTACAGGGTGGTTTATCACTAACTGTGCTGCTGTCATGCCAGGGGTTTTGTGTACTTCTCTCCATGCAAGACTATCTGTGACCTTAGAAGTCTTGTGTGGTCGACAGTCGACTGGAACATGGATTTAATGACAGGAATTGAACAGCTGGTAGGCCACTTAATGAAGTTTCCAGTCTGCAGTGTTACAATCTGGCAGTTTGTTTAACAGGGAACTTTTCTTGTAAAGTGAGAGTACAGTACTGACCTTTTTCTCATGTGACATGCTCCTACCAGGCATCTTGAGAAAGTACTTGGAAAAACTAAGGGTCCACAAAAAACACTTTATAAACCAGACGGACAAGCTGAATACAGTGCACATACTCCCTCCTGTGATGAGAGCTTCATGAGCACCGAGGGCTTGTGGCGGGCAGAATGTGACGGTGAATCTAGAGTCACCACTTATAGTCAGACATCAGTTGGTGAATTTCAAAGATTGGAAAATACCAAAAAATCATTCTAAACTTTGACTTTATCTCAGAAGGATGACTGTTGCAAAACTTTGTGTGTGTGTGTGTGGTGGCAGTGGCGGTGGTATGTCTGGGTATAAGTTCATCAGGCTACTGTTCAGCTCTCCCCACATCTGGTATGTCTGGGTATAAGCTCATCAGGCTCTCCCCACTTCTGGTGTTCACCCAGTAACTTCCTATGTTAGCATCTCATGACTCATGCTGCCCGAACACAGCTGCTTGGACATGTTAAATCTGAGCTGATGAAAGAAGAGGAACAGTAGCTGTTTTTCACCATGAGAGGCAGTTGTTTGTGCATTTTTTTCTTACTCCCCCCCCCTCAAGATGAGTGAAGATACTGAAAATTTGAGTGATGAGTATCTGCCAGATGAAGACGAAGTTGATAAAGATGATCATCTTTCTGATTATGATCTGAGTGAAGTAGAAGAGATACTTAGAAGAGCAGGAAGTGGAGGGTGACTGGGTGTTTGTGTCCAGTGTGTTTGAAGACCATCATCCACAACCCAAGCCACAGTTTACTGATATGTTCTCAGGTGTAAATCCTGCATTTGGTTCCACGCCTTTCCTCACTGCAGTTGGTGCTATTAAATATTTTTTTGATGATAATGTGATGACAGGAGGTATAGTGGAGATATCCATCCCCAGTAAAAAAAATAAATGGGTTGATTGCTCTTGGAATGCCACTAAGGGATGAGTGAGGCTGGTCACTCTCATCTTAAATGTCGGGACCAGCTGCCTAGCCCCAGGCTCCTACGCTCCTCATGGGGCGATGTAGGATTGGATGATGATGATGATGAAAAGGAAAAGAAAAAACAGAAACTCTACCAATGATTAGTTTTTATGAAAACTTCCATGGGGGTGATGGAGTTCACATGATAACACACGTGCTCCGGGGAAAGACACATTTGTGAGTAAGGTATGCAAGATACCACACACCATTAGCTAAAATACATAGCCATGTATACTTAGACTGTGGAAGGTATATACTAAGGCTTTATTTGTGCTTTTGTAGCATTATGGAGTATTATTATTATTATTATTATTATTATTATTATTATTATCATCATCATCATCATCATCTTTATATTATTTATGTGAGTACATTTAAGTGCATGGGTAGTGTGATGAGTGCAGATGGAAGTTTGGAGGAAGAAGTGTTTGAAAGGATACAACAGGGAAGAATGGTTGCCGGTTCTTTGAAAGCAGTGATAAGTAATAGGGAAGTGATCATAGAGGTAAAAAAGTTGCTATATGATGGTATTGTGATATCAGCTCTAATGCATGGAAGCGAAGCTTGGATGTTGTTGGAAGGACACAAATCAAGAGTGAAAGTACTGTAGTGGAAATGAGTTGTTTGAGAGGAGCATGTGGAGTTAATGAAGAGACAGACTGACAAATGAGGAAGTGATGAAACATTGTGGTGTGGATGTGGATGTAATAGAAAGTGTAAGGAGAAATACAGTTAGGTGGTTTGGCCATGTGGAGAGGATGGAGAATGAGAGACTAACAAGGAGAGTGTACGTGAGTGAGGTGGAGGGATCGAGTGGAGAGGTATATGAGAGAGGGGAGTGAGAGGGAAGGGGAGATGGAATGATGGAGTGGAGAGGTATATGAGAGAGGGGTATGTGAGCTGGGGGGAGGACAGCAAAATGATGGGGGACAGGGTGGCCTGGAGGTGATTTGTTTGTGGTCACCCCTTACAGCATTAAGGCATCTGGCAATAGATAGATAGATTAATTATAATTAAATTAAATAACATTAATGATTCCTGGTGTATGGAATTTCATTTTTTATGTTAATAAAAATTTTACATAAAAGGACTGAGGACTGAGTCGGTGCAAGGTCCTTGCTTTAGAGAGGAACGTGACTGTGACTGTTGGTTCATTTTGCCTACCTAAGCTGAATAAAAAGTCACAGAAAATAGCAGGAATATGGGAAAAAAAAACTTTCATGTGGCTGAAGTGGTTATCAGTCCCATTTTGACTACTCTTGAGTTTTTTACACTTTTGCCGTACTAAAGCCTTTCACCTGTATGTCAGTTTGGGCATGAGCACATGCTCATGCTTTCCTCATGCAGCTTCCATATTCATTCCTCTTGTTAGTATTAAGACTTTCTTAGCATTGGGCACATTTCTTCCATGAACCATTCTGCTTTCGATTTCGTCTAATCATTAAACTTGCTTTTCTATCAGTGTACTGCATCGAGAAACTTAAATGGCATTTACCAATTTAGTTTTCTGTCCAATCACCAGTACATCAAGTTGTGAGTCACCTTTTCTATCAATAGCCAATACTCTGTTCTTATCTGCATTTACTTTTAAACCATGCCACTCACAGGTATTTTCAAAACTCTGAACTAGTCTGCAAGGATGGTTTATCTCTGAGGTGGAACTGAGAAATGTGAAAGCATGAAAGAACTGTACATGATACTGTGGCTCATTTCACTGGATACTTTGTTAATTCGTGATAGTACTTTCCTTCTCTTATTTTTGCATCTTGTCTGCACTCCTGTGTTAGTGAGAAATATGGTTAGAATGGTGAGGATGATGAAAATGTAAGGTACATTTTTATTTTTCCAGATTCCTCCAGAGTAACAATTGGTGATGTTACAAAGCATCTCAGTGACCCAAAACATCCAGAGCTTGTTCCTGTCAGTTATTGTAAGTATACTGTCTTGGACCATATTTTGCATAAGATAGGTTGGGGGGCTGAGTGGGTAACTGACCTATTCATATGTTTGCTGTCGTTTTATTCCCTCTTTCATTTGAATTTTCTTGCTTCCACACTAATCACTTCATTCTTTTTTTTAATCCACTGTTCTTTTTACTTACACATCCCACCAAGCTGTACCTTTCTTACTTGTGGATATCCTTGCAGCACCATACTCAGCTTTAGCTTTTCTAACCAAATACTTTTTGTATGCACTTCTCAGAATTTACATATACATTTTCTCTCAGTGAGCGACCCGAAATACTCTTCTTGCCCTGTTGTTAGTTAATTGGTGTTTTAAAAATCATCTTCTCTTGGCTTGACTTTGCACACATCTCAGTCATGTATTAGCTGAGCCTCCACAGCATCCTCTCACTGCCCTCATACCAACATTCCCAAGTATCCTTCTTTCTGCTTGAATGTAATTATGTCATCATCATCATCATCATCAATTTTATGTGTGCTGCCATGTTAATTATGTCATCTTCATCATCAGTTTTATATGTGCTTCCATGAAACATGAGTCAGATTGATTCACCTGATAGCTGTTGCCACCTTGCTTTATGCTGCACCATCACTGTTTGTACTTTGCACCATCTCTGTTGTAATACCGTTAGATCTAAGATTGGTACACACTGGCTTGTCC
The DNA here is from genome assembly GCF_032717465.1 of Coenobita brevimanus. NCBI lineage: Eukaryota > Metazoa > Arthropoda > Malacostraca > Decapoda > Coenobitidae > Coenobita > Coenobita brevimanus. The sequence continues at coordinate 42,215,811 of NC_137037.1, forward strand.
TATATCTACAATGGTCTGCCTACCCATCAGCAGCCAAGTATCAGCAAGAAAGAGTCACAAGTCACTCGCTTTACAGTCAACCATCATGTGATCCTTTGCTTATATGATCTTAAACATTTTAGCACCATTTTTTTTTTTATACGATTGCCACTTTAGATACATGAGCACTACGATTCCCTGTGAAGCACTTTTTTTGTTTTGTTTTACAATCACCAATTTTACATATAATGATTGCATTGATCCCTTTGTTCAGTATACAGTCAGTTGTGTCGTGGGTTTTTCGTGATCATAACCTGATTGTTTAGGGAGGTTGACATTCATTACAATTATGGTAGTTAGGGTTCATTTAAAATTCTCTTCAATATCTTTGTATTATTAATATTTATGTGCTTGTTTGTATATAAAAGTTGTTTTAATGCATTTCCCTTTTCCCCACTTGTCTTTCAGTTATCATTCATCAGTATTCCCCCACCCATTACAGTATATAATTCATTGGGCCATTTTCAGATATCCCATTCAATTCCCCTATCACAAACAGAATGTAATTATATCTTGGGCATTTGTGAGAGTCTTGACAAAGTTGTCGGTATATAGAATGCCTTGAAAACAGCTTCCTCTGTCACCCAACACTGCAGTACACTAACATATTCGTATACAGTAAACCCTCGGTATACCGAACCCTCTTTTAACAAATTTCGGTTTTAACAACCACCTTGAGCTGGTAGAACATTATGTTTGTTAAACAAATATTGTTCGGTAAAAAGAATGGAGTTGTGGGAAACACCGACCAGTGTGGGGTCCCAACACACACACAAGCGTGCACTCAAGATGTAAGGAAGGCCCCAGGACTGGATGGATTTTCTGATTGGGCACTGATGGAATGCAGAGAAAAACTGGGTGATAAGATTCACGGTTTAATTGTGTGTTCTCTGGTAGAAGGGAAAGTTCCTTGGGAATGGAAGAGGGCCAATGTGAGACCAATTGTTAAGGGAGGAAACAAGGAAGAACCCCTGAATTGAACCAATAATGAAAGTGAGAGAAGAGAAAAATGTGGGAGTGTTGGTCCAGGATAGTTTGTCACCTGAAAAACACATTAACTTGATAGTTAGAAAGATGTATAATCTCTTGACTAACATAATAACAGCATTTCATTACATGGATGGGATGATGTAAAAAATTGATAGTGGCCATGATCTGCCCCAGGTTGGATTATGTGGCAGTAGTGTGGTCCCCACACAAAAAGAATGATATAAACAAGATGAAGAGAATACAAAGAACAGAACCCAAGATGGTCCCTAACCTGGCAGACCTGCCATGCAGAGAGAGGCTGGAAAAGCTGGATCTTCCTTTCTTAGAAGAAAGGAGAGAGAGAGGGGCAACGTGATTGCAGCATTCAGGGCCATGATGGGAGTAGATAAAATTGACAGAAAAGATCTGTTTTTATGGGATGGGAGAATCACAAGAGGACACGGACTGAAACTGAAAAAGCCAAGTTGCTTGAAGGATATAATGAAATATAGTTTTCCCTATAGATGCATAGACCTGTGGAATAGCCTGGACAAAGAGATTGTCCAGTGTAAAAACTTAGAATTTACAAAAATACTTTGAGAGGAAGAAAGGAACTTCGAATAAGGTATAATTTATAAATGTTAAGAAGGACCTAAGTTGTTTTACAGGTTTGTTAATGGCAGATTGAAACAAAATGAAGGAATCAACAAGCTGAGAGTAGAAGGAGAGGTCTCTAAACATGCGGCAGTGCTAGCTGAAATAATGAACAAATGCCTCCAATCAGTTTTCACTAAAGAAAGTGATTTTGTGGAGGGGGAGGGGGTTACTAGATGTGTAGTGCTAAAAGATATAAAAGTGGAAGTGCAGGAAGTATATAAATTACTGGGAACCCTAGATGTAAGTAAGGCCCCAGGACCAGATGGAATCTCTAATTGGGTACTGAAAGAATGCAGAGATCAACTGGTGGATAAGATCATGGTTTAATTGCGTGTTCTCTGGAAGAAGGGAAAGTGCCTCGGGAATGGGAGAGGGCCAATCCAGTTTACAAAGGAGGGAATAAGGAAGAATGCATGAATTACAGGGCAGTGTCCCTGACCAGGATGGTTGCAAAATTATGTGAGAGAATCTTGAAAGACATGTATAAGATATCTGGAGGAGATAGACATTTTGGCAGAAAGTCAGTATGGATTCAAAACTGGAAAGTCATGTGTCTCTAATTTGCTTTGCTTTTACACAGGAGTGATTGGTGTGCTACAGGAGAGAGATAGCTGGGTGGGTTTTGTGTAATTATATCTGGAGAAAGCCTTTGACAAGTTACCCCACAAGCAACTAATGTGGAAATCGGAGCACATTAAAATTTCTTCAAGTGATCTTTTTTCTGCCATCACTGGCCTCAATAGTAACAAGGCATATGGGCCTGATAGGGACCCTCCTGTTGTCCTCCTAGGTAAGCACTTTCGCCTTTGTCTATGAGCTTGTACCTTTCCCTCTTGCTGGAAGTTTGCTCTCATTCAGCCTGTTCCAAAGAAAGTGGACCATTCCTAACCCTTTAACTATCATCCAGTTGCTTTAACATCCTATGTCTCAAAAGTTTTCAAGTCTGTTCTCAACAAAAAAAATTGTAATGAATCTTTCCTATCACAACCTTCTTTTTGATCGTCCGTATGAGTTCTGTCAGGGATGCTCCACTGGTGTCCTACCTACCTTTCACCTTCCTTTCAGACTCCTGGTCATCCTCCTTTCAGGACTTTGGAATAGCTTTGTCATTGCACATGACATCTCAAGTGCTTTTGATCATGTCTGGCATAAATCTTTAATTACCAGACTGCCCTCCTACGGTTTCTATCCTTCTGTGCCATCTTCTCTAGCTTCCTTTCTGGTTGTTCTATAGCTGCTCTTGTAGACAGCCACTCTTCTCTTCCTAGATCTATCAACAGTGGTGTTCCTCAGGGCTTCGTCCTATCACCAGCTCTCTTACTTTTATTCATCAATTACCTAAGCTGTACATCTAACCCTGTCCACTCATACGCTGATGATTCCACCCTTCATCTCTCCATTCGGTTCCCACAATGTCCTTCTCAACAGTTACTTCAGCAAACAAGGGATGAGACTGTGTGCACACTTAATGTCTGACTTGGCTCATATCTCTGACTGGGATAAAGTATTCTTGTTGTTTTTAATGCATCAAAGACTTGGTTCTTGCACCTATCAACCCAACAAAATCTTCCACAGGAGTACCCACTAATGCTTAATAATATCCAGCTCAATCCTGTATCATCCTTAAACATACTTGGTGTTTAATTCTTTCAGGACTTATCTTGGAAAGATCACATTACATCTCCTGTAAAATCTGCTTCCAAGAGATTGGGTTGCCAAGCTGACTCCCTACCTTCTTTACCTGTGCACAGTTTTTTTATTTTATACATGGGTTAGTGCCCCTCCCCGGAAAACAACTAACTAAAAAAACAAACAATAAGCCTCAGACAAGGACTGACCAAACGATGACGACCAAGGACCGGACAAAGGACATGGTTATTGGAACGTGGAATGTAAGGGGAGCGAATGATGAGGTGAAAGAGAGAGAGATTGGCCAGGTGCTTGAGGGTGTGAAAGTGGATGTATGTGGAATAACTGAAACAAAATGGAGAGGAGAAAGTGTGAGAGAATGGGAGTATGGATGGAGTATATGTGCAGGAGTAGGTGAGAATGAGAGGGCAAAGGAAGGAGTATGTATAGTTGTGAGTAAAAGATGGAAGAAGAGACAGTATGGATCAGTTGGGTCAAGGATTGTGTGGGTAAAGTTGAAAGTTGGAATACAAATGTGGGCGATTGTGTGTGTGTATGCGCCAACGCAAGATCGTGCTAGAAGAGTGAGAAAAAAGTTGTGGACAAATGTAGAAGTGTGCATGGAAAAGTTTGGAAGGAATGAGAGAGTGTTTTTGATTGGTGATATGAATGGAAAAGTTGGGACTGTGAAGGTGGATGGAATAGTTGGTGAGTGGGGTGTGCCTGCTGAAATAGATGAGAATGGGAGTGCGTTAGTGGACATTTGTGCTGGGAGGGGGTTGGTGATAGCCAATACCCTCTTCAGGCATAAATTGATCCACAGGTATACATGGCGAGTGATGAGAAGGGTGGGTGGTGAACTGAATGAAAGGAAGGCAATGATTGATTATATGTGTGTGGATGAAAGGATGCGAAGATGTGTAATGGATGCAAGAGCTTATAGAGGTTGGGGGAGTGGACTTTCTGACCACTACTTGGTGGTGGCCAGAATTAGAATTCAAGTAAGATGGAGGAAAAGAAGAAGGGAAAGACGAGAGGAAGGAGTAGTTGCAAGGAGAGTGAAAAGGTTACAAGATGATGAGAAAAAGGCAGAGTATAAGAGAGAAGCAGAGGAACGATTAGGCAAATATGAATTGGAGCAGATGGGAGACGTGGAAGGTGTGTGTAGGATATTTACAGAAGAAATATGTGCAGCATGTGATGTGGTGTGTGGAAGGAAGAGAAGACGGAGGGGGGTGCAAGGAACAGCGTGGTGGACTGAAGAGGTGAGACAGGCTGTGGCACAAAAGAAGAAAGCATACAATGAATGGATGAGAAATAGGGGCGTGGAAGAAGTTGAGAGGCGGAGGAGAGAGTTATATGTAGAAAGAAAGAGAGAGGTGAAACGATTAGTAAGAGAGAGTAAGAAGAGAGTGGGTGAGGAATTTGGAAGGAATTTGAGTGTAAAGTGGAGGGTCTGTAAGAAAATGTTCTGGAAAGAGGTGAAAAGAGTAAGACAGGGTGGAAGTGAAGGTAGCAGGGGAGTGAAAGATAGAAATGGTAGATTACTAGTGGAGAAGGGAGAAAAAGTGAGCAGATGGAGAGAACACTTTAAGGAATTGTTGAACATAGAGGATGGAAGTAATGCGAGTATAAGTGGCTGGGAAATGGCTGGGAGAAGGAGGGAGGTGAGAAGACAGGAAGAAATCAGTAGGATAGAAGTTATGTAAGCAATGAAGAAAGTTAAATTGGGGAAAGCCCCAGGAATTGATGGAGTGTGTGGTGAAATGCTGAAGCATGGGGGAGAGATAGTAGTAGAATGGATGTGGAAGATGTGCAGATTGGCCTGGGAGGAAGGTAGAGTCCCGGGGGATTGGAAGTCAGGTATAAGTATTCACTTGTACAAAGGAAAAGGGGAAAAAGAAGTGTGTGGTAATCATAGGGGCATCTGTCTTCTTAGTATAATAGGAAAAGTGTATGGTAGGATACTTATTGACAGAGTTAGAGAAAGAACAGAGAAATTTGTTGGAGAAGAACAGGGAGGCTTTAGGAAGGGAAGAGGTTGTGTAGATCAGATATTCATTCTTAGATCTTTAGTGGAAAAGTTTCTAGAGAAGGAAAAGAAGTTGTATGCAGCTTTCATGGATTTGGAGAAAGCATATGACAGGGTGGATAGACAAGGATTGTGGAAAGTGTTAAGAATATATGGAGATTATGGGAAGTTGTTGAATGCTGTGAAGAGTATGTACGATGGTGTGAAGGCTGCAGTGCGTGTGGATGGTGAACTAAGCGAATTTTTCTCTTTGAAAGTTGGGTTGAAACAGGGATGTGTCATGTCTCCATGGTTGTTCAATCTGTACATGGATGGTGTAATAAAAGATGTACATGGTAGGGTAGTGGATGTTGGAATGGCCCTGATGAGAGAGGATAGTGTTTGGAAACTCCCTGTACTGTCGTTTGCAGATGATACTGTGTTGTTGAGTGAAGACGAAGGGGAGCTGCAAGGCTTGGTGGATGAGTTTGGGAGAGTGTGTAAGAAATGGAATCTAAAGGTGAATGTAGGGAAGAGTAAAGTGATGGTCTTTGAGAGAGGTGAAGTCAGTGAATGTACAGCGAGGTTGGATGGTGAGGAATTGGAAAATGTGAGTATGTTTAAGTACTTGGGTAGTGTGATGAGCAAGGATGGAGGTTTGGAGGGTGACGTGCTTGAAAGGGTACAGCAGGGAAGAAAGGTTGCTGGTTCTTTGAAAGCAGTGATAAGGAACAGGGAAGTGAGCGTGGAAGTGAAAAAGTTACTACATGACAGTATTGTGATACCAACTCTAACGTACGGAAGTGAAGCTTGGACGTTGTTGGAAGGACACAAGTCAAGAGTGAGAGCAGTGGAAATGAGTTATTTAAGAGGAGCCTGTGGAGTCACATGGAGAGACAGGCTGACGAATGAGGATATAAAGGAGCGTTGTGGTGTGGATGTGGATGTGATAGGAAGCGTTATGAGGAACACACTGAGATGGTTTGGCCATGTGGAAAGGATGGAGGGTGAAAGACTGACGAAGAGAGTGTATGTGAGTGAGGTGGAGGGGGAAAGAGGGAGGGGGAGGCCGAGGATGAGATGGAGGGATGGGGTGGAGAGGTATATGAGAGAGGGGGGTGTGAGTTGGGAGCAGGGGAGTGAAATGGCGGGGGACAGGGCGACTTGGAGGCGATTTGTTTGTGGCCACCCCAAATGGGACTGAGGTGTCTGGCAATAGATAGATAGATAGACCTAAGCTGTACACATAACCCTAGCCACTCATACGCTGATGATTCCACCTTTCATCTCTCCATTCGGTTCCCACAATGTCCATCTCAGCAGTTACTTCAGCAAACAAGGGATGAGACCATGGCACACGTAATGTCTGACTTGGCTCATATCTCTGACTGGGATATAGTATTCTTGTTGTTTTTAATGCATCAAAGACTTGGTTCTTGCACCTATCAACCCAACAAAATCTTCCACAGGAGTACCCACTAATGCTTAATAATATCCAGCTCAATCCTGTATCATCCTTAAACATCAATCTATCTATCTATTGCCAGACGCCTCAATCCCGTTTGGGGTGGCCACAAACAAATCGCCTCCAAGCCACCCTGTCCCCCGCCATTTCACTGCCCTGCTCCCAACTCACAGTCTCAGGCAACAGTAAACGAAATTATCAGTAGAACATGGAAATTATCAGACAAGGAAGGGTTCAAAAATGTTTGAATAAGGATTGATGCAAATGAGGAAGAAAGAGCTAAAATAAAGGAGTCAGTAAAGGAACAATGGTAAAAAAACGAACAGAGAACGGAGGAAGAGAAGACAATGATTTATTGGAGAGTCATGGATCAGAAATTAAGGAATTGGTACCGGCAGAGAGGAGGAGAAAAGAGGGTATAAAAAACATCAAAAATAATTGGAAGGTGGCATATACTAATGTTGATGGTTTAATATCGGCAAGGTTAGAAATCAACGATTTTTTGAGTGTACATGAACCTGATGTTATGTGCTTTGTAGAGACCAAATTAAGAGAAGATATTGATGTTCATATGGAAGATGGTAAATACAAACTGTGGAGAAGAGACATAAAAGAAAAAACAGGAGGAGGAGTGATGTTACGAGTAGCAGTGAAGAGCAACATAAATGTAGATAATGTGGAAATGGGAGAAAGCAGGGTCGAAGTGATAAATATGAAATTAGAAATGAGAGAATAGCAAGAGAGATATGGCAGTAGTGTATGTTCCCCCTAAGACAGGGGCATGGAGTGATGATGAATATCAGGAAATGTTGTTAGACATGGCTAGTTATTTACAGAAAATGATTGAGAAAAACAACAATATAATTTTAATGGGTGACTTCAGTTGTAAAGAGGTGAACTGGGAGGAATGGGACTCAGGAAGCAACGAAGATTCGTGGGGCACTACATTATTAAATATAACAGTGAACAGTGTGATGACACAATGGGTCAAAGAAGAGACTCGGTTCCTAGGTGAAGACACACCAGCAAGACTAGACTTACTGTTTACCAAAGAACCCGATGTAATAGAATCCTTGGAATATCTCTGTCCTGTTGGAAAAAGTGATCATGTGGTCATTGAGTTCCAGATGATAACAGGGAACCTGGAGCCAAGAGACGAGCTTTATAGACAGGGAAGATACAGCTTTGGGAAAGCAGACTTTACAGGATTGAGAAAATTTGTCAAAAATGCAGATTGGAGAAAATTCAGAGAAACAAGGGAGATACAGAGGAAGTGGGATATTTTTTTAGGCTTCTATAATTTGGGAGTGGAAAAATTTGTGCCAAGAGTAAGCGGGAAAGAAAACAGGAAAAAAGAGTGGTTTAATAGAAGGTTTATGATAGCAAAAAAAGAGAGAAATAAGGCGTGGAACAGTTGGAAAAAGAGAGGTAACAACAGAACAAAGAACGAATTTAAAAGAACTAGAAATGAATACACAAGAATACGTAGAGAGGAAGAAAGGAATTTTGAAAAAGGTATAATAGACAAATGTAACTATGAACCCAAACTGTTTTATAGATTTGTCAGTGGCAAACTGAAACAAAAGGAAGTACAGTAATCACCAAACTGAAAGTAGAAGGAGAGGTCTATAAAGATGCAGCAATGCAAGCAGAAATAATGAACAAATGTTTCCAATAAGTTTTCACTAATGAAAAGGAGTTTGTGGAAGGGGAGGGAGTGACTAAAAATGTAGTAATAAAAGACATAAAAGTGGAAGTACAGGAAGTGTATAAATTACTGGAAACTCAAAAAGGTAAGAAAAGCCCCACGACCAGATGGAATCTCTAATTGGGTACTGAAGGAATGCAGAAAACGACTGGCAGATATGATTCACAGTTTAACTGTGTGTTCTCTGGAAGAGGGGAAAGTGCCTCAAGAATGGAAGAGGGCACATGTGGTACCATTTATAAGGGAGGAAACAGGGAAGAACCCCTGAATTATAGACCAGTGTCCCTAACCAGCATGGTCACAAAATTGTGTGAAAGAATCCTGAAAGATAGATGGATAAAATATCTGGAAGAGATAAATATTTTGGCTGATAGTCAGTCTGGATTTAGAAGTGGAAGGTCATGTGTTTCCAACTTGTTAAGTTTTTACTCAAGAGCGATTGATGTGCTACAGGAGAGAGATGGTTGGGTGGATTGTGTGTATTTAGTTCGACAAAGTACCTCATAAGAGACTAATGTGGAAACTAGAGCATATAGGAGGACTGAAAGGGAACCTCCTGGAATGGATGACAGATTTTTTGAGAGACAGACAAATGAGGACAGTACTAAAGGATAGGATGTCTGGATGGAAGGAAGTAACAAGTGGAGTCCCACAGGGCTTGGTGTTGGCGCCAGTAATGTTCCTGATTTATGTAAATGATATGGTAGATGGAGTGAACAGTTATGCAAGTCTGTTTGCTGATGATACAAAAATCTTGAGGAAGGTAGAGGTTGAGGAGGATTGTAAAATGCTGCAGGAGGATTTGGATAGGGTACACAATTGGAGCCGGATGTGGGAAATGAAATTTAATGCAAAGAAATATAGAAAATTGGAAATGGGTAAAAGTACCAAGAAGCCATCGTTGAATTATTTGATGGGTAACGAACCAGTCACAAAAACGATAGAAGGGAAAGATTTGGGAGTGCTGGTCCAGGACAGTTTGTCACTTGAAAAACACATTAACAAGGCAGTTAGAGAGACGTATAAACTCCTGACTAATATAATAGTAGCTTTTCATTATATGATGAAGAGATGATGAAAAAATTGATAGCGGCCATGATTCGCCCCAGGTTAGAATATGCAGCAGTAGTGTGGTCCCCACACAAGAAGAAAGATATAAACAAGATTGAGAAAATACAAAGAACAGCAACCAAAATGGTCCCCAGTCTGGCAGATCTGTCGTACAGAGAGAGGCTGGAAAAGCTGGATTTGCCTTCCTTAGAAGAAAGGAGGAGGAGGGGAGACATGGCTGCAGTGTTCAGGACCATGGTGGGAGTAGATAAAATTGACAAAGAAGATCTGTTTTTAGGGATAAGAGAGTAACAAGAGGACATGGAATGAAACTGAAGAAACCAAGCTATCTATCTATCTAGCTATCTATTGCCAGACGCCTCAATCCTGTTTGGGGTGGCCACAAACAAATCGCCTCCAAGTCGCCCTGTCCCCCGCCATTTCACTCCCCTGCGCCCAACTCACACCCCCCCTCTCTCATATACCTCTCCACCCCATCTCTCCATCTCATCCTCGGCCTCCCCCTCCCTCTTTCCCCCTCCACCTCACTCACATACACTCTCTTCGTCAGTCTTTCACCCTCCATCCTTTCCACATGGCCAAACCACCTCAGTGTGTTCCTCATAACGCTTCCTATCACATCCACATCGACACCACAACGCTTCTTTATATCCTCATTCGTCAGCCTGTCTCTCCATGTGACTCCACAGGCTCCTCTTAAATAACTCATTTCCACGGCTCTCACTATTGACTTGTGTCCTTCCAACAACGTCCAAGCTTCACTTCCGTACGTTAGAGTTGGTATCACAATACTGTCATGTAGTAACTTTTTCACTTCCATGCTCACTTCCCTGTTTCTTATCACTGCTTTCAAAGAACCAGCAACCTTTCTTCCCTGCTGTATCCTTTCAAGCACTTCACCCTCCAAACCTCCATCCTTACTCATCACACTACCCAAGTACTTAAACGTACTCACATTTTCCAATTCCTCACCATCTAACCTCGCTGTACATTCACTAACTTCACCTCTCTCAAAGACCATCACTTTACTCTTCCCTACATTCACCTTTAGATTCCGTTTCTTACACACTCTCTCAAACTACTTGAAGGATATCAAGAAATATAGTTTTCCTTTTAGATGCATAGACCTGTGGAATAGCCTGGACAAAGAGATCGTCCAGTCTAAAAACTTAAATGAGTTTAAAGCTAAATTTGACTTATTGAGAAACAGAGACAGGACCCCATGAATGTAGCTCATTTCCTGTATATCACAATTAGGTAAATTAAACTCAGAGTCAAATGGCCACCCCTTATGGGATTATGGTGTCTGGCAATGGGTAGATAGATAGATAGGTAAATACGCATACACAGATGATATGGAACATGCATGGCCACACATATTACCAGATATACAAATAGAAGAAGAAGTACAGGAAGAGTCAAGTAAATTAGACAGAGGAAAAGCATATGGTCCTGTCAAAATTTCAGGTTGGGTGCTACATGAATATACAGAAGAGTTAAGTAGACCAATATATTAAATATTCAGGGAATCCTTAATTCTAATTAAACTACCTGATATTTGGAAGAAAGCAAACATTGTTCCCCTATTTAAGAAAGGGAATGGACAAAATACACTCAACTACCTACCAGTTTCACTGACCATTGTTGTAAGTAAGATACTAGAGAAGGTGATAAGAAAAGTTTGAGTAAACCATCTAGAAGAACACAGTATGATAACAGAAGAGCAGTTTGGTTTTAGAAAGGGAAAAATCATATGTTACTAATCTATCAAGCTACTATGATAGAGTTACAGAAACATTACAGAAATAGGATGGGTAGACACTATCTATGTAGATTTCAAGAAAGCTTTTGACAGAGTACTGCATCAGAGACTTTTATGGAAACTGTACCATCAAGGAAGAATCCAAGGCAATCTGTACTGCTGGATGCAGGATTTTCTCAGGAAAAGGGAAATGAGAACAGTAGTAAGGGGAAATTATTCATTATAGAGGGAAGTGACCAGCAGAGTTCCATGGGGCTCAGTGCTGGCACCAATTATGTTTTTAGTATATATAAATGATACAGACAGTAACACTGGAATTGGAAGCTATCTAAATATGTTTGCTGATGATGCAAAAAGGCAAAGGAAAATTACTAACACAGATTCTTGCAGAGAGCTACAAGAAGAATTAAATAAGCTTCATGAATGGAGCAGTAAATGGCAAAAGGAATTTAATGTGAACAAATGTCATGTAATTAAGTTTGATAAAAGTGAAAAAAGACCAGATTGGGATTATAAGTTATGAAGCTCAACTCGACACATATCAGAAGGAGAGAGGGACCTAGGAGCGATTATCAGTAACAGACTATCTCTGGCTGACCACAGCAGTAAGGTACGTAACATGTATACATTGCTTGCAAATATGAGAATAGCATTCACATATATAAATGAAGACATGCTTAGCATTCACATGTATAAATGAAGACATGAGAAAGATAATAACATCATTCATCAGACCATCCCTGGAGTATGCATTAGTAGTCTGGAATCATCATCTCAAAAACGTATAGATAAGATTGAAAAAGTACAAAGGGCAGCTACAAGGTGGGTACAAAGCTTAAGCGATCAAAGCAACAAAGGAAAACTAGAAGAATTGAATCTACCAACACTACAGGAGAGAAGGAAAAGAGGAGACATGATTAAGCTACATAAAAACATTTCAAGGAAAGAGATAATGGACATAAATGAATATGTAATCTATGGGGAAGCATTGGCAAGAGGACACTGCAAAAAATACATAAAAAGAGAGGTGATAAAGACAAGGAAATTCAGTTTCCCAAATAGGGCAGTTGACCTGATAAATATGATTATTTATGAGTGTGTTATCCCAGATGATTGGTTGAAGAGTGTAATTGTAAATGTGTATAAAGGGAAGGGTGATGCCCTGGAAAGAGGAAATTACAGAGGTATAAAGCTTTTAGATCAGATAATGAATGTAATGGAAAGAGTTTAGAAGGTGTGATTAGAGAAAGAGTGAATATTGATGAGTTGGCAGTTTGGGTTTATGCCAGGTAGGGGGACCACTGATGCCATATTCATTGTTCGACAGCTTCAGGAAAAATATATTGGGAAGAAAAGGGATCTGTATTTTGTTTTTGTTGAGTTGGAAAAGACCTTTGACAGAGTCCCTAGAGAGGTGGTGATGTGCGCAATAAGAAAGATTGGCTTGGAGGAGTGGCTGGTTAGGGTGGTTATGGCTGTGTATGTGGGTGCTTGCGCTCAGGTAAGAGTGAAAAGAGATTTGAGCAATGGGTTTTCTGTGAACGTTGGTGGGCATTAGGGGTCAGTTTTGAGTCCCATGTTGTTTATCATGGTACTTGAAGCCCTCTCACGTGACTTTAGAAACGGACTCCCGTGGGAGATGTTGTATACTGATGATTTGGTGTTGATTGCAAAGAACGAAAGGGAGGCGGAGGAAAGGTTTAGGAAGTGGAGAGATGGTTTGGGGCTTAAGGGTAAAGGCAGATAAAAGAAAAGTGATGATATCTAGGGTTGGTGGTGGTACTGTCAGAGACGTGGGAGAGAGGCAATTTACAGTTTGCCACAAGGGCGTGAGAAGTAATTCCATCTTGTGCAGTGTTTATGATAAATGGGTGCATAAGAGATGTAGTGGTATCAGAGGTAGATTGCGAGATAATGCTGATTTTATGTGCATGGCGTGTCAGGGAGAGCAGGTGGAGATTGTCAGGCGTGAAAGGATTGAACTTGCTGGGGAGTCTCTTGAGTGTGTGGAAGAGTTTTGTTATATGGGAGACATGTGTGCTGGAGGTGGGGCTGGAGCTAGCTCTGTGGCTAGGGTGAGAAGTGGTTGGAAGAAGTTGAGGGAGCTGTTGCCTCTGCTGACATTGAGGGGACTCTCCCTACGTGCTAAGGGGTCCTTGTATGCAGCATATGTTAGGAGTGTAATGCTGTATGGTAGTGAGACCTGGGCAGTAAAGGAGGAGGATTTTCGCATGCTCAGACGTACAGAAATGACAATGATTAGGTGGATATATAGTGCGTCCCTGCGTCCAAGGTCTGGGGGAGCTGGGTTTACAATGGAAGAGTTGAGAGGTAGGATGGGACCGGAGTATATTGGTGTTGTGATGAGGAGAGGTAGATTGTGATGGTTTGGGATTGTGGAGAGGATGGGGGATGATAATTGGGTGAGAAGTGTTAATATTGGGGGTGGGGTTATGAGGAGTAGACCGAGAAAGACACGGGACGAGGTCATTAAGTGTGGCCTCGGGGGTTAAGGGACTGAACAGGGAGGCTGCAATAGATCGTGCAGCATGGAGAGCCACCATTAGGTGACTAAGGCCGATGTATGCAAGCATGTTGGAGCCTTTAAAAACAAAATGAAATACTAATGCAATTGATCAGTGGAATGCACTACAGAAGGAAATTGTGTGTGCCAAAACTATTAATAAATTTAAAGATATGTATGATAAAATTGGTTAAATACACTGGACAGTACAAGCTTGACTCATTCCTGTAAAGATACAAATAGGTAAGTGCAAATACGTAAGAGCACGCACGCACGCGTGCACATACACACACACACACTTAAAGTGACCTGGAAATTAAGCAAAGAGGCGGGGATGGAAAATATTATAATAAGAAAAGATCTGAATGAAGAAGAAAGAGAAGTTTTAAAATCATTTAAAGGAAGAAATAAAGGAAAAAAATGATAAAGAGGACAGAGGAAGAATGTAATACTGTACTTTTTTTTGGAGAGTATTGGATATGAAAGTAAGGAAATGGTATTTAAGGAAATAGAAGTTAAGGAAACTAAGGGGGATGGTTGTGAAAGATCAGAAGTTGAGGAAGTGGTACGGACAGAGAGTAGGAGAGAAGAGGGTATTAATAATGTCAAAAATAATTTGAAGGTGATATATACTAATGTCGATGGTTTCATATCGACAAGGATCGAAATTAATGATTTCTTAAGAGAACATGAACCTGATGTCATGTGCTTTGTAGAGACCAAATTAAGAGAAGATATTAATGTTCATTTGGGAGATGGTAAATACAAACTGTGGAGAAAAGACAGAAAAGAAAAAAAGGGAGGAGGAGTGATGATAGCAGTGAAGAACAACATAAATGTAGATACTGTGGAAATGGGAGAAGGCAGGGCTGAAGTGATATATATGAAATTAGAAACTGGAGAGAATGTTAAGAGAGATATGACGGTAGTGTATGTTCCCCCAGAGACGAGAGCATGGAAGGATGACGAATACCATGAGATGTTGTCAGATATGGCTAGCTACTTGCAAAAAATAATTGAGAAAAGCAATAATATAATTTTGGTGGGTGACTTTAATTGTAAAGAGGTGAACTGGGAGGAATGGTACTCGGGAGGCGGCGAGGATTCGTGGGGCACTATGTTATTAAATATAATAATGAATAATGTGATGACTCAATGGGTCAAAGAAGAGACACGGTTTCGAGGTGAGGACACACCAGCAAGGTTAGATTTACTGTTCACCAAAGAACCCGATGTAATACAATCATTGGAATATCTCTGTCCTTTGGGAAAAAGTGATCACGTGGTCATTGAGTTCCAGATGTTAATAGGAAAGGTAGAGCCAAGAGACGAGCTTCATAGACAGGGAAGATACAACTTTGGGAAAGCAAATTTTACAGGATTGAGAAACTTTTTTGAAAATGCGGATTGGAGAAAATTCAGAGAAACAAGAGAGATAGAGGAAGTGGGATATCTTTCTAGACCTCTATAATTTGGGAGTGGAAAAATTTGTACCAAGAGTAAGAGGGAAAGAAAACAGGAAAAAGGAATGGTTTAATAGAAGGTGTATGATAGCAAAAAAAAGAGAGAGATAAGGCGTGGAACAATTGGAGAAAGAGAGGTAACGACAGAACAAAGGAAGAATATAAAAGAACAAGAAATGAATACACAAGAATACGTAGAGAAGAAGAAAGGAATTTTGAAAAAGGTATAATTGACAAATGCAAGGATGAACCCAAACTGTTTTATAGATTTGTTAATGGCAAACTGAAACAAAAGGAAGGAATCACCAAGCTGAAAGTAGAAGGAGAGGTCTTTAAGGATGCGGCAATGCAAGCAGAAATAATGAACAAACGTTTCCAGTCAGTTTTCACTAAAGAAAAGGAGCTTGTGGAAGGGGAGGGAGTGATTAGAAGTGTTCCGGTGATGAAAGATATAAAAGTGGAGGTACAGGAAGTGTATAAATTACTGGAAACTCAAGATATAAGGAAAGCCCCAGAACCTGATGGAATTTCTAATTGGGTACTGAAGGAATGCAGAGAACAACTGGCGGATAAAATTCACAGTTTAATTGTATGCTCACTGGAAGAGGGGAAAGTGCCAAAAGAATGAAAGAGGGCAAATGTGGTACCAATTTACAAGGGAGGAAACAGGGAAGAACCCCTGAATTATAGACCAGTGTCTCTAACCAGCATGGTCGCAAAATTGTGTGAGAGAATCCTGAAAGACAGATGGAAAAAATATCTGGAAGAGATGAATATTTTGGCTGAATGTCAGTTTGGATTCAGAAGCGGAAGGTCATGTGTTTCTAACTTGTTGAGCTTTTACTCAAGAGCGATTGATGTGGTACAGGAGAGAGATGGTTGGGTGGATTGTGTGTACTTAGACTTAGAGAAGGCCTTTGACAAGGTACCTCATAAGAGACTAATGTGGAAACTAGAATATATAGGAGGACTAAAGGGGAAACTTCTGGAATGGATGAGAGACTTTTTGAGAGACAGACAAATGAGGACAGTAATAAAGGAAAAGATGTCTGGATGGAGGGAAGTAACAGGTGGAGTCCCTCAAGGCTCAGTGTTGGCACCAGTAATGTTCCTGACTTACTTAAATGATATGGTAGATGGAGTGAACAGTTATGCAAGTCTGTTTGCTGATGATGTAAAGATCTTAAGGAAGATAGAGGTTGAGGAGGATTGTAAAATACTGCAGGAGGATTTGGATAGGATACACAATTGGAGCCGGATGTGGGAAATGAAATTTAATGTAAAGAAATGTAAAATATTGGAAATGGGTTAAAGTACCAGGAGACCATCTATCTATCTATCTATTGCCAGACGCCTCAATCCCGTTTGGGGTGGCCACAAACAAATCGCCTCCAAGTCGCCCTGTCCCCCGCCATTTCACTGCCCTGCTCCCAACTCACACCCCCCTCTCTCATATACCTCTCCACCCCATCCCTCCATCTCATCCTCGGCCTCCCCCTCCCTCTTTCCCCCTCCACCTCACTCACATACACTCTCTTCGTCAGTCTTTCACCCTCCATCCTCTCCACATGGCCAAACCACCTCAGTGTGTTCCTCATAACGCTTCCTATCACATCCACATCCACACCACAACGCTCCTTTATATCCTCATTCGTCAGCCTGTCTCTCCACGTGACTCCACAGGCTCCTCTTAAATAACTCATTTCCACTGCTCTCACTCTTGACTTGTGTCCTTCACTGAATTATTTTTTGGGTAATGAATTAATCACAAAAAGGAGAGAAGAGAAAGATTTGGGAGTGCTGGTCCAAGATAGTTTGTCACCAGAAAAGCACATTAACAAGATAGTTGGAGAGACTTATAAACTCTTGACTAACATAAGAGTAGCATTTCATTATATGGATGAGGAAATGATGAAAAAATTGATAGTGGCCATGATCCACCCCAGGTTAGAATATGCAGCGGTAGTGTGGTCCCCACACAAAAAGAAAGATATAAACAAGATTGAGAGAATACAAAGAACAGCAACCAAGATGGTCCCCAGTCTGACAGACCTGTCATACAGAGAGAGGCTGGAAAAGCTGGATTTGCCTTCGTTAGAGGAAAGGAGAAAGAGGGGAGACATGATTGCGGTGTTCAGGACCATGGTGGGAGTAGATAAAATTGACAAAGAAGATCTGTTTTTATGGGATAAGAGAGCAACAAGAGGACATGGAATGAAATTGAAAAAGTCAAGCTGCTTGAAGGATATCAAGAAATATAGCTTTCCTTACAGAAGTATAGACTTATGGAATAGCCTGGACAAAGAGATTGTCCAGTCTATAAACTTAAACGAGTTTAAAGTTAAATTCGACTTATTGAGAAATAGCGACGGAAACCCACGAGCATAGTACATTCCGTGTATATCACAATTAGGTATATTAGGTAAATACTTAAATATTTGGAACGATTTAGACAAAGAGGTGGTGCATGAGAAAAACATTAATGTGTGTAAAGGTAGACTTGATAAATGTGGATATGGAGACAGGACAACACGAGCATTGCTCAATTCCTGTATACTACAAATAGGTAAATACACACACACACACACACACACACACACACACACACACACACACACACACACACACACACACACACACACACACACACACACACTCTTTTTGAGAGACAAACAAATGAGGACAGTAATAAAGGATAGGATATCTGGATGGAGGGAAGTAACAAGTGGAGTCCCTCAAGGCTCAGTGTTGGCGCCAGTAATGTTCCTGATTTATGTAAATGATATGGTAGATGGAGTGAACAGTTATGCAAGTCTGTTTGCTGATGATGTAAAGATCTTGAGGAAGGTAGAGGTTGAGGAGGATTGTAAAATGCTGCAGGAGGATTTGGATAGGGTACACGATTGGAGCCGGACGTGGGAAATGAAATTTAATGTAAAGAAATGTAAAATATTGGAAATGGGTAAAAGTACCAGGAGGCCATCACTGAATTATTTGTTGGGTAATGAATTAATCACAAAAATGAGAGAAAAGAAAGATTTGGTAGTGCTGGTCCAAGATAGTTTGTCACCAGAAAAGCACATTAACAAGATAGTTGGAGAGACTTATAAACTCTTGACTAACATAAGAGTAGCATTTCATTATATGGATGAGGAGATGATGAAAAAATTGATAGTGGCCATGATCCGCCCCAGGTTAGAATATGCAGCAGTAGTATGGTCCCCAGACAAAAAGAAAGATATTAACAAGATTGAGAGAATACAAAGAACAGCAACCAAGATGGTCCCCAGTCTGTCAGACCTGTCATACAGAGAGAGTCTGGAAAAGCTGGATTTGCCTTCCTTAGAGGAAAGGAGAAAGAGGGGACATGATTGCAGTGTTCAGGACCATGGTGGGAGTAGATAAAATTGACAAAGAAGATCTGTTTGTATGGGATAAGAGAGTAACAAGAGGACACGGAATGAAATTGAAAAAGGCAAGCTGCTTGAAGAAATATAGCTTTCCTTACAGAAGTTAGACTTATGGAATAGCCTGGACAAAGAGATCGTCCAGTCTAGAAACTTAAACGAGTTTAAAGCTAAATTTGACTTACTGAGAAACAGTGACGGAAACCCACGAGCATAGCACATTCTGTGTATGTCACAATTAGGTATATTAGGTAAATACATAAATATTTGGAACGACTTAGACGAAGAGGTGGTGCATGAGAAAAACATTCAAGTGTGTAAATGTAGACTTGATAAATGTGGATTTGGAGACAGGACAACACGAGCATTGCTCAATTCCTGTATAATACAAATAGGTAAACACACACACACACACACACACACACACACACACACACACACACACACACACACACACACACATAGCATCCTACAGAACACAGTATCAGTCTCTGGGTGCCCAGCATCATAAGAGGAGCCCTAAGTAGAACATTTATTGAGAAAAAGAGTCATTTAGACCTAGCTGTATGTTACTGTGTACAACTGCATGGCTGAACAGAGCTCTAGATTTAACAGTCTTTGTTTGGTAAAAGCCACGACACCTGGGAAATTACCAAATGGCATGGTCTATCTATCTATCTATTTGCCAGATGCCTTAATCCCTTATACAGGGTGGCCACAAACAAATCGCCTCCACGTCACCCTATCCCCCGTCGTTTCACTGCCCTGCTCCCAATTCACCCCTCCCCCTCTCTCATATACCTCTCCACTCCATCTCTCCATCTCATCCTTGGCCTTCCCCTCCCTCTCTCCCCCTCCACCTAACTCACATACACTCTCCCCCTCCACCTAACTCACATACACTCTCCCCCGTCAGTCTCACTCTCCATCCTCTCCACAGGGCCAAACCACCTCAGTGTGTTGCTCCTAATGTTTCCTATCACATCCACATCCACACCACAATGCTCCTTCACATCCTCATTTGTCAGCCTGTCTCTCCATGTGACTCCACAGGCTCCTCTCAAATAACTCATTTCCACTGCTCTCACTCTTGACTTGTGTCCCTCCAACACCGTCCAAGCTTCACTTCCATATTTCCATACGTCAGAGTTGGTATCACAATCCAGTCACGTAATAACTTTTTCACTTTCATGCTCACTTCCCTGTTTCCTATCACTGCCTTCAAGGAACCAGCAACCTTTTTTCCTTGTTGTACCCTCTCAGGCACTTCACCCTCGAAACTTCCATCCTTACTCATCACACTCTCCAAGTACTTAAATGTACTCTCATTTTCCATTTCCTCACCATCCAACCTCACTGTACATTCACTGACGTCACCTCTCTCGAAGACCATAACTTTACTCTTCCCTACGTTCACCTTTAAACTCCTTGTTTCTTACACACTCTCCCAAACTTATCCACCAAACCTTGCAGCTCCCCTTCGTCTTCACTTAACAACACAGTATCATCTGCAAACAACAGTACAGGGAGTTTCCACACACTGCCCTCCCTCATTTGGGCCACTCCAACATCTACTGCCCTACCTTGTATCTCTTTTATAACCCCATCCATATACAGATTGAACAACCATGGAGACATGACACATCCCTGTTTCAGCCCAACCTTCAAGTAGAAAAACTCACACAGTTCACTATCCACATGCACTGCAGCCTTATCACCTGTGTACATACTCTTCACAGCATTCAACAACTTCCCATCTACTCCATATATTCTTAATACTTTCCACAATCCTTGTCTATCCACCCTGTTATATGCTTTCTCCAATTCCATGGAGGCCGCATACAACTTCTATCCCATCTCTAGACACTTTTCTACTAAAGATCTAAGAATGAATATCTGCTCTACACAACCTCTTCCTTTCCTAAAGCCTCCCTGTTCTTCTCCAACTAATTCCTTTATTATTCCCCTAACTCTGTCAAGAAGTATCGTACCGTATACTTTTTGTATTATACTAAGAAGACAAATGCCCCTATGATTACCACACACTTCTTTTTCCCCTTTCCCTTTGTACAGGGGAATTTTTATACCTGACTCCCAATCATCTGTGACTTTACCTTCCTCACAGGCCAATCTGCACATCTTCCACATCCATTCTACCACTATCTCTCCCCCATGCTTCAGCATTTCACCACGCACTCCATCATTTCCTGGGGCTTTCCCCATTTTGACTTTCTTCATTGCCTCCACAACTTCCATCCTACTGATTTCTTCCTGTCCTCTCACCTCCCTCCTTCTCCCAGCCATTCCCCAGCCACTTATACTCGCATTACTTTCATTCCCTATGTTCAACAAATCATTAAAATGTTCTCTCTGTCTGCTCACCTTTTCTCGTCTCTCAACTAGTAATCTACCATTTTTAATCTTTCACTCCCCTACTGAATTCATTGCCACCCTGTCTGACTCTCTTCACCTCTTTCCAGAGCATTTTCTTACATTCCCTCAACTTTACACTCAAATTCCTTCCAAATTCCTCAACCACTCTCTTCTTACTCTATCTTACTAATATTTTCACCCCTCTCTTCCTATCTACAGTATATATAACTCTCTCTTCCGTCCCTCAACTTCTTTCACACCCCTAATTCTCATCCATTCATTATATGCTTCTTTCTTTTGTGCCACAGCCTGTCTCACCTCTTCATTCCACCATGCTGTTCCTTGCACCCCCTTTCGTCTTCTCTTCACTCCACACACCACCTTACATGCTGCACATATTTCCTCTGCGAATATCTTGCACACACCTTCCACGTCCCCCTTCTGCTCCAATTCATATTTACCCAATCATTCCTCCACTTCTCTCTTATATTCTGCCTTTTTCTCGTCCTCTTGTAACCTTTCCACTCACCTTACATTTGCTCCTTCCACCCGTCCTTCCCTTCTTTTTTTTCTCCATTTTACTTGGATCTTGATTATGACCACCAGCAAGTGGTGGTTAGAAAGTCCACTCCCCCAACCTTGATATGCTCTTGCATGCATTACACATCTTTGCATCCTTTCATCCACACACACATAATCATTGTCTTCCTTTCATTCAATTCACCATCCACCCTTCTCATCACTTGGCATATATACCTGAGGATCATTTTGTGCCTGAAGAGGGTATTGGCTATCACCAACCCCCTCCCAGCACAAGTATCCACTAAAGCACTGCCTTTCTCATCTGTCTCAGCAGGCACACCCCATTCACCAACTACTCCATCCACCTTCACATTCCGTACTCTACCATTCATATCACCAATCAAAAACACTCTCTCATTCCTTTCAAACTTTTTCATGCATGCTTCCACATTTGTCCAGAACTCTTTTCTGTTTGCATAATCTTGCGTTGGCATTTACGCGCACACAATCGCCCACATTTGTAGTCCAACTTTCAGTCTTACTCACTCAGTCCTAGAACCAACTGATCCATACTCTCTAAGATTCTCCTTCCATCTGTTACTCACAACAATACGCACTCACAGCAATATACACTCCTTCTTTTGCCCTCTCATTCTCACCTACTCCTGCACATATACCCCATCCATACTTCCATTCTCTCACACTGTCACCTCTCCATTTAGTTTCAGTTAATCCACATACATCCACTTTCCCACCCTCTATCACCTGGACAATCTCTCCCTCTTTCACCTCATAATTTGCATCCCTTACATTCCAGGTCACCATGGTGTTCGGCTTTAATGAATTATCGACTTTAACGTCAAGGGTCTAGTACCAATTACTGTTTGTTGTATCGACGGTGTACTTTATAGGTGTACAAGCACAGCTACCATAACCATTCAAAACCTGAAATAAAAGTCTTACATGCATCTTATCTAGGTAATCATCCCACAGAAACTGACCTTCACAGAGAGATGCACTGTAAGTTCATCAAACCATACCATTATGTGGTCATCATGTTTTCTTGTATCAACAGACAATATGGTTCATATATATATTTGTGTGCTCATGAGTTACATTTTTCTTTTATATATGGTGGACTCAGTAGTGAACAGTTTTCCTGCTACATCCTACTCTTCCTGCTTGCTCGCACTGATCTCTGTTGAAGATTGTGAAGATATTCAATGTTTGACCAGTTTTTGTCATACCTGTCAATGACAAATCATTACGTGTATCAAAAAATATAACATTCAGCCAACAGAGACTTCTGAAGTAAGGTAACAGTACTAACTTCTAAAAGAGACTGATAAAATTGAGAAAGGGAGATTATTTCCAAAGTGCCACCAGCCACAAAATGGAGGGAGAGATGAAAATTTCCTCTTTTATTACTTTCTATGTATCTATCTATCAGTCAATTGCCAGATGCCTCAATCACGCAAGGGGTAACCACAAACAAATCAGCTCCATGTCACCCTGTTCCCCGCCATTTCACTGCCCTCCCCCAGCTCACACCGCCTTCTCTCAATAACCCTTCCATTCCATCCCTGTATCTCTTCCTCAGCCTCCCCCTCCCTCTCCCCCCCTCCACCTCACTCACATACACTTTCCTTATTAGTTTCTCGCTCTCCATTCTCTCCACATGGCCAAACCACCTCTGTGTATTTCTCCTAACACATTCTATCACATCGACGTCCACACCATAACGCTTCTTCACTTTCATTTACTCTTTTGTTAGCGTGTGACAGGAAAAAGAATGAAGAGAATAAGAGAGATGGAGAGAAGTAACCCAAAGAAGAATGGAAAGGGGAGAAAGAAGCTGGAAGAGAAGTAGGAGGGGACAGCAACTTTTTACAGGGGAGGAGTTACTATGGGAGCAACAAAGCTGTGGCAAAAAAAGTTAACCTTTATATCATGGGTGTCATAAGAGTCACATTTAGAAAGGAGGGAGAGAGTGTAAGTCTTTTAATAACGATAGAAGGTGTCGCTACAGGCAATAGTTGTTGTTTTATTCCATGGATTGCGCAATTACCTTTTTTTTTTTCCCCACCCCGTCGTGTGCAAAAAACGAAAACTTGAAGATAAACATCCAGGGCATCATCTGGTGATAAGAAAAAAGTCTCTCACTGTCTTTGCTTAGTGCCATGTGTAAGTTTGCTTAGGGGTCGAGTTGTTCATGGTGATTCACAGTCAGCACAGCCTGAGCTGTGGCTCGCAACATGACGCACCCAGCCTGAGCTGTGGCTCGCAACATGACGCACCCAGCCTGAGCTGTGGCTCGCAATCTATGGGTTAAACCTCATTAATGTTGTCTGATGTCTGTTTTACTTCTGGGGCGGGGTATATCATTCAAGAGTGTATCAGTAAGCTAGTGGGGTTATTCATGGTTATTATGGGGAAGGTATGTGGGTAACATTTTCATTCATGTAATGAATTAAAGGAGTGACTTGCCAGGCCACCATGTATGCTGAGAAGCAGGCTCATGCATTACTTGCTTATCAGGGAGTCTCCTGTAATCCACTCTGTTATCATTGTAATGCTGCCCCTGACAGTGCAGCACACTTTCTTATTTCATGAATTTCACTGTCGCAACAAAGACAAACTGTCATTTGTACCTCAGCAGAATATCAGTGGGAGCACCCAGCTGGGGTGACCTGATTTCTGCAGACTGTCAGTTTCATGGCTAGAGTAGTGTGGGGACAGAACAACAGGAATAACAAAAGCAGTACAGTAGTGTCTTTCTTATTTGTGCATCTCAGTGGATCGTGAACTACCTCAGTCAGTTCTGCAACATCTGCGATGGCTACTACAGAAGGATCAGTTGGGGCAGGACGTATTCCTCATTGGTCCACCTGGTCCAGCTCGAAGACTTTTGGCTATGTCATACCTGGAGCTGACCAAGCGAGAGGCTGAGTTTGTTTCCCTCACTAGAGACACCACAGAGGGTGACCTAAAGCAGCGTAGGGAAATAAAAGCTGGCACCTCGTACTACTGTGATCAGGTAAGACATAGGTGAAGCTTTGTGAAAAGATTGACTGTTTTCTCATGTCCTGTAGAATATCTAGAACTAGAACGGGTGTTCAGGGTACTAAGTTAAAACCTATGTGTAAAGGTCAGAGGCAGAGTGGGAATTGAGTTGGCTGACTATCCCTGTGGTTTATTTGGTGTAAAAAAATACAGAATGATTTTATTTTTCTGTGATAAACCCATTCACTGTTAGTTATACAGTATTCCCTTAACCCGCCCCGTTCCAACCGATTTTCCACCACTGACTCTGCCCAATCCTGACCAATTTTGGATTTTTTTTTTTTTTTTTTGGCTCAGACCTCCGCTTTTGGTGAGAAACATCGAAAATTCATAGAGAAATCACTCACCTGAGGTTTAAAATACTCACTGAAGGTAGCAGTACCCCTTACCTTACTGGGTTTTCTATCAGGCTGGCTCCAAAGAAAACGAGTTCAATGGGAGGGTAACTATTCCACACCACTCATAAATGGTATTTATTTATTTATTTGTTACGAATTTATATGTAGTACGAGAGTACTGTATATTGGTTTTCACTCAGTAATATAGGCAATTTAAGCATTGTTTCACTCACCAAACACAACATACCTGACCTTTTTTGGCAACATTACCTGATTATCATTTCTGACTGTTTCTTCCTCTAATGCTACATAAACTTTGTCCTCCACATTGTCATCGATTGGGGAATCATTGTGGCCTTGAATTTCGTACCGTGGCACGACATGTCTACTGGCCAGGTCACGGTAATAAGTGAATTGCCGAGACAATGGCATGTGGGGGGGGGGGAGGTCATGGAGGGTAAGGCATTGACTCTGCCTGGCATCTTGTAGAGGAAGATATCCTGTGTATACGTACCAAAAATCATGCACGAAATTTGAAAATTGTGCAAATTAGGGACCTTGCAAGTGCTGCACGTTTATATATGTCACCGGGAGTCATAGTGACAAAACGTTTGGGTGTATATATACGTCAACGGGAGTCGGCGGGTTAAGAATAAAATGTGACACTGTAACCTGTTTAATTATCTCTGAGAAGAGATGAGCCTTAAGCTTTTGAAAGCTGTCAGCTGATTGGTTATCCGAATGCATTCATTATACCCTGTTCACTCATCTCTGATAGCTGGAGCCAGGAAGCGTTTGTTAAGGCTGCTCATTGGTAATGCAACACTGAGGAGCGTGGTCAGTCTACAGCTCTTCTTATTTTAATACATATTTATTTATATTTGTAAA
Source organism: Coenobita brevimanus (assembly GCF_032717465.1). Taxonomy (NCBI): domain Eukaryota; kingdom Metazoa; phylum Arthropoda; class Malacostraca; order Decapoda; family Coenobitidae; genus Coenobita; species Coenobita brevimanus. The sequence goes on from NC_137037.1 coordinate 42,241,700, forward strand.
TTGCTTGCAGTAAATTATAAGCAACCAGTTTAAATACAGAATAATCTCTGAAGCTAAGGAGGTCAAAATTAGCTTTGAAAGTTTACCGTTATCAAAGAAAATTAAAGTTGATTATAAAGTTTTATAAAACAGTGAGTGACATTTAAAGTAAGTGCAGGCATGTATTATAGTGCAACCTGTGGATGTAGGTGTACACTGTGGGTGAATGTAGTGTAACATGTGGATGTAGATGTACGTCATGGGTGGAGAATTTACTTCTAATGTCACTCATCATTTTCTAAAACTTTATAATCAACTTTAATTTTCTTTGATAACGGTAAACTTTTAAAGCTTATTTTGACCTCTTTAGCTTTGGAAATTATTCCATATTTAAACTGGCTGCTTATATTGCAAGCAATTTACGAATATAAATACCATAAACTGGGGTGAATTCAGACTCGGGGCGAATTCGGATATTATTTCAATAAAAAGTTATTTTATATAATTAATAATTAATGAATAAACATACAGTATTAGATATCTGTTTGTGCCCAATTTTTTTGTAATTCTTTACTGTACTTTTGTGTACAGTATAAAGGTATTTAATATATCACGTGAGACATACCAAATATATACTAAAAAGCAAACATACATAAAAAGAATAAAATTCGTAACTGGCAAATTTTCTTGGGCAGAAATGTTAATGATTAGATCCAGGAAAATCTTCGGTGCCCAGATGTACTTTTATGAGTAGTGTGAAAATGCAGAGTAAGTACAGTAATTGGCATTATCTTGTCAATTAATCTCTTAATTGGGCATTTAATGAAATTTTTAAAATTTTAATGCAAATTGGAGTCAATTCAGACATTGAGATGAATTCGGACAGGGGGACTATTAATAAAAAAATAAAATTTTTTACAATGTACAACTGCTTATAATTTGCCAGATGTGGATATTGTGTGTAATTGGGTTCATATGTGTCATTTACAGGTACAGTATACTCTTGAGCTGTTATGGTACTACCTGTTTAAGCAAGGTCACCCAATGACTCGAATATATAAGAAAAGAACTGGTGGAGATCAAGGTCCTTATTGTAGTGAAAAAAGCAAGCAAAAAATTGGTAAGGCCAATTAATCATGTTAAATATCACCTTTAACTAATTTTCCATTAGTCTTCCAAAAACGAAATTATTAGTCAGAAATGATTGTTAAGTATATACAGTACTAAGGTTTGTAGCTAGATTTATATTATCTACATGTGTTCTAATATGTTTTAAACCAAGGACAAAAATTAAATTGCTGTTGTGTTCATATCTCATTATAGTCATTAGCTTATTTTGTCAGGGAGTGACATATTTTTGTACTGGAAGAACATTTTTTTAAAAGCCCCAGAACGTCTGAAATGGCCCCATATATGGCCGAGACTAAACTGGGAACCCAGGGTTGTCATTTGCATTCATTTTCTATTTATGTACGAATTTATAGTGCATCTGAATTCACCAAAGTTTTAGTACAAATTTAGTCACTCATTACTATATTTGGCATAGTTATTTATGAAACATTTTAAATTTTTTACTGCTGTGATTCAATACCCTAGTGGACCAGCCCCACATGCAATACTTAAGATCTTGAATTGAATTAAATACTAGATTACATGGCACAAAAAAACAAAAAAAATCGTCCGAATTCTCTCCAGTTTACGGTATATGTGTTAAAATAAGAAAAGCATTCGATTTATCATGCTCCTCAGTTTTGCCTTACCAATGAGCAGCCTTAACAAATGTTTCTTGGCTCCAGCTATCTGAGCTGAGTGAACAAGAATAATGAATGCATTCAAACGACCAATCAGCTGGCAGCCTTCAAAAGCTTAAGGCTTGTGTCTTCTCAGAGATGTTTAAATAGGCTATAGTATATTAAGAATAAAATACAAAAGACATGGTTGTACTGAGGGGGTTATGAAAGTTTTCCTAACCCTTTCTGTGTAAGGAGTCTGTCCTAAGCAGGATAGTATCACCTGGCAGTAATAAGAATGAAATGTAAATACAGTAAACCCTTCATAAGTTGAACTATAATGGGCTCTAGGGTAGTTTGACTTACCGAGTTTTCTGACTAACCATAAATAATTGGGGAAAAAAAAAAAACTGTATTGCTCCCCCAATAGTTGCAAATTATATGTGATTACTTGTTTATTAACACTAAACTATAAAGCATTAAAAATAAACAGTAAAAACAGTTTGGTGCGTGTCATAGGCAAAGCTAGGATAGGAGGTTGCATAGGTGGAGGGGTGCAATGGTCAAATAATTATGTAAAGTTCTGTATTTACTTCGATTTACAATCAATTAAACTAGAATGTAACACTTGGAATATAACAAACTGAAATTACTAAAATGTAGCACTTGGAATATAAGAAACTAAAATGTAACCCTTTGAACAAACACTAAGTCACATCTTGGTCAGAGTTCAACTTCCCGGAAATTCTACCTTCTGCAGGGTCGACTTATCGAGGTTTTACTGTATGTCATCATGGTTAATGGGTAAACCCTATCAGGCTTTTGGGTATGCTCCTCCACTCTTATCCGTAAGGATGAAAATTCCCTAGCATACTTCAGATTTCAAACTTCCGTAGTTTTCACTGTGTTTTCATTGCATACAAAGCTCAAGATATTTCAGAACTTGGAAATAAGAATTTGATTATCTCACTGCATATATTGTGAATTTCATTTTTAATGTAACATGATGAAAGTGTAAGATTGCCCAAAGAGGTTAATTGTGTGATGAGATGCTGAAGATAGGTTTTACCCAACTCATTTGTTATTTTTAGATAAAAACATACAGTTCACATACTGTAGTAAGTTTGTTTAATTCTGCAGTTGGTTAATCATGGCAGATAGTGCTCTTGCTGGGAAGCCCATGAATTCAAAGCGCAGTGCAAAATCATTGACTTTAGCATAGCACTTCAAGAGACTGTTGTGAAAGTTATGTTGTACAGTAATGAACCATCTTGATGAGCGATTTGAACTTGGTGTGTGGTGTTTTGGTGTAGTAAAGATCATGAAAGGAGTTTAGATTGGTACTGTATCTGATAGTTGGGTGTTTCCGTAGATAACAGTTGGCTTTGTAAAGGCAATTCTTGCTGTCTGTTTTTGATGTAAAGCCTAAAGAAATTAAAGGAAAATTGCCACTTAAAGTTCCATTCCCACTTGTGAAGTTGATTTGCCAGTTCACTATAATTTATAGTACAGTTATGCAAAGTATTGTGATATAAATGTCTACCATTGCTTATAAAGACTGCCTGTATATGGTTGGTTCCAGAGTGCAGTACGTGCTGCTGTGGAGGGGCGGGTGCTGGTAGTGGAGGGTGTGGAGAAGGCAGAGAGAAATGTATTGCCTGTGCTTAATAACCTGTTGGAGAACAGAGAAATGCAGCTGGAGGATGGACGTCTTCTTATTGCACCGGCCAGATATGATAAACTTCTGCAGGTATGGTCAGTCTGTTTTTATTTGAGGGAACTTGGCAATGTCCACAGGCTGAATACTAATTAACCCATTCTGTGCTGTGTCCGTATATTTACAGATAAACCAATAGTACAGTATCAAAATTGCTGAGTCTGTATATGTACAGACTAACTCGTAGTACCCTAAATTTCCAAGTCCATATACAGTAGTCCCTCATTTATCCGGATGCTCAGTATCAATAGCAGTAGTACAGTATAGGAAGGACGTTGCTCAGTGAGTTGTTCTTCTTATGGTCAGCCTTTAGGTGTGCAGTACACAAGATCAGCTGAGGCAAAATTAAACACTGGGTTCTTAAAGTTCACTATCTTTATTTTCCAAATAATTCCACTTAATGCTTTTCAACTTCACTGTTCTCACAAGTGCTGGAGCTATACACACTTTATAGACTGCAGTTACACTTAATGTTTAACAACACTTCACAGTTAGTACACTTAATGCTTGCATAACACTTCACTTATTACACAAGTACTGAAAATAATCTTCACTGACAGTAATTACTCTTTATACACTTCACTGTCTTCTCAAGTTCCACTGATATACAAACTTCAATAACCCGCCACTGTTTGCCACTGTTTTCACAAGTACCAAAAATATACAACCTTCACTGACACTGCACCAAAACCAACTGCACTTCACACACTCTGACCTGAAATCCGACTAAACTCCAAACTGACTGACTAACTAAGCTCTTCCCCAAACTTATATAAGCTTGCATTGTTCAGAAATGTCCACTTCTCCAACATTCTAGGACATACTGTCTTGCATCAGCCCCTAGCAACAACAGTTACCAACTACGGACATCAAAACATGCTAGAGTTCTCACATTTCATAACACTCTAAATCATTAACCATACGAACTTAAATTACATAATTTAACAAGCATTTACTTAAATAAAACATTATAAAGAAAGAGCATAAAAATAAATGTTTAACTTATGAAATAACTACACTTATAAACACCAGACAAACTGGCAACTCTGATGACTCGTACCGAAACTTACGGTACCAGAAACGTCTCGAAGGTATGAGACTACCTAACTGGCAAATCCACCTTCATAACAATATGTATATATATATATATATATATATATATAGGGGGATGAATATAGTTTTGAATGGTGAGTTGCTGAGGAGGTTGAGTGTTTTAAGTATTTAGGGTCACATGTTATTTAAGAGGAGCCTGTGGAGTCACGTGGAGAGACAGGCTGACGAATGAATATATAAAGGAGTGTTGTGGTGTGGATGTGGATGTGATAGGAAGCGTTATGAGAAACACACTGAGGTGGTTTGGCCATGTGGAGAGGATGGAGGGTGAAAGACTGACGAAGAGAGTGTATGTGAGTGAGGTGGAGGGGGGAAGAGGGAGGGGGAGGCCGAGGATGAGATGGAGGGATGGGGTGGAGAGGTATATGAGAGAGGGGGGTGTGAGTTGGGAGCAGGGCAGTGAAATGGCGGGGGACAAGGCGACTTGGAGGCGATTTGTTTGTGGCCACCCCAAACGGGATTGAGGCGTCTGGCAGTAGATAGATAGATAGATAGATGTTGCTGTGGATGGAAGAATAGATGCAGAAGTGAAGTTTAGAATGAATGAAGTAGAAAAGGTGCTGGGAGGAATGAAAAAAGTGTTTAGATGTCGTTTGCTTAGAATGGATGTGAAAAAGAAGGCTGTATGAGGGTGTTGTGGTACCGACTGCATTATATGGGGCTGAAACATGGAATATGGATGTAGCAGACAGGAAAAGTTTGCGTGTAATGGAGTTGAGGTGTCTGAGGAGTATGTGTGGGGTGACGCGTATGGATCGAGTGAGAAATGATGAAGTGAGAAGGAGAACTGGAGTTGTTCGGGAGATGGCTGATCGAGTTGAGCAGAGAGTGTTGCGATGGTTTGGGCATATGGAGAGAATGGATAATGAGCGATTGGTGAAAAGATAACTAGATCTGATGTGAGAAGTGTAAGGCTGAGAGGGAGACCACGAATAAGATGGATGGACAGTGTGAAGAGAGCTTTGGATGTGAGAAGGATGTCTATTGAGCAAGGAAGAGTGGCTGTGCGTGACAGAAATAAATGGAGAGAAATTGTGAATGAATAAATGATGACGCAGCCCTGGGGGGATATTCTCCCACATTTGGTCTGATCAGCTAATCAGGTCAGGTATGGGTAAGGGGATGGGTCTATTATGATGTGGCAGTGGTAAACCAGCCCTGCTGTCGGGCCCTGCTGCGGATGTCACTGATTGCATTGTGCAGTTGACCCTTGTTCGGTGTGGTGTGGTGAGGATCTGTCCCTTCTCCTTTTTGGAGCTAAGATGTGAATGAATGTGTTTGAATGGATGAGTAATTGGAGAGTGTGTCGTCCTGTCTCGGCGATATATATATATATATATATATATATATATATATATATATATATATATATATATATATATATATATATATATATATATACACACACATATCCATCACTCATACAATCCTAAATTGCCCCATATATATATATATATATATATATATATATATATATATATATTTATATATATATATATATATATATATATATATATATATATATATATATATACACACACACACACACACACACACACACACACATATCCATCCATCATCCAATCCTACATTGCCCCATATATATATATATATATATACACACACACACACACACACACACACACACATATCCATCCATCATCCAATCCTACATTGCCCCATATATATATATATATATATATATATATATATATATATATATATATATACATACGTACAGTATATGAAAAATCATGCTGAATAAATTACAGAACACATTATTATATTTTGATTCACTTTGTGAATATAAGTAGATCGAACAGTATCACGTACATAATGTTTTGTTTAGATTTAGAAGTACAGTATCGCAGAGTTTGATTGATGAGACAAATTTTTGTATTGCAGCTCTGAGAATACAGTACTGCATTTTTATGAAACTTTAAAATAAATGGCTCTTCTAGCTTTAAGGGTTGCTGACCTCTTCCTTATCTTATAGTATAAACACCGGCAAAGATGATGGTACTTCATTTATACCAATATAACCAATTTCTGGTGGCATATATGACCGTGGAATTTTTTTTGAATATCCAAGAGCAATCACTCGTCACAGATAACTGATTTTCAAACAATCTTCAGGTTTTTTATAGATTTTTTGTTGGTTATGCATTGTTTTCTTGATGTTTAACATTCATATGGATAATCCTATGTGTGTTTTGATGTCTCAATATGGCAGAATGACCGGAAAACATTGCCAAAATTAGGAGGGGTACTGTACATTCAGTAGTGTGTACATATATAGGGTATTTTTTTGTTTTCATTTTTTTTTTTTTCATGGTTTTCGTGGTGTTTAGCATTACTTCAGATATTCCTGTGTGTTTTGATGTTTAAATATGGCAGATTGACCTGAAAACAGAACCAAGATTAGGAGGGGTACTGAACAGACAGTATTGTATAGGTAGAGTGTTTTTTGGTTTTCATTGTTTTTTTACACGGTTTTCTTGATGTTGAAAATTATTTTGGATAATCCAATGTATGTTTTGATGTCAGAATGTGGCAGAATGATCGGAAAACACTGCCAAATTAAAGAGGGGTATATACTATACATACTGTACATTAATGTATAGGTAGGGTGTGTTTTGGTTTTCAGTGTTTTTTTCACTCTCATCTTAAATGTCGGGACCAACTGGCTAGCCCCGGGCTCCTACGCTGCTCATGGGGTAATGTAGAATTGGATGATGGATGGATGGATGGATTTTCTGCATGGTTTTCTTGGTGTTTAGCATTACTTTGGATATTCTTTTGTGTATTTTGATGTTTAAATGTGCCTGAATGACTAGAAAACATTACCAAATTAGGCATAGGTACTGTACAAACAGGTTAGGTATAGGTTGGGGGTTGGGTATAGGTAGGATCTGGATATGGTAGGGGAATAGTGTTCATTATTCGGATGTTGCCACTACCCGGACACACCTTTGGCTCTGTTATGTCTGGATAAATGAGGGATTATTGAATATACAGAACGGTTTTTTGCACATTTGCACATGTTTGAGTCTGCCTTTAGTGTGTAACAGAAAATGGAATGACTGACACCATTCCTCCCCTCCCATGCCTTGTACTAATATAATATAAAAAAATGTGAATGTGAAAATGTGTAAAATTAGCGCAGAACCACAACTTCCCATTATCATAGTTTCAGCTGTGGCTACATTACATACATCAGGTTTTGTTTACGTACTACTGATACACCATGCATCTACCAACTCTACACCAAAATGGACTATGTATCCTCATCAGCCGCTGCTGGTATCTGAAAGTAACCATCTGACTCAAATCTGGGTCGTGCTGCACAGCCTAAGATATTGTGCTTAATCCCAACTTCCATTCTAAGTTGGAGAGCTTCCAGGTGATGAACTAACTGACAGTGATGCTTAAATAGTGTATAGAATGATAGTAATATAATAAATGTAAGTAAATAGAAGTAAATCATGAAATCAAGTAATATAAGGGAAATCCATCCATTCATCCATCATCCAATCCTGTGTTGCCCCAAAAGGGGCTTAGGAGGCCGGGGCTAGGCAAGTTGGTCCTGATATTTAAGATGAGAGTGACCAGTCTCACTCATCCCGGAGTGGCATTACACGAACAATAAACCTCAACCATCCCTTGGATATAAACCTGCACCGGCTCAGTCCGATTGGAGCGCTATAATTACTCACTAAACCACCAGCTGGCATAATTTGGTTATATGGTTACCACCCATTGTAGTAATTGGTTTCCTGATGTACAGGAAACCATTTGGCTTGTCACACAGTGTAGAGTCACCCAGAGGCAGAAGGAAGTGGAAAGCATGAAAGAAAGAAAGAAAGACAAAAGAAGGTGTGTAAAGTCACCCATAGGCAGAAGAAAGAGGACAGAATGAAGGAAAGAAAGACAGAAGAGGATGGAAGGAAGAGAGGAAAGGGCAGACACCAGAGAGCAGCACTACATCGAGTGAGTGGATAAAACTAATGCTAATGTCCTTTTTTTTGTTTTTGTTTTATAGAATTTGGAAAATCATTTTCAGTAATCTGTCTGCGTGTGCTATTGTTGATTACTTGCACATTGTTGTGTAGCATAATGAAAGACCAATCTTATTGGCACCAGGTACTCCTTTAAGAGTGTTTCCAGTGATATCTTTCCACTGAAGCACAGGACACTGGATGGAAAGCAATGAGTCAATCATAGAGAATATTTTGTCTTTTGTTATATGAACTGTTAACCTAATCATGTATATGGTGATGTTTAAGCATTTAGTAAGAAGAACAAGGGTAAATTTCTTTAAAAATATAAGTTTGTTAGTGAACAGACTTACAGACACGTGCACTACATGCATATTGTCTGAAGTCAGACTTAAGGTATTCACAGGAGTTTTGTTTCCATACCCTTAAGTGTAAGTACTGTAAAGAGTTTTTGAAAGGTTTCTTGTGATGAAAAACTCACCCCAGGTGGCCTAGTTATAAAACGGCATGAATTACTGTACAGAGTAGAAGTAGAGGTTAGCAATTTATGATTCCACTACAGCTGACATAGAGTGTTTACTATGGCTCTCATTAAAGCCATCATTCAGAACTTATATGTTTTATTTTACATTATTTTAAATAACAGAACAGAGGAAGGAAAAACCATCTATTCATCCATCATCCAATCCTACAATGCCCCATGAGGAGCGTAGGAACCCTGGGCTAAGCAAGTTTTTCCTGACATTTAAGATGAGAGTGACTAGCCTCTCTCATCCCTGAGTTGCATTATGTGAGCAATAAACCCCAACCACCTCTAGGACATAAACCTTCACCAGCTCAGTCCGATTGGAGTAACGTAATTACCCACTAAACCACCAGCTGCCATAATTTGGTTAAATGGTTACCACCCAGTGTAGTAAATGGTTTCCTGGTGTACAGGAAACCATTTGGCAATCACTCAGTGTAGAGTCACCCACAGGCAGAAGTAAGAGGAAAGAATGAAGGAAAGAAAGACAGAAGAGGGAGTGTAATGTCACCTGTTGACAGAAGGTTGAGGAAAGAATGAAAGTAAGACAGAAGAGGATGGAAGGAAAGAAGGTTGGAGGAGAGGAAAGGGCAGACACCTGAGAGCATCACTACATGTAGTGAGTGAATGGCAAGCGCCCCCACCTACCACTAAGGAAAGAAAAACAAATGCATAAAAAAAATAATCCATACACCAGATTACTGGTGTCCTTCATTCATAAAAAATCTGTAACATTTGGACTTGAGCTATAGCTTGAAGTTTGGGGGGAAACAACTCCGAGGAAGTGAGTTCCAGAGAGGTGCATTTTGGGGAATAATAGAATTCTGATAGGCAGAAGTTTTGCAATATGGCCGCGTGACATTCCAGTCTTGAGCGCTACCAGATGCCCGTGTAGCACGAGGGAAGTCATGGAGAGGTGGCTCGGTGGACGGAAATTCATCTGAGCATTCAAAAGTACTGTATCTAAAATAATGTAAGGGAGGCAACTTTCCTTCTTACTTGTTGGGGAGGCATTTTATTTGTAATAGCAGGGTTATTATAATTCCAGCAGCTTTGTTCTGAATTTTATTTAGTTGCTTTTGTGCAACCAGTCATTGCCTTCCATTCGTTCCATGTATCACCACCCTTCTCATTACTTGCCACTTATACCTGTTGATCATTTTGTGTCTTAAGAGGGTATTGGCTATCATCAACCCCCTCCCCTCACGAATGCCCACTAGAGCACTGCCATTATCATCGACTTCAGCAGGCGTACCCCACTCACCAACTACTCTATCCACCTTCACATTCCCTACTTTTCCATTCATATCTCCAATCAAAAACACTCTCATTCCTTTCAAACTTTTCCATGCATGCTTCCACATTTGCCCAGAACTCTTCTTTTGCTTTACTTGCATGATCTTGTGTTGGTGCATTTACACACACAATCACCTGCATTTGTAGTCCTACTTTCAATCTTACCCATACAGTTCTTGAGTCAACTGATCCCTACTTTCTTATCTTCTCCAGCCATCTCTTGCACACAGCAGTACGTACTCTTTTGCTTTCTCATTCTCACCTACTCCGTCGCATATATCCCATCCATACTCCCATTCTCTCACACTCTCACCTCTTCATTTAGTCTCAGTTATTCCACATACATATCCACTTTTGCACTGTCAAGCCCCTGGACAATCTCTCACTCTTTCACCTCATCATTCGCACCCCTTCACATTCCATTTTGTAATCTGTACCATGCCCTTTGTTCGGTTTTTAGTTGTCATCTGTTGGTCAGTCCTGGTCTGAGGCTTCTTGTTTGTATTTTTTGTTGGTTGTTTTCCAGGGAGTGGCACCAACCCTCTTCCAGCCCACTTGTTGTCACGTAGGGAACAAATGTTGGCCATAAGGTTACCACCCGGCATTGTTAATGATTTCCTGGTTTACAGAAAATCATTTGGCTTACCACTGATTGTGGAGCTACCCTTAAACAGACTACAGTACTGCCACACTAAGTGGGTGGATGATGGGCAACCCCACCTACCATTTTTTTTTTTTTTTTTTTAAGGCTACAACATCCAGCATGCATCGGCCCTGGTCATCTAATGGTGGCTGTCCATGCTGCCCAATCTCTGGCAACTTCCCTATCCGGTCTCTTATCCATGAGGTCACATTGAGTGACCTTGTCTCAGGTGACCAGGTCTTTTTCGGTCCACCTCTTGCAACCCTACCTGTAACATTAACAGCTCTCACTTTCTGCACCCAGTTATCATCCCCCATCCTCTGCACATGCCCAAACCATCTCAGTCTACCTCTCCTTGTCAGAACACCAATAAACTCCAATCCCATCCCACCTCTTAGCTCTTCCATCGTAAGCCTAGCACCTCCAGACCTTACGCTCAGGGATGCACTACGCATCCACCTAATCATTGTCATTTCTGTATGTATGAGCCTGTGACTATCTTCTTCCTTTGCTACCCAAGTCTCACTACCATACAACATTACACTCCTAACACATGCTGCATGCAAAGATCCCTTAACACAGAGGGAGAGCCCTGCCAGTGTCAGGAGAGGCAACAGCTCCCTGAACTTCTTCCAGCTACTCCTCACTCTAGCCACAGAGCTACCTCCAGCCCTGCCTCCAGCACATAACATGTCTCTCAAATAACAAAATTCTCCCATGCACTCCAGAGACTCGCCAGCAAGTTCAATCCTTTCACACCTGGCAGTCTCCATGCGCTTTCCCCGACACATTGCTTTCATGAAATCAGTGTTATTTCGCAGTCTGCCTGTAATACCACTACATCTCTTATACACCCACTTTTCACAGACACTACACAAGATGGAATTACTTTCCTTTCCCTTGTGGCAAATCGTACCTGGCCACTTTCCCTCTTTGACAGTACTGCCACCAACCCTAGATACCATCACTTTGGTTCTATCTGCATTTACTTTTAAGGTCTTGTGCCTCATTCCATCTCTCCACTTCCTAAATCTTTCCTCTGTCTCCATTTCATTCTCTGCAATCAACATGAAATCATCAACACACAACATCTCCCACGGAAGTCCATTTCTGAAGTTATGTGAGAGGGCTTCAGGTACCATGATGAACAAGAAGGTGTTCAAGACTGACCCCTGGTGCACACCAACATTCATGGAAAACTCATCACTCAAATTCACCCTTACCTGGGTGCGAGCACCCACTTACATGGCCACAGTGACTCTAACCAGTCACTCTCAAGCTTTCTCATTGCCCACTTCACCACCTCTCCGGGGACTCTGTCAGAGGCCTTCTCCAAATTGACAGAAACAAAGTACAGTAATCTTCCCAAAATCTGATGTAGTGCGGCCAGACATGTCCAGGAGGAGGGTTTGTCCGGATACTGGGACCCTGCCTCCTGGACTGGTACTTATGGACCCTAACCCAGTGTAACTTTTTCAGCCACCTAAATAACTACCTACCGGACATGCATAGCACCTATTTAAGACCCTGTTCACACAAATAAAGGACATAAAGCATGAAATAAATGAAAAGGAACCAGACAGTGAGGAATTAGAAGTGAGTATGGAAAATATTTAGCAGTGTACAGGGTACTTACAGCACATCCGTGGCCGCCTCCTCTAAGACTCTGGCAGTGATGAAAATGCTCTTGAAGCACATACAGTAATCCTGTGTTGTGCTGCACTTAATTCTTTGCTCTGTGAGTTATAATTGTTTAACACTGCACTGTTCTTAATTGTGCCATTCCAGGTTCAACTGCCAATTTGCACTTCACACTTAAGCCTTTGCACTATAAATTCTAATTTCTTAACACTGCCCAACACTGTAAATTCCCATGTCGTCTAGTGGCGAGGTATTTCGGTTTATTCGCGGTTTATTTACAAAAACGAGCACGTGCGGCATCCATTGCGATGAGCATCTACTCACAATGGTAGTTAGGCAGTAACTGGGGTGGGGAGAAACAGCAGGGGGCCGGCGGCCGCGTGTAAACGCAACTGTTTGGCACCATGTGCCAAATTCAAATTACGGGTGGGATTTTTTTTTTTTTTTTTTTGTTCCGAAAGCCCGGGTCCAAAATATCCGGGTAGTGGGTTGTCCGGTTATTGGGCGTCCAGATATTAAAGGGATTACTGTACAGTTCCTTTTTCTTTCGTATATGTTTTTCCTGAAGCTGTCAAACAGTGAATATGGCATCAGTGGTCCCTTTGCCTGGCATAAACCCAAACTGCATCTCATCAATATTCACTTTTTCTCTAATCATACCTTCTAGAACTCTCTCCATTACTTTCATTATCTGGTCTATAAAAACTTTATGCCTTTATAATTTCTTGTTTCCAGGGCATGACCCTTCCCCTTGTACACATTTACAGTTACACTCTTCAGCCAGTTATCTGGGACAACACACTCAATTAATCAAGCCAGTGACTAACCCCACTCCTATATCTCCTGAGGCATCCAACATTTCACCAATCAACCCAGACACACCTGCTGCCTTCCCCACCTGCATGCTGCCTATTGCCCTGCTCACAGTAGCATTGTCGGTCAATGGCCAAGGGCCAAACTCTGGATCTGCTGGCTCCAAACCTTTCCTGTCCCAGTCAAACTCCTCATTCAACAACTGGCTGTAATGCTCTCTTATTGCATTTTAAATATCCCCACTGTTCACCACTACCCTTCCTTCATCATTCTTCACACGCTGCTTACGTACGATGTCCCTCTTCTCCCTCTTCATGGGATTTGCCATCTTAAATATCATATTTTTCCTTTCTGCACTATTTAGGTTATCAGGTAAAAGTCTCTGTGACTCAGACTTAGCTCTGTAAACCTCTTTACTAGCCCTATGCTTGGCAGCCAAGTATTCCTCTTTGTTATCACCCTTCTTCCATTTCCGGAAAAGCCATCTTTTCTCCATAACTGCAGCTCCTCCACTTCATAAATCTTTCCTCCATTACCCTCTTATTCTCTATGATCAGTATAAAGTAATCATCATACAACACCTCCCATGGAAATTAATTTCTGAAGTCATGTGAGAGAGCTTCAAGCACAGTAATTACAAAAAGGGGCTTAAATCTGACCCATAATGCTCACCATTGTTCATGGAAAATTCATCACTCAATCCTTCATTCACTTTCACTTGGTTGCTAGTACCTTTCGTACATTAGTATACTGCGTATACCACTCTAGCCAACCATTCCTTATTCCCAAGCTTTCTCACTCTCCATTTCACCAGCTTCCTGGGCATACTGTCAAAAGACTTCTCTGAGTCAACAGAAACAAAGAATAACTCTCTCTTCCTCCTTATTTTTTTTTCATGAAGCTGTTGGACAGTTAAAATTGCATCAGTGATCCCTTTGGCAAGTATAAATTCAAACTATTTCTCATCATTATTCATTCTTTCCAGGACTCTCTTCCAGTACCTTCATTGTTTCATTCATTCATTCATTCATTGCCAGACGCCATGTATCCCAGACAGGGTGGCCAAGGGATTAGAGTTAATTGTTTTAGAGGGAGGGGCACTAATCCTCCACCAACCCCACTTGACGTAGGGATGCCAACAGCATCTGGTGTTCCCAGGCGGTCACCCATCCAAGTACTAACCAGACCCAACGTTGCTTAACTTCGCTGATCGAACGGTCTGGTTGAAAAGCCTTATGCTTATCCTTATGAACAGTTGAGGAGTCTGGATTATGAGAGGTGAACATACCATGTTTTCAGGGTTGGACAGAGGGAGGACCGAAGTATACGTAGTGATCAGTAAAAGAAAAATGGGGTGGTTCCTGGCAAGTTCGCCCCTCGCTTTTTAGACTCCTTGAATAAGGAGTCTGGAATACTAGAAATGTACTTACCACGCTTTCATGGTCAGCTCGATGGAGGACTGAAGTTCACTTCGGCAATAAAAGGGGGGGGGGGTCATGGCAATTTTGCCTCTTATTCTAGACTCCTCATTTACAATCATAGTCTTCCAACTAG
Organism: Coenobita brevimanus; assembly: GCF_032717465.1. NCBI lineage: Eukaryota > Metazoa > Arthropoda > Malacostraca > Decapoda > Coenobitidae > Coenobita > Coenobita brevimanus. Next base: position 42,256,710 of record NC_137037.1, read on the forward strand.
TCGTCTGGAACAAAACACTCTTATATAATAGAATTTATTAAATCAGTAACCTAACCCACCATTACGGTTTATTCCTGGAAGCCTTCAGTATCTCCGCAGTCAACCCAGACACACCTACAGACTTTATGACTGCAGTCTGTCAGTTGTCTTGCTCTCAGTACCAGTATCAGCCAAAGCCAATGGCCAAACACTGAATCTGCCATCTCCAAACATTGTTCCAGTCAAACTCTTTGTTCAGCAAGCAGTTGCAATGTTTTCTCTTAGCATCCCTAATATCCTCACTGTCCACCACTACCCTTCCTTCATCATTCTTAACACATTGCTTCCATATGATAACCCTGTTTTCTCATGTCATTTGTTTAGCCATTGTGAAAACGGTACCATGTTCCTTCATTTGACACTAGGCTGTCCAGTATAAGTCTCTGAGACTCAAAATCTGGAACCTTACAGGTAACCCTGGTCCAATTGGACCCACAGGGAAAAAAAATTATACAAAAAATACAAGACTACATTTAATTAGTACAAAACCATATGGAAATGTAAAAATAAGGCATCGTTGCTAAATTATCAAAAAATAGTAAAGAAATGGTAACCTTACTACTATTTTGGACTAAATTCTAAAAAGGAAGTACAACAAATTATTGGAATTTGAGTAATGTCTATTGCACAATGAATTAGGGGCAATAAGGCCCAAATTATCTGTTTAACAGAAGGTTCAGATGTTGAACAATCATGGAAGTGTCTCAGCATGGGGGAGGGGGTTGGTGATAGCCAATACCCTCTTCAGGCATAAAGTGATCCACAGGTATACATGGCGAGTGGTGAGAAGGGTGGGTGGGGAATTGAGTGAAAGGAAGGCAATGATTGATTATGTGTGTGTGGATGAAAGGATGCGAAGATGTATATTGGATGCAAGAGTTTATAGAGGTTGGGGGAGAGGACTTTCTGACCACTACTTGGTGGTGGCCAGAGTTAAAGTTCAAGTAAGATGGAGGAATAGAAGAAGGGAAAGACGAGAGGAAGGAGTAGTTGCAGGGAGAGTGGAAAGGTTACAAGAGGATGAGAAAAAGGCAGAGTATAAGAGAGAAGTGGAGGAACGATTGGGCAAATATGAGTTGGAGCAGATGGGGGACGTGGAAGGTGTGTGTAGAATATTTACAGAAGAAATATGTGCAGCATGTGATGTGGTGTGTGGAAGGAAGAGAAGACGGAGGGGGGTGCAAGGAACAGCGTGGTGGACTGAAGAGGTGAAACGGGCTGTGGCAGAAAAGAAGAAAGCATACAATGAATGGATGAGAAATAGGGGCGTGGAAGAAGTTGAGAGGCGGAAGAGAGAGTTATATGTAGAAAGAAAGAGAGAGGTGAAAAGATTAGTAAGAGAGAGTAAGAAGAGAGTGGATGAGGAATTTGGAAGGAATTTGAGTGTAAAATGGAGGGACTGTAAGAAAATGTTCTGGAAAGAGGTGAAAAGAGTAAGACAGGGTGGAAGTGAAGTTAGCAGGGGAGTGAAAGATAAAAGTGGTAGATTACTAGTGGAGAAGGGAGAAAAAGTGAGCAGATGGAGAGAACACTTTAAGGAATTGTTGAACGTGGAGGATGGAAGTAATGCGAGTATAAGTGGCTGGGGAATGGCTGGGAGAAGGAGGGAGGTGAGAAGACAGGAAGAAATCAGTAGGATAGAAGTTGTGGAAGCAATGAAGAAAGTTAAATCAGGGAAAGCCCCAGGAATTGATGGAGTGTGTGGTGAAATGCTGAAGCATGGGGGAGAGATAGTAGTAGAATGGATGTGGAAGATGTGCAGATTGGCCTGGGAGGAAGGTAGAGTCCCGGAGGATTGGAAGTCAGGTATAATTATTCCCTTGTACAAAGGAAAAGGGGAAAAAGAAGTGTGTGGTAATCATAGGGGCATTTGTCTTCTTAGTATAATAGGAAAAGTGTATGGTAGGATACTTATTGACAGAGTTAGAGAAAGAACAGAGAAATTAGTTGGAGAAGAACAGGGAGGCTTTAGGAAGGGAAGAGGTTGTGTAGATCAGATATTCATTCTCAGATCTTTAGTGGAAAAGTTTCTAGAGAAGGGAAAGAAGTTGTATGCAGCTTTCATGGATTTGGAGAAAGCATATGACAGGGTGGATAGACTAGGATTGTGGAAAGTGTTAAGAATATATGGAATAGATGGGAAGTTGTTGAATGCTGTGAAGAGTATGTACGATGGTGCGAAGGCTGCAGTGCATGTGGATGGTGAACTAAGTGAATTTTTCTCTTTGAAAGTTGGTTTGAAACAGGGATGTGTCATGTCTCCATGGTTGTTCAATCTGTACATGGATGGGGTAATAAAAGAGGTACAAGGTAGGGTAGTGGATGTTGGAGTGGCCCTGGTGAGAGAGGATAGTGTTTGGAAACTCCCTGTACTGTTGTTTGCAGATGATACCGTGTTGTTGAGTGAAGACGAAGGGGAGCTGCAAGGCTTGGTGGATGAGTTTGAGAGAGTGTGTAAGAAACGGAATCTAAAGGTGAATGTAGGGAAGAGTAAAGAGATGGTCTTTGAGAGAGGTGAAGTCAGTGAATGTACAGCGAGGTTGGATGATGAGGAATTGGAAAATGTGAGTACGTTTAAGTACTTGGGTAGTGTGATGAGTAAGGATGGAGGTTTGGAGGGTGAAGTGCTTGAAAGGGTACAGCAGGGAAGAAAGGTTGCTGGTTCTTTGAAAGCAGTGATAAGGAACAGGGAAGTGAGCATGGAAGTGAAAAAGTTACTACATGACAGTATTGTGATACCAACTCTAACGTACGGAAGTGAAGCTTGGACGTTGTTGGAAGGACACAAGTCAAGAGTGAGAGCCGTGGAAATGAGTTATTTAAGAGGAGCCTGTGGAGTCACATGGAGAGACAGGCTGATGAATGAGGATATAAAGGAGCGTTGTGGTGTCGATGTGGATGTGATAGGAAGCGTTATGAGGAACACACTGAGGTGGTTTGGCCATGTGGAGAGGATGGAGGGTGAAAGACTGACGAAGAGAGTGTATGTGAGTGAGGTGGAGGGGGAAAGAGGGAGGGGGAGGCCGAGGATGAGATGGAGAGATGGGGTGGAGAGGTATATGAGAGAGGGGGGTGTGAGTTGGGAGCAGGGGAGTAAAATGGCGGGGGACAGGGCGACTTGGAGGCGATTTGTTTGTGGCCACCCCAAACGGGATTGAGGCGTCTGGCAATAGATAGATAGATAGATAGTCTCAGCATGGCTGTCTGGCAAACGCATCCATCTACCCTGAGTGAATGAAAGTTAGCATTTATTGCACGCATGTTTTCGGGTTTATGTTAATAATACATATACAGTATATGTAATGTACTGTAATGCATTTTGAATGTGAATTTATTCATACATATCTGTATTGTCATTACAACATGTACATATTACATATTTGTATATTTTTCATTTTCTTATCAATAAAACTATGTATGGTAGTTACCTGTTACTGCATGCACAGAGTGCAAAGGACACCAGAGTGCCGTGGGCCTGGCACTGCTGAGCCACTCTCTGACGTTGAGGGGCCTGGCACTGCCTCTTTTGGCATCAAACATTAGGAGATGCTTTTTGTGGCATCGCTATAACATCAGTCACAGACATACCTGTATCTCCCACATTTTCAGTACATGCTATCACAGGCTCCGGTTCTTCACCATCCATGTCAATATTGTGGCTCTAGGGGTTCCATTATAATTTCCTCAGGGAAAATGGTACTATTGACCATATCCTCCAACACCTGGTCAGTCAACGCCCGTGGTCTTGACCGTGACATAATGACACATCACGATTGGTGGAAAAAATAGAGAGAGAGAAAAAAAAAAATAGCCACACACACACTGTTAGATGTTATGACTAGTAATATCAGACCATATTTCAGCTCTAGACACTCACTGATGTTCAGTAGATTAGCACAGATGCGTATGTAATGGTTGTCAAAATATTTTTGACAAACAGAGTCTACTTCGTTATCGGTAACCGTGGCTCCAAATGGAACCACTGCTACTTACCACGCGTAAAGATACAGAGGATGTTGGGATCACGTGTACTCCCTCTCGCATCTGGTCCAGGACTGCTGGTCCTGCATGCCAGTGTTGCTATGAGTTCTTCTATTAACATGTTATTGGCTGGAGTTCGAAGCCCCGAATCACTGTGGTACCAATTGGATCCAGGGATACCTATCTAGGGTTAAGCTTAGCTGCCAAGTATTCCTCCCTGTTACTACCTCATTTCCATTCCCTGAATAGTCTTCTTTTTCTCTCTGACTGATGCTTTTACTCCCTCATTCCACCACTACATTCATTTTGTTTCGTTTTTAAAGGCTTCAACATGCTTGCATGTATCGGCTTTGGTCACCTAATGGTGGCTCTCCATGCTGCTCGATTTCAGTCCCACATCCCTTAGGTTACAATCAGTGACCTTTTCCCAAGTCTTTTTTGGTCCGCCTCACACAACCCTGTCCCTAATGTTTATACCTCTCACTTTTTGCACCCAATTATCATTACCTTGTGTTCTGATGTGACTCTTGTCCATATCCACACAGAAACAGTTACACTCAAGAGATTGTTCTTGAGAGCTTTCTGCTGTAATCTTTTAGGTATTCGGTGTAATTCAGCAAACCCCTCCCCCCTGCCAGATATTGCAAAACGCTGGATATTGCGTCAGTACTCGTACCCTCAGTCGGCTATCCATTTGACTTTGAGTCAGATAATGTGTCACCAGCCTAAGCTGTCTGTCTCGACCCTTCATCCTAAAAACTTTCCTTCAGTATTACCCATGAGTAAAAGATTAAAATTAATCATAAAATATAATACAGTATTGATACAGTACATATAGTACCGTAATACAATAAATAATATACAGTAATCATAATCATGCTGTACTAACCTAATGTTGGCATCGATGGAGGGTAGAATAGTACACTGTGCAGTACAGTGCACTTAATCCCATGTGGTCTAGTAGTGAATGGCTCCCACAAAGCTTACTCCAACACCAGGGGGGGGCCACAGGCTAAGTTACAGCACTAAAGGGTAGCCATTGCGTGGGTCACAAATGCACAACGCACAGATATAACCTCACCATTTGGTGTCCACAGGAGAGATTGAGAGAGTGACAGTAGGCTTGGTGCATTGGGTGGGCTGCTTCTGCAAGACATTGTGATTGGCTGGCGTGTTGCAGGGTCTGCCCATGCGTTGATTGGTCCCATGTCTGAACCAGGTGCGACACATCAGCGCCAAAAAATGCATAGTACTGTACCACCGATTGCGTCCTGTTTCTGAGCCGGATATTGCCTAATTTTGCCGGATATTGTTTTAAAGGAGCCCAGCAAAAAGTGCCAGATATTGTGTTGGGCTGGATATTGCAATGACGGATAATTGAGAGATTACTGTACTTCTCATTTGCACCTCTGTCTATGGCCCCATGCTTAGCCACTGCTCAGCTCATCTTGATATAGAAGGCACCCTGTGCAGCTTGATTTTTCAAGTTATTTTCTTCCTTGATACATAGGTTCTTTTCTTCATAACCCATTTCTTTAGTACCATATCACATATCACAAATTTGTGCTGCTGCTCACATTCTTTGCCCCTGTAATAGTCAGATCCTTTACTAACCTTCTGTTAGCCCTCCTGACCAGGAAATAGTAAGTCTGGCTACCGCAGCCCCTTGACTCAAAGCCTACTCTCTGTCTTTTCCTAAAAACTGTGTTGAACACAACCATGTTCCTTGCATCTCTGAAATGTAGTATCCTCTCACTTTGTGAATTCCTTGAACCAAATGTGCATCCCCCATACACACCTTCATATCCATGTGCTGCTGCATCCACCTCACCATTGAAATCCCCTTCCAAAACTGCAGTCTCATTATCCCCCTTACCTCCAGCCTCACATATCAAGTCATCCTAGCTGTATTTGTTTTTCTTAATAATTTAAACTGACCTCAGGAGCAATTGCCAATAATATCATTATTACTGGGATTTTTCCACATATCAATTTCATCTCTGTAATCCATTCTTTACTTCCAGTACATTACTGTGATAACATTTCTTGTCCATTTCTCTTCACCAAGCACGTCCACCTCACCAGATCTTTCCTTGCTTCCCTTCCAGAACATCTTCTAGTATACCATTATTTATCGTACTGATGACCCTCTTTAAACTCCGCTAGAGAGCTGACTTGGATTGTAAAAAAAAAATTAATTGTTTTGAGCTTATATATACAGTAACCCATGTGTTAGGGTAAGTGACTTAAGTACCATATAAGCAAGCACTGCACATTTTGTGATGTTTCAGGATCACTCTAAGGAGGAGTTGGAGACAATGCGTCTTGTGCGTGTGGACCAAAACTTCAGGGTGATAGCTCTTGGCCTCCCCTCACCTCCCTACCAGGGCCACCCCCTTGATCCTCCACTTAGGTCCAGATTTCAGGCTAGAGAGATATCTTCACTCTCCTTCAAGGTAGGTGCCTGTTTGATTTGTATTGTTGGTAATGGTTTCTTGTAGCTGGTAGTTGGTTTAACTCCGTAAATCAGATGTTAACACTGGGGAAACCATATCTGGTGAAAGAGTTAAAAATTGTCTCCATTAACCTGTTTACAATCAGATTTCTCTTTCCAAGTTAAAGAAAACCATCCAAAGGTAGCAATATATATATATATATATATATATATATATATATATATATATATATATATATATATATATATATATATATATATATATATATATATATATATATATATATATATATATATATATATATATATATATATATGGGATTTCTCTTTCCAAATTAAAGAAAATCATCCAAAGGTAGCAATATATATACAGTATATCAGATTTCGCTTTCCAAGTTAAAGAAAACCATTCAAAGTTAGCAATATATACCGGTATATATATATATATATATCCATCCATCCATCATCCAATCCTACGTTGCCCCATGAGGAGCGTAGGAGCCCGGGGCAAGGCAGTTGGTCCTGACATTTAAGATGAGAGTGACCAGCCTCACTCATCCCTTAGTGGCATTACGTGAGCAATAAACTCCAACTACCCCTTGGATATAAACCTTCACCAGTTCAATCCGATTGGAGCACAAAATTACCTACTCAACCACCAGGCGCCAAAAACTTAGTTATATGGTTACCACCCAGCATAGTAAATGGTTTCCTGGTGTGCAGGAAACCATTTTGCTTGTCACTCGGTGCAGAGCCACCCACAGGCAGAAGGAAGAGTAAAAGAATGAAGGAATGAAAGACATAAGAGGGAGTGTAAAGTCACCTGTAGGCAGAAGGACTAGGAAAGACTGAAGGAAAGAAAGACAGAAGAAGATGGAAGGAAATAAGGATGGAGGAGAGGAAAGGGTAGACACCCGAGAGCAGCACTACATTAAGTGAGTGGATGGTGAGTGCCCCCACCTACTATATATATATATACTGTATGGATATATATATCATAGGACTGAAGAGTTAATAGCTATTTTATGCTGCCTGTCCAGGTAATGTACCAGATGGATAGTGTTTCACTTCACATTTTAGTTGCCATAGTTTATATTGTTAGGTTTCTGCTTGGCAGCTGTGAGAGGCTTTTATGAAGGAGTTTTAGGTCCTTCTCTAACATACGGGTGTTAGATTATGGTGTGGCATGAAAAAGAAAAGTCAAGTCAATAAGAGTTGTGGAGATGGGATTGTTGAGGAATATGTGTGATATGCATACTGTAGAGTGGATAAGATGAGGAATAATGTGATTCATGAAGGATGTGGGGTAAGAGTGTCTGTGGACATCAGAGTTGAAGAGTGTGCTTATATGGCATGGGCATATGAAGAGAATAGGCACGAATAGAGTGTGAAAAGGGTATATCTGAATGAATTTTAAGGTGGGATGAAGTGAAGTAGGCCTAGAAAGTGGATAGATATGGTAAATGAGTGTATGAGAAAGAGAGGTCCGTCCAGTCTTATTATGCGATAGGGTCGCTTCAAGTGAAGACTATCGCATAATGGTTTATTGCATAACGATATTGATATAACATGAGTTCGGTGGGGTTAGGGAGGGTGACCTTGACCGCAACACCTAAACTGTCCAAAAAAAATTCTCTGCTGCCCACCTGAAGTTTGTCCCAGGCCGGTAGCACTTCACTTCACATTGCACACTGCAGTATTTGTTAAGCACTTGCGCTGTTATTTGGTGATAGCAGTGGTGTTTCAGTGGCCATTCATGCACTAGATAGAACAAAAGGCAGGCAACCAGAGCAAATGTAAGCGTTGGCCGGCCATATTGGTGCAGACAACCGACTGTCGGCTTGTGTGTGTCACTTCTTATGCCCAAGGTTCTGGGAGGCAGTCATTGAAAATATAATTCTAACAAAATCTTGACCAATTTTTTACATTATATCAAAAAAGGATAAAACTTCTGAATTGTCATTCTAGCTATTTATTATATAAAGAACAGTTTTATAGTGAGACCAGACACAATTGAAGCTAACGAATTTGGGGAGCTGATAAGTAATCTAGCTGGCTGGATGAATTTTCTGTGACGACGTATGACAAGGGTTTAACACTATATTTTAACATGACATTTGTTGGATTGACTCTCATATAGTGAATGTGAAGCTGTATGTGGAATGTTTTTGACCAGTCAGATTGAGCTAGGATTCTGAGGGCTTGAATGGTGGAGTGAATGGGAGGGTGGCTCATTCAGTTAGGCAAAGTTCAGTTAGTATCTCATTCTGTCAAGTTATTTCTGGTTCTCCGGACCCTACCTCACCCTACCTTGAGGTGAGAAAGGAGGTATGGATGATGATAATGATGATAAGAACATAGTGCAGACCTGGTATTATGCTTGTTCTTTGCCAAAGAATTGACTGTGTGGGAAGTGAAATTGTGTCCTGTAACCCAGGGAACCAGTTTCTGTACTTTATGCAGAGGTAAACATAAAACCAACAATTACATGCCTGATGGTCCAGTGGGTTAAGATGCTTTAATTGTTTGGGGCCTACAAGGGCTGAAATTTGAGAGATGGTTGGGGTTTGTTGCTCACCAAATGCCACTCAGCTGAGAGTGACTGGTCACTCTCACTTTATATGAGGCGTCTAGAACCAAAGGGGCATCGGCGCCAAAATGTACTTTTGAGTTATGATGCTTTAAAGTTGTGTTTATGGCAACGTCATAACCAGAAGGCAATAAACAAACCTTTTATACATCAAAATGATCATCAGCGCCTATGCTCTACATGTAAAGCCAAAAAAACAAAACAATAATAACCGTAACCACAAAATAGGCTGTAAACCAAACCCCCAATTTATAAGTGGGCATAATAACATATTGTAGGGATTTAAAAACATAGAAGAAAAAACATCAACGAATGTATTAATGTACAAAACTTTATTAACTGAAGATTCCAGTTCACTTAATATTAACAAACGAATAATTATTACTGTAATTTCATGTTTTTGACAACAAAAACTGAAATCAATGCAGTTATTATTTTTCCTCTACCATAATAGATTGAAATAATAACACTAAAAAAAAAAAAAGTAGTGTAGTGCTTAATTAATTGAGAAGGGGTAGTGGGGGGTTAAATGGTGGGGTCGTCATCTAGGAGATCGACATCCAACTCTGCCTCCTCGGTGCCACCCCCCCTCCCGCTGTCTCCCCTCACCACTCTCTTTTCCTCTTCCTTTCTACCTTTTTCCACTTCTCCACACACTTCTGACACTTACTAGAGGTTATAGGCACCACTTCCTCACTGTAACTATGTGATGAACTCATCTTGTCACCCCCCCTTCAACCCCAATAACAACAGCTCATCTTGTCACCAATAATCCACGATAAATGGGGTAAAAATCCAATACGTAATAATTATACACCTCAGTGAACACGGGAGGGAAGCCTCACCGGCACACCGGGCGGGCCACACGCTTGCTGATTGGCTGCTCTGGGGGAGTGGCAGAGAGTGAGAATGCTGATTGGTTTGGGCTGTGTGGCTTAGATGCCTGCCTGCTCTGATTTTTTCGCCCGGCAGCATGGACAAACCCACGTGACTTTGAGCCCCTCTACCACTGTCCAGAAGGCCGAATCTTGTATGGCAACCAGTGCTGTCACTGAGAAGAGGGTTAAGCCTGTTGTCTCCCCTACCTAACTCAAAACCAGTATATTGGTGGGGATGCCCCTTTGGTTCTAGACACCTCATATGTTTGTAGAGAAGGCCTAGTCCCAAGCCCCAGTGATTTTGATGGAAAAGTAAGGAATTGGATGACGTACTAATGGATGGGCCTATTTGTATAATGCTGCACATCTATTAATTTCACTTCTTTACAGTGTTTACTTGTACAGGTGTATTGGGATAAGTGGCTTTGTTGTTATAAGAGTAAGGATTCAGAGGCACAGCGAGATTTTTTCTGAAGATACTTTTTAAAGGTGTAGTGAGTTCTTTGAAAGCATCATGACACATGGCATGTATTTCTTTCAGTCCTTCCTCTTCTGTCTTTCTTTCCTTCATTCTTTCCTCTTCCTTCTGCCTATGGGTGACTTTACACTCCCTCTTCTGTCTTTCTTTACTTCACTCTTTCCTCTTCCTTATGCCAATGGGTGACACTACACTGAGTGACAAGCCAAATGGTTTCCTGTACACCAGGAATCCATTTACTATGCTGGGTGGTAACCATATAATCAAATTATGGCACCTGGTGGTGTAGTGGGCAATTGCAGCGCTCCAGTCAGATTGAGCCAGCGAAGGTTTATATCCAAGGGGTGTTTGGGGTTTATTGCTCACGTAATGCCTCCCAGGGATGAGTGAGGTTGGTCACTCTCGTCTTAAATGTCAGGACCAACTTGCCTAGCCCTGGGCTGCTACGCTCCTCATGGGGCGGCATGGGATTGGATGATGGATGGATGGATGGATGTAAGGTATGACTGAGGAACTTTGACCAACCAAACTGTGGGTGTGATTCAGGTGGTTTGAGCCACCATTGTCTGTTATTTGCATGCTAATCAGAATTGCTTTAATGCATTTCTGTCTCTCTCTCTCTCTCTCTCTATGAGGAGTAGACTGTAGCACCAGTTGAGCAGAGCAGTACTTCCAAGGTGGATGGAAAGTTGATGACAGGGAGAGCTGGAGCTCCTGTTTCATCAGCCCTCAGTACTAGTTCCTGAGCATCTCCCTTTGCTGTACTTTTCCAATGTCTCATTAACACAGAGAGTAGGCCAGCATGCTCTCCAGTACAAGTTTCTCTAACTGTCAACACCAAACTACGTGCACAGTACACACTACACTTCCTTTTCAAAATTAAAAGTAAAATGACATAAGAAAATCAGGCCTCGGAGTCCCCAGGGAAGGGGACCATAAATTCCCCCACCATCAGCCCGTCTCCCCGTGACGACTCAGAGAGATGCCTGGAACCACTGTCTGACTCACTTCTTCTTCATTTCTGCAACATTCACAGCCATTCCTCTAACTTTCTCTTTGTCAAACATCACCTTCTCTTCTTGACAGAGACTCAGCTGTCTGAGGCAACTGACAGCAAACCCTTTTGCGTTTCCTCCTACTTTCTCTATACTCATTTCAAAGCCAAAGGTGGATGTTGTTTACGGTATATATGTACGCAACGATTTGTCTTGCTCCCCTGTTCCTGAACTTGATTCTTCTGAATTCTCTACTCTCTGTCTTCGGCTTTCTTGTCATTCTCTGACTAAATATATCTGCGCTGTTTACTTATCCCCTAATTCTGCTATCAAAAATTCTTCAACTATCTCACTTCTGTGATGGACACATTCTATCCATTTCTCCTTTCTCTGAAATCTCCATTTTAGATTTCAATGTTCACCACCACCTTTGGCTCTCCTCTCCTTTCACGGATCCACCTGGTGAACAAGCCTATATTTTCTCTATCCTTAGTGACCTAGAGCAGCTTGTACAGCACCCTGCCCGTATCCCTGACCATTTGGAGAGAGCTCCAATATACTTGACCTCTTCCTTACAACTAATCCTTCTGCATACACTGTTAATCTCCTCCGATCACAACCTTATTACCTTAACCTGTCCTATCGTTCCGGTACAGCCTGTGGACCCTCCAAAGAAACATCATGTGTGACACTTTGGAGCTACAGATAGGGAGGCCCTTAGACAGTACTTCTTTGATTTTCCATGGAATGATTATTGCTTCCATGGCCGGGAGCCATCTTAGTGTGCCTTGCGCATTATGGAGGTTATTCTCTTGGGGATGGAAGCATACGTTCCTTTCTCATATCCTTTGACTAATGCAAGAAAGCCATGGTTTAATCACACTTTTTCTGATGCTGTCCGCAACAAGGAGAGGGCCTATAAAAGGTACCAAAGCCAACTCACCCCTGAATCACATTTTGTTTATGTTTCTGCCCGGAATCGTGCTAAGTCTGTTCTTCTGTGCCAGCCCTCCTCTCTTCCTATTTCTCCCATCTCTCCTGTCACTTCTTATTGCTTTTCTTTCCTTTACAGGTGGCTTTACATTGAGTGACAAGCCAGATGGTTTCCTGTAAGCCAAGAAACCATTTACAATGCTGGGTGGTAACCATATAACCAAACCATACATGCTGTTTATGTGGCAACAAGTGAGTTGGTGGAGGGTTAGTGCCCCTCCCCGTAAAACAAATAACTCAAAGTCAATTGGCCACCCCTTACGGGATTATGGCGTCTGGCAATAGATAGACTAAGTGCTCTCAACTTACCAACTCGAATTCTTGCTCCTTCTGGCACCTTGCCAAAAACCATTCTAACAACTTTACCTCATCATCCTTCCCCCCTCTTTTCTATTCTGATGGCTCTGTAGCTATTTCTTCTACTGGTAAAGCAGATCTCTTCGCTCAGACTTTCTCCTCCGATTCCACCTCAGACGATTCCGGTGCCACTCCTCCATCACTTCCCGCCTCTGACTTCCTCATGGCTGACATTAAAATTTCTTCAGCTGATGTATTTTCTGCCATCACTGACCTCAATACTAACAAGGCATATGGGCCTGATGGAATCCCTCCTGTTGTCCTCAAGAACTGTGCATCAGTGATTACACCCTGCGTAGGTAAACTCTTTTGCCTTTGTCTGTCATCTTGAACCTTTCCTTCTTGCTGGAAGTTTGCTCTCATTCAGCCAGTCCCAAAGAAGGGTGACCGTTCCCAATCCTCTAACTATCGTCCAATTGCTTTAACATCCCGTGTTTCAAAAGTTTTCGAGTCAATTCTTAATAGAAAAATTTTAAAGCATCTTTCCCATCACAACCTTCTTTCTGATTGTCAGTGTGGGTTCCATCAGGGACTTTCCACTGGCAATCTTCCCACCTACCTTTCAGACTCCTGGTCATCCTTCTTTCAGGATTTTGGCGAAAGCTTTGCCATTGCACTTGACATCTCAAGTGCTTTCAATAGAGTCTGGCGGAAATCTTTAATTTCCAAATTGCCCTCTTACGGTTTCTATCCTTCTATCTGTGCCTTCATCAATAGCTTTCTCTCTGGTCGTTCTACAGCTGCTGTTGTAGACGGCCATCTTTCTTCTCCTACATCTGTCATCAGTGGTGTTCCTTAGGGCTCTGTCCTATCACCAACTCTCTTCCTTTTATTCATCAATGACCTTTTAAGCTGTACATCTAACTCTATCCACTCGTATGCTCATGATTCCACCCTTCACCTTTCCATTCGGTTCCCGCAACGTCCATCTCAGCATTTACTTTAACAAACAAGGAATGAGGCTATGGCACATCTAATGTCTGACTTGGCTCGTATCTCTGATTGGGGTAAAAATAATCTTGTTGTTTTTAATGCGTCAGAAACTCAGTTTTTACACCTATCAACCCGACACAATCTTCCACAGGAGTACCCTCTATGGTTTAATAATATCCAGCTCAATCCTGCATCATCCTTGAACATGCTTGGGGTTTCATTCATTTGGAACTTATCTTGGAAAAATCATATTTGATCTCTGTACAATCTGCTTCCAAAAGATTAGGTGTCCTAAGCCGACTCTGTACCTTCTTTACCCCTGCACAGTTGTTGACTTTATACATAGGTTTTATTTGCCCCTGTTTAGAGTACAACTCTCATGTGTGGGGCGGCTCCCCGCATACAGCTTTTCTCAATAGGGTGGAGTCAGAGGCTTTTTGTCTCATCAACTCTCCTCCTCTTACTGGCTCCCTCCAACCTCTGTCTCTTCGCCGCACTGTTGCATCTTTATCTTTCTTCAGTCGCTACTTCAATGGTCACTGCTTCTCTGAACTGTCTGCTTGCATCCGTCCACCTCTACGATGAGTGCATAGCACCCGTCTAGCAACAAATTCTCATCCCTTTTCTGTCCAACTCTCTAATGCAAGAGTTAATCATAACTCCCAGTCCTTCATTTATGCAACAGGTCAACTCTGGAACTGTCTCCCTTTGTCTATTTCCTGCTTCCTATGATCTCCGGTCTTTCAAACTCAATGTATCCAGGCATCTTGAAATGATTGGATCTTGAATTTGGCTCTCTTTTGTATATTTTTTGTTTTTTCTTGGAAGGAATGGTATTTGGGCTCCTGGCCTATGGTTCCCTCTTTCTTACATTTATTTATAAAAAAAAAAAAAATCATGAACAATATGGTGCACAAAATTTGGATATTAATAGCTTCAGCTTAAAAATGGGATGTAGAAACTTGCTGAAACTGGTTTGTACATGTTGGGGTATAGAATTTAAAGTGAAATGATTTATTGTTCATTTCTTATACTGTATTGTGAGTTCAAAACAGTGTTTGATTTACTGCGTGTCACAAAAAATATGCTGTTTAGGGCGTTCGACATCACAGTAGATCATCGTTGTGCCTGGACTTAATGTGCTTGTTGTCCACTCCTTTTAACTTGGTTTACTGTTGGATTATCTTGATGGGGATGTAGATACTGAAAAGAAAAGATAAGAGCATATAGTAATCACAGTGCTGCTGTTCCCATCCTGTACAGAAATGTAGCCTATTATGATTTATATAATCTTGTGATTTCATGAGTTAGGGGTTAATTCCAAAGGTGTTTAAGTGCTTGGCTGATGTAATGAAACAGTATCAGTATGAATTTTTTTGTTTGTTTGTTTGTACTAAAGCAGTTAAGGCAGTTAGGAAAGAAGGGAGCCTAATCTAAGTACAGCATGTATAAATAACCTGTCAGTTTTTTAGCAGCCAGGGGAAAAAAGAATACTAGTACAGTACTGCATCCAGTGTGTTTTGCATAAACTGCCAAGAGAAGTTTGAGGTTGGGATTAGAGAAGTCTCATTGTTGTATTGATCTAGGGATGTGATGGCCCCAATGCCCAGCATTTGTGTTGTAAATTGCCATGCAGCTTCTTGGAAGTAGAAGTAAGGGAGATAATATCTAGAGGTTTCTGTTTCCTCTGATCCATATCCCCAGAATAATCAAAGAGCCATGCCATGCATTGGTATTTCTTTACTACTGCTATACACTCTAGTTTTGGGTTATGATGATGATACATCATTGATGATATGGAATAAAGCAGTATTGCTTTTCTCTGTGGTATGTTGAAAAAATAGGTTTTTGCAGGGTCAGATATCCACTTTTTCTCATATTAGAGGAGAATAAGACATCTTTAAGGAAGAGGGGTAGAATGCCCTTTTAAACCATCATCACTGGCATTGTGTTTTGTTGGGAGACTCATGTTAGACTTCTCCAGTAGAGTAGTTTAATAATAATAATAATAATTATGATGATAATCAACATCATCATCATCATCATCATCATCATCTAATCCTGTGTTGTCCCTTGAGAAACGTATGAGCCTGGGGCTAGACAAGTTGGTCTTAACATTTAAGGTGAGAGAGACCAGCCTCACTCATCCCTGAGTGGCATTCTGTGAGCAATAAACTCCAGCCACCCCATGGATATAAACCTACACAGGCTCAGTCCGGTTGGAATGCCTTAATTACCCATCAAACCACCAGGCACCATAGTTTGGTTATATGGTTACCATCCAGCGTAGTAAATGGTTTCCTGATGTAGAGGAAATAATTTAGCTTGTCACTCAGTGTAGTCATCCGTAGACAGAAAGAAGAGGAAAGAAAGAAGGAAAGAAGGATATAAGAGGAAGGAAGGAAAAAAGAAGGGAAAAGAGGAAAGGGCAGCCACCCGAGAGCAGCACTACATTGAGTGAGTGGATGGTGAACACCCCCATTCCCAGTAATAATAATAATAATAATAATAATAATAATAATTAGTGGTAGGTGGGGACGCTCATCATCCACTCATTCGATGTAGCTCTGTTCTCAGGTGATTGCCCTTTTCTCTCTTCTTTCTTTCTTTTCTTCCTTCCTCTTTTGTCTTTCTTTCCTTCATTCTTTCCTCATCTTCCTGTCTGCAGGTGGTTCTACACAGAGTCACAAGCCAAATAGTTTCTTATACACCAGGAAACCATTTACTACAGAGGGTGGCGACTATATAACCAAATTATGTTGCCAGAAGGTTGAGTGGGTAATTAAGGCACTCCAATCAGATTGAGCCTGTGTAGGTTTATATCCAGGGGGTGGTTGGGGTTTATTGCTCACGTAATGCCACTCAGGGATGAGTGAGGTTGGTCACTCGAATCTTAAATGTCAGGACCGATTTGCCTAGCCCCAGGCTCCTATGCTCATCATGGGACAACACAGGATTGGGTGATTAATGAATGATGAGTGAATACTATGACTACAACAGCGACTACAACTACTACTACTACTACTACTGTTACTACAACTACTACTACTACAACTACTACTACTACTACTACTAATTGGTGGTAGGTAGGGGTATTCACCATCCACTCACTCAATGTAGTGCTGCTCTCAGGTGCCTACCCTTTTGTCTCGTCATTTTGTCTTTCCTTCCTTCCTCTTCTGTCTTTCTTTCCTTCATTCTTCTTCTTCCCTCTGTCTACGGGTGACTCTACACTGAGTGACAAGCCAAATGGTTCCCTGTACACCAGGAAACCATTTACAGTGGTGGGTGGTAACCTTATAGCCAAATTATGGTGCCTGGTAGTTTTGTGGGTAATTAAGGTGCTCCAGTCGAATTGAACCAGTGCAGGTTTATATCCAATGAGTGGTTGGGGCCTATTGCTCACTTAATGCCACACAGGGATGAGTGAGGCTGGTCACTTTCATCTGAAATGTCAGGACCATCTTGCCTATCCCTGGGTTTGTATGTGCCTCATGGGACAACGTTGGATTAGATGGCGGATGGATGCATGGATAATGATATTAATAAGAGTAAAATTTGTGGTAGGTGGGGGCGCTCACCATCCACTCACTCGATGTAGTGCTGCTATCGGGTGTCTGCCCTTTCCTCTCCTCCGTCCTTCTTTCCATCCATCCTCTTCTGTCTTCCTTTACTTCATTCTTTTCTTGTCCTTCTGCCTACGGGTAACTTTACACTTCCTCTTCTGTCTTTCTTTTCTTCATTCTTTCCTCTTCCTTCTGCCTGTGGGTGACTCTACATTGAGTGACAAACCAGATGGTTTCCTGTACACCAGGAAACCATTTTCTATGCTAGGTGGTAACCATATAACCAAATTTTGGCTCCTGGTGGTTTAGTGAGTAATTATTGCGCTCCAATCGGATTGAGCCGGTGAAGGTTTATATCCAAGGGGTGGTTGGGGTTGATTGCTCATGTAATGCCACTCAGGGATGAGTGAGGCTGGTCACTCTCATCTTGGATGTTGGGACCGACTGCTTAGCCCTGGGCTCCTGCGCTCCTCGTAGGGTAATGTGGGATTGGATGATGGATGGATGGATGGATAACAATTCCTCTTCCTTCTGTGTCTGGGTGCCCCAACACTGAGTGAGAAGCCAAATGGTTTCCTGTACACCAGGAAACCATTTACTATGCGGGTGGTAACCATATAACCAAATTATGGTGCCTCGTGGTTCTGTGGGTAATTAAGACACTCCAGTCCGATTGCACCTGCGTAGGTTTACATCTAAGAGGTGATTGGAGTTTATTGCTTACGTAATGCCACTGATGAATGAGTGAGGCTGGTCACTATCATCTTAAATGTAGGGACCAACTTGCCTAGCTCCAGGCTCCTACGCTCCTCATGGAGTGGCTTAGGATTGGATGATGGATGGATGGAGAACTAGAAAGCACAGATAAAGTGCATACCTTTCCTAGTGCCAATAGAATTTATGATTTACTACTGTAATTCTTCTTTCCTATGAGATGAATATTTGTGTGGTCTGACATAGTCATTTGGTTCTGCAGTTGTAGTCTACCCTGTGACACAGTTTCAGAGAGTGCGTACTTCTGCCAACATCAGTAAAATTAATGATTTATTCCTGTGTCCAGATCCAGATCCACCTCAAAATCTAACTTAGTCGTCCTTGACCCACTGCCCACCTACCCACCAGATTTCATTCAAATCCTGTGACAACTTGTTTAGATATCTTGTACACAGACAAACAGACATGGGTGAATACATATCCACCATCCAACTTCATTGTCAGGGGTAATGCAGCAATAATTAAAATCTATCTGTTGCCAGATGCCTTAATCCTGTAAGAGGTGGCTGCAAACAAATCACGTCCATGTCACCCTGTCCCCCACCATTTCACTGCCCTCCTCCCAGCTTACACCCCTCTTTCTCATATATCTCTCCACTCCAATCCTCCATCTTATCCTCAGCCTCCCCCTCCCTCCCCTCACTCAACCTCACTCACATACACTCTGCTCGTTAGTCTCTCGTTCTTCATCCTCTCCACATGGCCAAACCACCTCACTATGTTTCTCTTAACACTTTCTATCACATACACGTCCACACCACAACACTTCTTCACATCCTCACTTGTCAGTCTGTCTGTCCATCAAGCCCCACATTCTCCTCACAAATAACTCATTTGCGCTGCTCTCACGCATGACTTGTGTACTTCCAGCAAGGTCCAAGCTTCACTTCCATACATTAGAGTTGGTATCACAATATTATCATGCAGCAACTTTTTTACTTCCGTGTTCACCTCCCCTATTTCTTATCGCTGCTTTAAAAAAACAAGCAACCTTTCTTTCTTGTTGTAACCTTTCAAGTACTTCATCCACCAAACTTCCATCCTTACTCATAACATTACCCAAGTATTTAAAAGCACTCACATTTTCCAGTTCCTCATCATCCAAACCCACTGTACATCCAGAGACTTCATTTTTCTTGAAGACCATAGCTTTACTCTTCCCTACATTCGTCTCTAGATTCCATTTCTTATACACTTTCCCAAACTCATTCACCAAGCCTTGTGTTTCCCCTTCGTCTTCACATAACGATACAATATCATCTGCAAACAACAGTGTAGGAAGTTTCCAAACACTTCCCTCTCTCATCAGGGCCACTCCAACAATCACTGCCCAACCGTTTATCTCTTTTATAACCCCATCCTTATACAGACTGAACAGCCGTAGAGACATGACACATCCCTGTTTCAGTCCAACATTCAGATAAAGAAATAACTCAGTTCACTATCCACATGCACTGCAGCCTTAGCACCCTCATACATACTTTTCACTGCATTCAGTGACTTACCATTTACGTCATATATTCTTATTATTTTCCACATTCCTTGTCTATCCATTCTGTCATATGCTTTCTCCAAGTCTATGAAGGCTGCATACAACTTCTTTCCCTTCCCTAGAAGCTTTTCCACTAAAGACCTAAGAATGAATATCTGATCTGCACAGCCTCTTCCCTTCCTAAAACCTCCCTGTTCTTCTCTAACTATAATCTGTATCAATTGCCAGACGCCTTAATCCTGTAAGGGGTGGCCACAAAGAAATCACCTCATTGTTGCCCTGTTCCCTGTCATTTCGTTGCTCTTCTCCTAGCTCACACCCCCTTTCTCACATACCTCTTCATTCTGTCCCTTCATCTCATCCTTGGCCTCCCCCTCCCTCCCTCCACCACATTCACATACTCTCTTCTTGTCAGTCTTTTGCTCTCCATCCACTCCACATGGCCAAACCACCTCAGTGTGTTTCTCCTAATGCTTCCTGTCACATCCACATCCACACCACAATACTCCTTCACTTCCTCATTTGTCAGTCTGTCTCTCCATGTGACTTCACAGGCTCCTCTCAAATGACTCATTTCCACTGCTCTTACTCTTGACTTGTGTCCCTCCAACAAGTTCCAAGCTTCACTTCCATATGTTAGAGTTGGTTTTATGATACTGTCATGCAGTAACTTTTTCATTTCACTCCGCCTTTTCCTATTTCTTATCGTTGCTTTCAAAGAACCAGCAACCTTTCTTCCTTGTTGTACTCTTTTAAGCACTTCACCCTCTAAACTTCCATTGTTTCTCATCACGCTAACCAGGTATTTAAATGCACTCATATTTTCCATTTCCTCTTGATCCAACCTTACTGTATGTTGTGACTTCATTTTTTCTCGAAGACCATCACTTTACTCTTCCCTACATTCACCTTTAGATTCTGTTTCTTACACACCCTCCCAAACTCATTCACCAAGCCTTGCAGCACCCCCTCGTCTTCACTTAACAACACAGTATCACCTCCAAACAACAGTACAGGGAGTTTCCACACACTGCCCTCTCTCATTAGGGCCACTTCAACATCCACTGCCCTACCTTGTTTCTCTTTTATAACCCCATCAATTTGCAACTATAATCCATCCATCCATCCATCCATCATCCAATCCTATGTTGCCCCATGAGGAGCATAGGAACCTTGGGGCTAGGCAAGTTGGTCCTGACATTTAAGGTAAGAGTGACCAGCCTCACTCATCCCTGAGTGGCATTATGTGAGCAATAAACCCTAACCACCCCTTGGATATTAACCTACACAGGCTCAACCTGATTAGAGCACCTGACTTACCGATTGAACCACCAGGCACCATTATTTGGTTATATGGGTACCAGACAGCATAGTGAATTGATTCCTGGTGTACAGGAATCATTTGGCTTGTCACTCAGTGTAGAGTTAGCCATTGGCAAAAGGAAGAGGAAAGAATGAAGGAAAGAAAGACAGAAGGGGGAGTGTAAAGTCATCCGTAGGCAGAAAAAAGAGGAAAGAGTGAAGGAAAGAAAGACAGAAGATGAAGGATGGAAGAGAGGAAGGGCAGGCACCCAAATCAGCGCTACATCAAGTTAGTGGATGGTGAGTGCCCCCACCTGCTACTCATACAACCATAATAAAAATAATCTATCTATCTATCTATCTATTGCCAGACCCCTTAATCCCTTATACGGGGTGGCCACAAACAAATACCCTCCAAGTCACCCTGTCCCCTGCCATTTCACTGCTCTGGTCCCAGTTCACACACCCCTCTCTCATATACCACTCCACTGCATCCCTCCATCTCATTCTTAGCCTTCCCCTCCCTCTCTTCCCCTCCACCTCACTCACATACACTCTCCTTGTCAGTCTCTCACTCTCCATCCTCTCCACATGGCCAAACTACCTCAATATGTTTCTCCTGATGCTTCCTATCACATCCACATCTGCACCATAATGCTCCTTCACATCATTTGTTAGTCTGTCTCTCCATGTGACTCCACAGGCTCCTCTCAAATAACTCATTTCCACTGCTCTCACTCTTGACTCGTGTCCCTCCAACATCGTCCAAGCTTCACTTCCATATGTTAGAGTTGGTATCACAATACTGTCATGTAATAACTTTTTCACTTCCATGCTCACTTCCCAGTTCCTTATCACTGCTTTCAAGGAATCAGCAACCTTTCTTCCTTGTTGTACCCTTTCAAGCACTTCACCCTCCAAACTTCCATCCTTATTCATCACACTACCCAAGTACTTAAATGTACTCACATTTTCCATTTCCTCATCATCCAGTCTCACTGTACATTCACTGACTTCACGTTTCTCAAAGACCATAACTTTACTCTTTCCTACATTCACCTTTAGATTCCGAAACTTATCCACCACGCCTTGCAGCTCCCCTTCGTCTTTACTTAACAACATAGTATCATCTGCAAACAACAGTACAGGGAGTTTCCAAACACTGCCCTCTCTCACCAGGGCCACTCCAACATCCACTGCCCTACCTTGTATCTCTTTAATAACCCCATCTATATACAGATTGAAGAACCATGGAGACGTGACACATCCCTGTTTCAACCCAACCTTCAAATAGAAAAACTCACTCAGTTCACTGTCCACATGCACTGTAGCCTTAGCACCCTCATATATACTCATCACAGCATTCAGTAGCTTCCCATCTACTCCATGTATGCTTAATACTTTCCGCAATCCCTGTCTATCCACCATGTCATATGCTTTCTCCAGATTCATGAAGGCCACATACAACTTCTTTCCCTTCTCTAGAAACTTTTCCACTAAAGATCTAAGAATGAATATCTGATCTGAAATATAAAAATAATAATTACAATGAAAAACATGTAGGGTCAGTTAAACACGCCCCCCAAGTCTGGAATAGTCACATTAGGTACGAAGCATGAAGGCATCTCAGTGTTCTTCATGAATGAAGCATACAGTATTATCCAAGAAATTTTGACTTTACTGTATAATTGATACTTAAATTATGTAGAAATCTGTTAGTACACTTAGTGGCTGTTGGTGAAAGAACTGGAGGAAAGTTTGCCTTGAGAAACACAAACAATAAATAACATAACAAAGGCAGGAAATGGTGCATCGTGTAAACACGTTCTTTGTACAAGTACAGTAAGACCTCACTATAAGGGACTGATTGGGTCCCAAGCCCTTCCAAAAGAAGCGAAATTCCGATAAAAACGACATCCGGACTTCCCCCTGCTAACCCGGGCTTTTTCCGATATATCAGATATTTGTCCGGATCGCACCAAAGGTTTTTAAACTATATTTGCTACCACTGCAGTACTGTACTGTATTATACCTTCACTACAATAGTCAAATGGTGTAATATATGATAGTAATACTGTACTGTAAGCTGATAGATGTGTCTTTTATTTACCTTATTATAATATATGATGATAATACTGTACTGTACACTGATAGACATGTTTTTTTTTACCTTATTATGGTGAACAAAGCTGAAGTGGTCAGGTAGTCTGGACTGCTTCTAGCTTTATCGGACTTTTTCCAATATATAGGAATTTAGTCTGGTAGCTCCTCGATTCCGATAAAAGTGAAATCTGGTCTATTGAAGTCTGTTATATCATGGTCTTACTGTACTGTATTAGATTATGAGTATTATCATTTTAGGGTATCCCTGCATAGAGGGAACTATCTTCACACTGGAAAGGTCGCTGTTCAGACAGATACTGTAATTGAATACCACAGAATAGTTTTCTCTGCCATTTTGGTATTCACTGGAGCCTGAACACCTTAGCCTGAGTCTTTTTAGGCATGAGAAGAGTATACCTGATCTCACAAAATTCTGGCAGTGGCTGCAGCGAGAGGGTTAAAGATTTTCTCATGGATGTCTCTAATTAACAAAAGTTTAGAGCAGGAGTTCTCAATATTTCTTATTTGTGGACCACATTTAGAAGCATGGTGTATTTGTGGACCATTATTGAAATCATTATTTTTTAGATTTGAAATTGCATACTCATACAAACAATGAAGAGAAATTCTAACTGGTGAAAGGCAATAGTAAACAGTAAGATTAAAATAGGCTTTTATCAGTGAGTTTTCCTCATACAACAAAATGGAACCAAAAGAACAAATATTTCCATAAGTAAGCATGACCATCTTTTCTTAAAGGGAAAGGAATGTGACAAGGACAAGGAAACAGGGAATAGTGAGAAGAGAGGAAAGAAGTATGAATTCTGAAAGAGGAAGGGCAGAAATAGAAAATTAGGCTTTTATGGGAGAGGGAAAGAAATGTAGAGAAGTGTGAAGAAAGGCGAGAAAATATGGAAGGGGAAGGAGGATGGGGCAACAAGAAGCTGGATGAAGGAACAAAACTGGGAGGAAAGAGGGAGCAAGGGTGTATGCTGAACAGACTTAATGAGAAACATGAGTGTTTCTTTGTCACCAGCGATCATGTGTTTGGCCAGGTGGTAGAGAGGGCACATCAAAGGTCAAGTCCAACATACAGCTTAGATTGACATTGTGTCTTTGTTGCCAGTAATGTGGAGAGCCCAGACTCCCATAGGTATGTTGAGGAAAATGGTTTATGAGTTGTCAGTGCAAGATGACCAACTTTGCAATAAAGCTAAGAAAAATGAACAGTAGTTCTTTACAACTTTATCACTTCTCATTATTGCTGAACCACTATGAAATAAGTCATGGACCACTGATGGGCCATTGATCACTAGTTAAGAACCCCTGGTATAGAGAAAAAGACTACTCAGTAAAGGCTCAGAACATCGTGAATACTCAGTGCATTTGTTGTTGGACTCGCTAAATGTGACAGGATATCATCTGTTATTACTGTACTTTTGTGTAGTGTGTAATCCATACTGTACCTCAGTTTCTTGTTGTTCCCAAATGCACCACTGGTGCCATCTCCTGTGACAGTTGTATTCGATCCAATGATGACTGTTTTAACCACGTTATCTGCTTCTTCTGTGGGTCTCTCCCCGCTCACTGCTACCTCCACTTTGTCACTTGTAGGCTTGATTCCAGGTGGACTTGCTGACTGAATGTTCAACAAGTTGGATAGATTAATTATTGAACCAGGAGGGTGGAACTTTGAACCACCAAGAGGCAGAATCAAACCACAATAGCTTACTATTAAACCAGTCTGGAACTTATGAAGCAGAATTAGAATGTATAAATGTTTTTCTTGAAAAGTTTGTTTGTCAGTAACATATAATTAAAGTGAATAAATTATTTGTTTTATGTGAAGATTTTGCATTCATTAACCCCTTAAGTACACAAATCTCCCAGCTTGCCTGCCTCCGGAACTGCAAAAAGGGTCCAGTTTTTCAAAACTCACCAAAGATTTTGTATTACAGATTTCAAGAGCTTGAATTTACACACCTGAAAATGTATATTTCACTCTCATATGACTTACGGTTTCAGCAATATTGACCATCAAAGAATGTCAAAAAGATTGTTACCACTGTGTATAGAGAGAGAGAGAGAGAGAGAGAGAGAGAGAGAGAAAAAAAACACCAAAGTAACTTTTTGTCATATAGATTTGAAGAACTTGATTTTACACACCAGAAAATGTATATTTCACTCATATGTGTAATAATTGCTGCACAATCAACTGTCAAAAAATTTAAAAAGTCACTCCTCGCAATGAGCAAGAACAGGACTTTCTTGAAAAATAAGGGGGAATAGGGAGGTGGAGAGAGTGTGCGGGGCATCAGGAAGGGAGAAAGGGCGGGAATATGCCAGTCTCACACAGTCAATATGGTCTAGAGAGGGTATAGGGAGTTGTTTGGGTGAGAGAGGACACAATGGGCAGGATCCAGACAGACAAACTTAGTGAAAACAATACCTGTCTCCGAGCCCCGCCAGGGCGGGGACAGGTAAAGAGGTAAGGTTATGGCTTTCCAGGTTTATGTAACCTTGATACGATCGTGAGGCATAGGACTTTGTGTACCAAGCACGGAAAACAACAATCGTTGTACATAGTACATAAAGGGTTAATAATACCATAAATTCAACATACTGTACTGTAGAGTGCTTTTTCTGCATTTAAAAAAGAGAGAGAGAGAGAGAGAAAGAAATGGAGTATAGTAAATTATGAAAGATACTAACATTATGATAATGTGAGCTCTGTAACTATTTATTAGTGAACAGCTTGAGGAATGTTTGTACAGTATGTTAGGCCATTCTGTGGGGTGTAAACAAGCAGTATTAAGAAGCATCCATACCATAATGAAGTTTTCTATACCTGGCTGGAACCTTGTCCTGGGTAATGTCCTGAAGGTACAGGAGGGTCCATGACAACTGGGGATGACACATCACCTGGATCAGATTTATCAGGAAGACAAATTCCTGCCAGACAATCCCAACTCCCCTCTCCTAATTGATAGAAGACTGTCCCAGGTTCGCACTTATGGATGTATGTCTCAAGAGATGAATGTTCTTGTAAGCACCTGGGGTGGAGATGGGTTATGAATAGAAAAAAATTTCCTTTTGAAGGAAGCACCAAATTGTTAAGTCTGTGTCAGGTCTCATTCTCTCTCCCAAAGCAATTGCTTGTATACATTTTCCACTCATTTATGTTATGTATTTAAAATCCAGAGGAAGTTGACAATATTATTCCCTGTCAGAGAACATTGTTCAAAAGAAAGCTTGTTGTGAGATCTTTGATCGTAAAACCCTTAATGAAAAAGACTGAAGGTCTTGTCAGAGGGAAAGATAAATTATAGAAGACTGTTCGAGGCTTGACCACTTATGTAAATGAAGAACTAAGAATGCCAGTTCTTTCTTGCATTAGAGAGTTGGACAAATAAAGAGTGAGGGTGTGTAGTTTTTTTTTTTTTATGCGAGGAAGAAGGAACCAAAGGCCACAAGCCCACAATTATTGTTCCTTCCAAGAGAAAAAATACAAGAGAGAGCCAAATTCAAGATCCAATCATTTCGAGATTTCTGGACACACTGCATTTGAAATACTGGGGGTCATAGGAAGCAGGAAATAGAGACAGAGGGAGACAGTTCCAGAGTTGACCTGTTGCATAATTGAAGGACTGGGAGTAACGGTTAACTCTTGCATTAGAGAGTTGGACAGAAAAGGGATGAGAGGTTGCTTCTAGACGGGTGCTACACGCATGTCGTAGAGGTGGAGGAATGCATTCAGACAGTTCAGAGGAGCAGTGACCTTTGAAGTAGCGATAGAAAAGAGATAAAGATGCAACAGTGTGACGAAGAGACAGAAGTTGAAGGGAGTCAGTAAGAGGAGGAGAGTTAATGAGACAAAAAGGCTTTGACTCCACCCAATTGAGAAGAGCTGTATGTGGGGAACCTCCCCACACATGAGAGTTGTACTCCACACAGGGGCGGATAAAACCCCTGTATAGAATCAACAATTGTGCGGGGGTAAAGAAGGAACGGAGTCTGCTTAGCACACCTAATCTCTTGGAAGCAGATTTTACAAGAGATGTAATATGATCTTTCCAAGATAAGTCCCGAGTTAATGAAACCCCAAGCGTGTTCAAGGATGATGCAGGATTAAGCTGAATATTAAACATTAGTGGGTATACCTGTGGAAGGTATTATCGGGTTGATAGGTGCAAAAACTGAGTCTTTGAGGCATTAAAAACAACCAGATTATTTTTACCCCCGTCAGAGATACGAGCCAAGTCAGACATTAGGTAGAAGAATGCTGCCCTGCTCGCCATAAAGGAGGAATAACAAAGAGAGGGTTCAGAAGAGTAGTGACCATTGAACTAAAAATGGAAGAGAGAGAGAAAAAAAACATTATGCAAGAAAAGAAAGAGAGAGAGAGAACATTATACAAGGAAAGAAAGAGAGAGAGAGAGAAAGAGAAACATTATGCAAGGAAAGAAAGAGAGAGAGAGAGAGAGAGAGAGAGAGAGAATATTGTGTAAGGAAAGAGAGAAAGAGAAGGGTGTCAGTGAGTGGAGGGAATTTAATAGAAACAACCATGGACTCATTCATCCATCCATCCATCATCCAATCCTACGTTGCCCCATGAGGAGCGCAGGAGCCCGGGGCTAGGCAAGTTAGTCCTGACATTTAAGATGAGAATGACCAGCCTCACTCATCCCTCAGTGGCTTCATGTGAGCAGTAAACCCCAATCACCCCTTGGATATAAACCTACACCGGCTCAGTCTGATTGGAGAGCCATAATTACCCGCTAAACCACCAGGCGTCAAAATTTGGTTATGTGGTTACCACTCAGCATAGTAAATGGTTTCCTGTTGTACAGGAAACCATTTGGCTTGTCACTCAATGTAGAGTCACCCACAGGGAGAAGAAAGAGGAAAGAATGAAGGAATGAAAGACAGAAGAGGGAGTCTAAAGTCACCTGTAGCCAGAACGAAGAGGAAAGAATCTATCTATCTATTGCCAGATGCCTCAATCCCGTTTGGGGTGGCCACAAACAAATCGCCTCCAAGTCGCCCTGTCCCCCGCCATTTCACTGCCCAGCTCCCAACTCACACCCCCCTCTCTCATATACCTCTCCACCCCATCCCTCCATCTCATGCTCGGCCTACCCCTCCCTCTTCCCCCCTCCACCTCACTCACTCTCTCTTCGTCAGTCTTTCATCCTCCATCCTCTCCACGTGGCCAAACCACCTCAGTGTGTTCCTTGTAACGCTTCCTATCACATCCACATCCACACCACAATGCTCCTTTATATCCTCATTTGTCAGCCTGTCTCTCCATGTGACTCCACATGCTCCTCTTAAATAACTAATTTCCACTGCTGTCACTCTTGACTTGTGTCCTTCCAACAACGTCCAAGCTTCACTTCCATACGTTAGAGTTGGTATCACAATACTGTCATGTAGTAACTTTTTCACTTCCATGCTTACTTCCCTGTTTTTTATCACTGCATTCAAAGAACCAGCAACCTTTCTTCCCTGCTGTACCCTTTCAAGCACTTCACCCTGCAAACCTCCATCCTTACTCATCACACTACCCAAGTACTTAAACATACTCACATTTTCCAATTCCTCACCATCCAACCTCGCTGTCCATTCACTGACTTCACCTCTCTCAAAGACCATCACTTTACTCTTCCCTACATTCACCTTTAGATTCCGTTTCTTACACACTCTCCCAAACTCATCCACCAAGCCTTGCAGCTCCCCTTCATCTTCACTCAACAACACAGTATCATCTGCAAACAAGAAGACAAGGAAAGAATGAAGGGGAGAAAAACAGAAGAAGATGGAAGGAAAGAAGGAAGGAGGAGAGAAAAGGGCAGACACCCGAGAGCAGCACTGCATCGAGTGAGTGAATGGTGAGTGCCCTCACCTACCACATTCATGAACTCATTTTGTTTAAAATTATTGTATGTGGTGCACCCTACACTAAAAGCTGTACTTCTCAGTGGGAGAACTGAGGCTTCTGTACAGAGTCAGGAACTTGGTTAATTTATTGAGAGCATGATGTCATTTCGGCACACCAAACCTTTGAGAAGATGATATGACAAGAGGAGTACAGTACTGGAATGTGATCTTTCCAAGATATATCTTAAGAATAAGAGAGACAGGATATTGGAGCAAAGTTTCAGTTATGGATCGATAATGGTGCGGGAATAACCATGTAGAAAAATGTATCAAGGTCAAAGATGGAAAACTGAGTTTTTGAGGCATCATGAGGAACAGAGGTTTCTTGTGCCCAAATTATTAAAAAAAAAAAAAAAATGCCAAAGATATCTTCCCTGATTGTTGTTTTATAGTGACTCTTGTGATGGATCGTTTGTTAATTGAGTGGAAAAGTGAAGAGTTGTCTCATAAACCTAGAAGAGAATTTATGAACGGTAGGAAGATTGTTTCATGGTGACCATACATATTTAGTAATTAAGTGTAAATATTATTTCATATTTTACTTCATCATAGTTTAAAACATTCCCATAAATGTATGAAATAGTTTGTCTGCATTAAAACCGGGTACACTTTGTGTACTGTATATTGTTAAAGTAGGGACCAGCTGAATAGTTGCTTCCATAGAACCATGTCACATGGGTCTGTCTGGTGTAGTAGACTGATGGACCACAGGTTTGTAGCTACCCCATTGGGGTCATCTCATAGACTGGAGATTATGGGAAGTAGGAAATACAGACAGAGGGAGACTGTTTCATAGTTGGCCTGTTGCATAAATGAAGGGCTGGGAGTAACAGTTAACTCTTGCCAGTTGGACAGGAAAGGAATGAGTATTTGTTGCTAGACAGGTTCTGCTCGCCCGTCGTAGAGGTGGAGGGACGAAAGCAGACAGTTCAGAGGATCAGTGACCATTGAAGTAGCGACAAAAAAGAGATAAAGATGCAACAGTGCGGCAAAGAGACAGAGGTTGAAGGAAGCCAGTAAGGGGAGGAGAGTTGATGAGACAAAAAGCCTTTGGCTCCACCCTATTGAGAAGAGCTATATGTGGGGAGCCTCCCCACACCTGAGAGTTGTACTCTACAAGGGTGAATAAAACCTGTGTATAAAGTCAATAACTGTGCACGGGTAAAGAAGGTATGGAGTCGGTTTAGCACACCTGATCTCTTGGAAACAGATTTTACAAGAGATGTAATATGATTTTTCCAAGATAAATCTTGAGAGAATGAAACCCCAAGTATGTTTTAAGATGGTGGAGGATTGAGCTGGATATTATTAAACATTAGTGGGTGCTCCTGTGGAAGATTTTGTTGGGTTGATAGGTGTAAGAACTGAGTCTTCGATGCATTAAAAATAACAAGATTACTTTTTTCCCGGTCAGTGATACAGGCCAAGTCAGATATTAGGTGTGTTGTAGCCTCATCCCTTGTTTGTTGAAGTAACTGCTGAGATAGACGTTGCGAGAACCGAGTGGAAAGCTGAAGGGTGGAATCATCAGCATATGCGTGGATAGGGTTGGATGTACAGTTTAGTAGGTCATTGATGAATAAAAGGAAGAGAGTTAGTGATTGGACTAATCCCTGAGGAACACCAGTGTTGATAGATCTGGGAGAAGAATGGTGGCCCTCTACAACAGCAGCCCTGACTTCATTGTGTCTTGGGGTGCACAGCCTCTTGATGCCTGTATGTGGTCCTTGATGGTGAGTACGGTGTTGTATATCACTCCAAGGATCTTAGTAGCCAGTGTGTGTGTGTGTGCATGTGTGTGCACATGTGTGTGTGTGTGTGTGTGTGTGTGTGTGTGTGCGTGTGTGTGTGTGCATGCGTGTGCATGCGTGAGCGTGTGTGTGTGTGTGTGTGTGTCTGTGTGTCTGTGTGTGTGTGTGATGTACATTGCCAAGTATGATGGGGGTGTACCTGTGCTTGCTACAGGTGATTAGTGTGGTGGTGAATTTGGCCAGAGCAGCCTTTAGCCTTTTTTCCACTCACCCATGGTAGAAGTGTGTTAAGGTAGTCTTGTTGCAGTGTCTGCAGCATGATGCATGGACATTATAGGAATCTCATCTGCATATGAAACAGTGCTTATGGGTTGTTGGGGTGTGGAAATATCATGCATGTAAATGTTGAATTAAATGATGATGATGATGATAATGGTTGAAAGTTGTTGGTGAAGGAATGGAGCCCCTTGGAACTCTGTTAGGGAAGTTTTTTATCTGATGACTTGCACTAAAGTGTAACATGTGCTTGTCTTTATAAGAGAAGTAGTTTGTTAGCCAGCATTTAATATTGTTATGTGGTTTTCAGTGCAGATTCTGATGGTTAGTTTTTTGTTGGGTTAGCAGTAAAGGTTTTACTAATGTCTGTTGCTGTAGGAATTGTACATTATGCAGTTTTTGCAAAGTTGATGCCATTGGATATGCGTTGTGTGATGTTGGTTAGTAAGGTGTTTGTAGAGTGTAGTGCTCTAAAGCTGTGTTGTTAGGGGACACTGGGAATATTAGAGGTGACTTGGTTAAGAACTAGGTGTTCATTTATTTTGGATGGCACTGAGTAGTATTATGGTCCTATTTAAAGAAAGGTATGTTTGATTGCAGTACAAATAATAAGTAGTTAGTAGAATGCTGCTTATTATGCAAAGATATCTTTAGTTACTTATCAGGTGTTTCTGTGTGAAGCAGGTTGAACTTACACATAAAACAATGAACAGTCAAAAGGCATTGGGTTGAGGCCTGGTTCGGTACAAACCACCTGTGCGCCAAGACGAGGGGTGAAGGGTACAGGTTTGGAGTTAGCAGGTAGCCTCACAGCCTTCTGTCTTGTCACTGTCTCTGAGGATGCCATCACAGCTGAGGGACAGAGAGGAAGGGTGGTTAACTTAGCAAGACATTGTTGTGTTATTGAGTTATTCCAGTCTGTCTGGCGGAGCAGACCCACCAATCTGCAGGCGGGCAGTCGCCCCTGCAGTGCTGTTCCATGCAGTGAACCAGTGTTCTCTTGTGGGAGACAGTGCTTTGGCACAGTAAGTGGTGATGGTGGGAGAAACCAGTATATCATCATCATCATCCAGACCTCCTTTCCCACCCTAGGGCAGGGATCATTCAAGCCCCAGAATCCTGGCTCTAACTGATACATCAGAAAACTTTCATCGCATTCTGTAGTTTCACATAAACTTATCCAGTAGAGTCAGTCGGAACGCGTTCATGTTAAAAAGGGTGCCAGATCCCTGATCATGCACTTCTTCTCACAACATACATCCAGCCAGCTCGATCTTTTGTCAGTCCCCTAGCCTCATCGACTTCCATACCTCTCTTCCTCACACACTTATCCACCATATCCTTCCACCTTCTCCTTGGCCTGCCTCACCTCCTCCCTTCTTGAGATTCGCTCAGGTATTCATTTTTCACCACTCTAATGTTTTCCGTTCTCTCTCCAAATGACCATACCATCCCAGTACACTCTCTTCGTGGTGTCCACAGACTTCCTCACTCCGCATCTGTCATGAACCACAGTATTTCGTATCCTATCCACTCTCTGTAGTCCACATACATACCTCAGCAGTCCCATCTCCACTGCTGTCTCTTGTGACTTTTCATTTTCATGCCACACCATAGTTTCACACTCATATGTTAAAGTGGTACTAACATTCCTTCATGTAAGCGTCGCACACCTGCAACACTCGAGCCTGTTTCTTATCAAGGCCTTAATAGCAGCAGCTACTTTCCTTCCTTTTGTCACTCTGTTTTCCACATCTTTTGCATATTTGCCTCACTTTTCTATCACCGTTCTCAGGTATTTGAACTCTCTCACCAGTTCCAGTCTCTCACCATTCACTGTAACATCACAATGGGAGTCACCTTCTCTCTTAGTTTCCATCATTTTACTCTTTTCTACATTTGCTCACAAGGCATGATGCTCAGAGACATCAGCAAAACTCTGCACTAGTCTACCAAGTTCTTGTCCAGTATTTGCAAGCACTGCATCATCAGCATACAACAAATTTGAGATATTCCACCCATCACCATTTATTACCAGTGCCATCCCTCTCTCCAGTACTCGTATTTTTACTTCTCTCATCACCCCGTCCATATATATATTGAACAACCATGGGGACATCACACAGCCTTGTTGCACAGCTACATTGTTAGTGAACCATTCACTTAGATGCCCATTTACCCCATACATGTGCCCCACTGTCATTATAAAAACTCTTCACAGCACGTAGCAGCTTACCATCTACACTATACATGCACAAAACCTTCTGCAATCCTTCTCTGTCTACCTTGTTATATGCTTTTTCCAGATCCATGAATGCCATAAACACCTTATAGTCCTTCTCACAAGCCTTCTCCTCTATCTTCTTACTGCAAATATTTGATCCACACATCCTCTGTCACTCCTAAAGTCACCCTGTTCATCACTAACTAAGACTTCTGATATCTTTCTTACTTTCTTTATAATAATTCTTCCATATACCTTCCCTACAACACTCAGTGAACATATGCCATGATAATTCTTCTACTCACTTTGCTCACCCTTATTTTTGTACTAGGGCACAATCATAGCATTTTTCCACTCTGCTGGCACAGTTTCGCTCATCCATACCTTCTTGCATATCTCCAACAAGCACTTCATTTTATTCTCTCCACTACACTTAATTATCTCTGCATGCACATCATCAACCCCAGCTGTTTTCCTGTTTTTCAGCTGCTTCACAGTGTTCTTCACTTGTGCAAGTGCCACGTTTCTTGGCACTGCATTCCTTCTCTGCACACCCCAAAAACCAATCATGTTTACATTGGCTTTGCTCTCTCTATTCCCATTCATCAGGCTTTCAAAATATTCTTTCCATCTGGTCCTTCATCCCCATGGGTTAATAATCTACCTCTTACATCCTTCACACTTTCGCATTTCTTTCCATTGTCTGTCTATCTATCTATCCATCCATCTATTGCCTGATACCTTAATCACGTAAGAGATGGCCACAAACAAATTGCCTCCATGTCGTCCTGTCCCTCGCCATTTCACTGCCCCACTCCCAGCTCACACCGCTGTTGTCACTTCCACATTTCCACACCTCTATCCCGAATAACTTCCCATTTTCAGAGTAATTTGTGTTTATTTTTCTTCCTTGAGCATCATTCACCTTCTTTTTCCTCTTCATTAGTCTCTTTATGTGCTTTTTGCCCTCAATATACATCATTCACCTTCTTTTTCCTCTTCATTAGTCTCTTTATGTGCTTTTTGCCCTCAATATATTCAGTTCTTATTTCAGTTGAACCCCTGTCCTGTAACCACTCTAGCCACTTCTTCCTCTTTTCCTTCACTGCTCTCTTAATCTCTTCATCCCACCATGCCATATCTATCTTCTTTGTTGTTAGTCTTGCCACACCACTCATTGCTTTAGCACTCCTAATTAAGCAACCCCTATATGCTCTCCACAAGCTATCTAGATCCATTGCATTCTAATTCACTCATGCCAACTCCTCCCCTACTTTGGTCCTGTAATCATCCGCCATTTCTTTGATCCTCAGCTTCTCAACTTTCAGTCTTTCTCCCTGACTGCTCCTGTCTCTCCTGGTCCAACTTACTCCTCTCAGCTTGAGCTTGCATATAGTCATATGATCTGACAGACCTCCATATCATCCTCTCATGGTCCTCGTATCAGCAACCATTCCCAGCATCAACCTCTCTACGAGAACGTAATCAGTAAGGCTCCTTACAACCCGATCCCCATTCCCTCTATACCATATATATTTATGTGCATCATTGTGTTTGAAATATGAGTTACAAATGCACATCCTCCTTTTCTGATGCATATCCTTCAGTTGCTTCTCATTATCATTTTCTTTGGGTACTCCATTACAAGCCATTATGTCATCCTCAGGACCAGTGCCTACTCTTCTATTCATATCACCCATTATGATAAATTTATAGCCCCGGGGCATTTCTTCTAGTGCTTCATCCAACTCATCCCAAAGCCTCTCTTTCTTTCTCTCACTCGTCTTCACACAGAGTATACGCTACTGTCAATGCCACTTTCACCCTCTCAGACTTGAACTTGACATACATACATCTCGAGCAGACACATTTGTAATCTCTCAGTCCGCTCTGCCACACCTCATTCATCAACAAAGCAATTCAGTCCTTTCATCTTCCTTGCCCATTCATGCCTGATCTTGCACATTTCACACCCTCCCACCCCTCCACTTCACACCCTTTCATCTTTGTTTCACATAATGCCATCATGGCATAGCAAGCACTCTTGAACTTATTCACCACTTCCACCCCTTTACTCTCCCCATTCTCACCCCTCACATTGCACATGGCCATGCAAATCTTCCCATTTGGTTGGGGGCCTGGGCAGGTATTGGGCCTTCCGAGGCTCTCTGAAACGTTTGCCATGATTAAGTGATTTAGATAGGGACGTTGTGGTGTGGATGTGGATGTGATAGGAAGTGTTTTGAGGAACACACTGAGGTGGTTTGGCCATGTGGAGAGGATGGAGGGTGAAAGCCTGACGAAGAGAGTGTATGTGAGTGAGGTGGAGGGGGGAAGAGGGAGGGGGAGGCCGAGGATGAGATGGAGGGATGGGGTGGAGAGGTATATGAGAGAGGGGGGTGTGAGTTGGGAGCAGGGCAGTGTAATGGCGGGGGACAGGGCGACTTGGAGGCGATTTGTTTGTGGCCACCCCAAACGGGATTGAGGCGTCTGGCAATAGACAGATACAGTAGATAGATAGATAGAGGAATTTGGGGGACACTTAACCCAACCAGAAACCCAGGTTATGTTGTTACCACCCACCATAGTAAATGGTTTCCTGGGTATAGGAAACCATTTGGCTTGTCACTCAGTGTAGAGACCATAAAACATCCCTACATTGAGTGAGTGGATGAAGGGTGCCTCCACTGACCACTAAGTATAAGAAAAGAAAAAAGAAGAATTTAGGTGTTATAAGACAGTAGGAAGTAGTTGCCTTGAGTAAGGTTGATTGAAGAGTGTTTAGGTTAGTTTAGAAGAGGTGAATTCAGATTGGAAAGAAATTCATAAAAGGAGAGGTTGATCAGGAGGAAGGGAAAGAGAAAGAGTCAACCAACAGATGAAGAGAGCTGAGTTGGATGAACTAACTAAGATGTTAGATGTGAGAAAAAGGAAAGAATTTCATATAGGGGAATTTGGGAAAGTAAGGGAATATTAAATAGTCATTACTCGTTTTACGATGGGGTTACGGCAGGTCATACCTTATCGTATACCAATTTTATCATAAATCGGGAGATTGAAACCCATTATAAAAGGGCGGTTACGTCAGCTCAACTTCCCAAAGTCACCTAACCAAGATTGAACCATAAATGAAAACCCACCTTCATTCCTTCCTGTGTTGGTCCAAGTTGTTCCCCCTGAGGCTGGGGAACAGCCTGTGCTTACAGGCACTAGTGGTCAGCCTCTGAGTCAGGCAGGAACAGGTTAGGGGGAGGGGAATGCGGCCCATACCTGGACCAACCTTAGCACTGGGACCCATACCTGCACCAACCGTAGCACTTGGACCTACACTGGCACTGATGCTACCACTGGGCACACAAATCCACAGTACTGTAGTACGATGTTTGGCTAAGGGTGCGGCTACACTTGCCCGAAACATGTGACTGACGAGAAGAAACAAAGCACTGAGTTCGAGCTGCAACAGTGCCCGTGTCAGAACGTCGGACGGACCCCGGAGCATCGTTTCCTCTTGTCAGTCACATGTTTGGAGCAAGTGTGGACACAGCCTAAGAGGTGACGATAACAGGGGGGCACACATGAACAAGTTGAAAAGACAGGGCTTTGAAGCGGTGGCGGGATCTGAACCATAACAATTCGCTGCATTCCGGGGCCGCCATCTTACCTGAGACAGGCGACGGTCACCTTGCGTGTGCCTGTCGCTTTTCGATGGCAAAATCGTTATAGCAGGAAATTTATTGTAAATCGAACTTTGTGGTGGAACTTTTCTATTATTGCTGTAGCGAATTATTGTAAACCAAATCATCATAAAACGATTAATGACTGTAATTTACTGTCCTGCAACTGTAGGTGTGGAGTACGGTAGGTTGTAAGCAGAAAATTAGTGGAAGAACTGATTAGTGGGAAGGGAGAGAGAAAAGAAAGTATAGAGAGTACTATATGGGAAAAGAGAGGGAAAGTAGAATACTGTAATCAGGTTTTTGTTATGAGAGGTTAATCAGTTTTGTGGGAGGTTGGGGCTTTTGTAAAGAGAGAGGCTGAAGTTCCTCATAAAGGCTGTAGAGAAAAGATTGACATGAGTATAGGGCAAGGAGAGGCTAGTGGGAAGGAGGAAGAAAGGAAGAGAGATGTTAACTGAGAGGATGTTGAGAGGAAAAATGATTGTATGAAAGTTTTAGAGACATGGGCTTGTTTTGCTGCTTTGCTTTGCTTTGTTTCGAGAGGGTCCAGCATGAGTGCACGTATCAGCCTTGGTCACCTAATGCAGCTGCCCATGCTGCATGATCTCAATCAGCCTCTCTGTTCAGTTCCTTATTCCTGAGCTCACACTGTATGACCTTATCCTAAGTCTTTTTTTGGTCTGCCTTTCACATCTCTACCCTCAGTGTTCACATCTCTCATCCTCTGCATCCAGTTGTCATCCTCTGTCCTCTCCACATGCCCAAACCCTCACAATCTACCCCTTCTCTTCACAACACTAAAACATTCAAGTCTCATCCTTCCACTCAAGTCTTCATTTTCAGTCCTAATCCTCCCAGGCCTGTCATTTAAGGATGCACTACACAGCTGTCTAATCATTCTCTCTGTATATTTAAGCTTGTGAATATCCTTCTCCACTGACCAAGTCTCAGTACTGTTCAGAATTACACTCTTAACACATGTTGCATACAAGGACCCCTTAGCATGGAGGTTTCGTAAACTTCTTCCAACCACTCCTTATCCTTGCAACTTAGGTAGCCCCAGCTCCCTCCTTAGCACATATCATGCCCCCCAAATAACTTAACTCCACACATTCATGAGACCCAGCAGCAGGATTAATCCTTTCTCACATCTGTCCCTCTGTATGTTCTTCTTTATATGCCGCACATTGAAAATCAGCAGTATTATCTGGACTACCTCTGATACCACTACATCTCTTATACACACATTTATGACATACACTACACAAAATGGAGTTACTTCTTACACCCTTGTGGAAAACTGCACTTGGTAGTGCCCTCACACAGTGAATGAGTTTAAGGGCTGCAGACGATCTTGTTCAGAGTGAATTCGTTCACTGTGAACAACACTTCTCATGGAAAAAACAGCATATGGGTGGCACTGCTTTTAGTCCACTTTTTGAGCCATGGAGATGTACTAAATGGTACATTTCAAACACATACAGTCCAGATATATAAAATATAAAACACATGGTTGTTTACCTTAAATGAAGCAGATGGCTGCCCTGATTGGCTTGAATACAGGTGGTTCTGAGGCAGGGAGATACTCTTAGTTTGTCATTGCCGCATCACCTTTCACTCCCTCGTTCCCATCACCAATCTTGCCCACATCACTTGACTGAACCACTTCCCCACCTGCCTCTACCTCATTCACCTCTCCCATAAAACCTTCAGAGTCCAAAGATGACACCACTGACATCACATCATCATCGTCTTCCCCAGGAAGTGTAGCAGATGGTGTAGAAGCAATTGGTTCCTGTTGTTCTTGAGTTCAGTAGTAGCGTGTGATGAGCGTTTGTTTTCTTCTGTTGACTTCCATATTGTGCCTTACAGTGTAATGACAAAAAGTGTTGTCTACTCCATCAAGCACTTCCTTTGTCCTAAGGTAGCTGGTTTCAATTGCCTTGACTTCTTCTCTCAGAACATATATTGCCGCTAGAGTTTTACTGATCTTGGCAAATAGACATAGGCAAATCTTCGTCCTCCATTGGATTCTTCTCAAAAGGTTGCTCAGATCTGGCCTTTTGTGGTGCGACTACTGGGGGTGAGGGGGTCGTTCAGTATGGTAGATGGTTGTAATGACCTACCCTTTCCCCCCGTTTTCATTCACTCGAGGTTCAACTCGTTCATTATGGTTTTGTGGACCTGATTACCCCTTGCTCGTTCAGTAGGTGAGTCGTTTACTCTGAATATGTTTACTGTGCGAGGGCACTGTGCTTGCGACATTGCCTAGGTATCATTTTTTTTTTTTTTTAACCCTGTAATTCGCATTTATTCACAAACCCTTGTGCCCTGCTTTTTCTCTGTACTGTATCTCCTGTCTCTCCTTTGATACCCTTTTATTCTTCATGATCATCATCAAGCTGTTGGCATGCAGCACCTCCTATGGAAGTCTAGTTTTGAATTCGTCACATGAAACTTCAAGGACCATCATAAACAATAAGGAACTTAAACCTCTCCCTTAATGCACACCAACATTCATGGAAAATTCATCATTCGAACCTCTGTTCACTCTCATCTGGGTGTCAGTACCCTCCACACTAACCAACTATTCCTTAGTCCCAGGCTTTCTCTTTGCCCACTTCAACACCTCCCTGGGCACTCTTTCAGTAGCTTCCCCCAGTTTAACAAAAAGCTAAGCACAATTCTCTCTTTCATCTTATATATTTTTCTTGAAGCTGTCATTTTTGTTTTGTTTAGTTTAATTTATGAAGGCTCCACAGTGTTATCCTGCATCAGCCTTGGTCACCCAAAGGCAGCTTCCATGCTGCTCTATCTCTGCTAACCTCCCTATTCAGTCCTTTATCCCTGAGGTCACACTCCCTGATCTTGTCCTAGGTTGTCTTTGGTCTGCCTCTCACAACCCTACCCTCAACATTCACACCTCTCACCATTTGCACCCAGTTGCCATCCTCCGTCCTCTCAACATGCCCGAACCACCTCAGTCCATCCCTACTTATCACAACACTAATACTGTATAGGTTGAAAAGTGTGAGTGAGAGTGGAGCCCTTTGGAAATCAGTTGGGAAGGTTTCTTGATTTTGACAACTTGCCCCAGGTCATAACATGTTCATGCTTACCAAATAAGTGTTGGCAAGTCAGTGTTTGGTGTTGTTCACAATGTTTGCCGAGTAGATTTTAGCGATTAATTTGCATCAGGGGATGGCATAAAAGGCATTACTAATGTCTGATGTTGTAAGAGCTGTAAGTTGTGCAGGTTGTGCAGAATTGATGCCACAGATGCATGTTGTGTGAGGTTGGTTAATAAGCTGTTTTTGGAATGTATTGGTCTAAATCTGTGTTGTGAGGGAGCACAGAGGACATGAGGCATCGTTGTTAAGTATCCATTATTAGGCATTTAGTTATCTTGGATGGCATGTAGAATAGTGTTATGGGTCTGTATGAAGAAGGGTGTGTTGGGTCCTTGTTTGCTTTAAGTGTAGAGATGGTAGTTCCATGTTTCCAGATGTTGGGAAAGTAATCCCTCCAAGATCCGATGTAATAAAGCCAACAGCATTTCTGGGACTTAGGTTTGCCCGGGACTTGGGAAAATGTCCCCTGGACTGGTACTTATAGACCCTAACGCAACCTAACTTTGAAAACCACCTAAATAACTCCCTACCAGACATGCATAGCACCTATTTAAGACCCAATTCACACAAGTAAGGGACAGAAAGCATGAAATAAATGAATAGGAACCAGGGAATGAGGAATTAAAAGTTAAAATAGAAAATATTTAGCAGTGTACAGGGTACTTACAACACATCTGTGGCCGTCACGAAGATTAACCCACCTCGTCTAAGGCTCTGACAGTGGTGAAAATGCTCTTGAAGCACGTACAGTAATCCAGTGTTGTGCTGCACTTAATCCTTTGCTCTGTAAATTATAATTGTTTTACACTGCACATTCTGTTCTTACTTGCGCCACGCCAGTTGCAACACGCCAGTGTTGCACTCTGCACTTAATCCTTTGCACTGTGAATTCTAATATCTTAACACTGCACAGCACTGTAAATTCCCATGTGGTCTAATGGCAAGGTATTGCAGTTTATTCACTGTTTATTCACAAAAATGAGTACGTGGGGGAGCCATAGCGACGAGTGTCTAGTCACGACGGTAATTGGGTGGGAACTAGGGGGAGGATGCAGGGGGGTGCTGTACTGTGCATGAAAACACAGCTGTTCATCACTGCGTGGCAGATTTAAAGTAGGGATGAACACACATCGGCCCCCCTGGGGGTAGCTTTTCTTTTTCAAGAATACTCCCCCAGTATCCCTGCTTGTCGTAAAAGGCAACTAAAAGGGTTGGTGGAGAGTTAGAGCCCCTTCCCGGAAAACAACTAACTAAAAAGACAAACAATAAGCCTCGGACAAGGACTGACCAAAAGATGACGACCAAGGACCGGACAAAGGACGTGGTAATCGGAACTTGAAATTTAAGGGGAGCGAATGATGAGGTGAAAGAGAGAGAGATTGTCTAGGTGGTTGAGGGTGCGAAAGTTGATGTATGCGGAATATCTATCTATCTATCTATTGCCAGACGCCTCAATCCTGTTTGGGGTGGCCACAAACATCGCCTCCACATCGCTCTGTCCCCCGCCATTACACTTCCCCGCTCCCAGCTCACACCCCCCTCTCTCATATACACCTCTCCATCTCATCCTCGGCCTCCCCCTCACTCTTCCCCCCTCCACCTCACTCACATACACTCTCTTTGTCAGTCTTTCACCCTCCATCCTCTCCACATGCCCAAAC
This sequence comes from Coenobita brevimanus, assembly GCF_032717465.1. NCBI lineage: Eukaryota > Metazoa > Arthropoda > Malacostraca > Decapoda > Coenobitidae > Coenobita > Coenobita brevimanus. The sequence continues at coordinate 42,298,306 of NC_137037.1, forward strand.
CACCTCAGTGTATTCCTCCTAACGCCTCCTATCACATCCACATCCACACCACAACGTTCCTTTATATCCTCATTTGTCAGCCTGTCTCTCCATGTGACTCCACAGGCTCCTCTAAAATAACTCATTTCCACTGCTCTCACTCTTGACTTGTGTCCTTCCAGCAGTGCCCAAGCTTCACTACCATACTTTAGAGTTGGTATCACAATACTGTCATGTAGTAACTTTTTCACTTCCATGCTTACTTTCCTGCTTCTTATCACTGCCTTCAAGGAACCAGCAACCTTTCTTCTCTGCTGTACCCTTTCAAGCACTTCACCCTCCAAACCTCCATCCTTACTCATCACACTACCTAAATACCTAAACGTACTCACATTTTCCAGTTCCTCACCATCCAATCTCGCTGTACATTCACTGACTTCACCTCTCTCAAAGACCATCACTTTACTCTTCCCTACATTAACCTTTAGATTCCGTTTCTTACACACACTCCCAAACTCATCCACCAAGCCTTGCAGCTCTCCTTCGTCTTCACTCAACAACACAGTATCATCTGCAAACAACAGTACAGGGAGTTTCCAGACACTACCCTCTCTCACCAGGGCCACTTCAACATCCACTACCCTACCTTGTACCTCTTTTATTACCCCATCCATGTACAGATTGAACAACCATGGAGACATGACACATCCCTGTTTCAACCCAACCTTGAAAGAGAAAAATTCACTCAGTTCACCATTCACACGCACTGCAGCCTTAGCACCATCATACATACTCTTCACAGCATTCAACAACTTCCCATCCACTCCATATATTCTTAATACTTTCCACAATCCTTGTCTATCCACCCTGTCATATGCTTTCTCCAAATCCATGAAAGCCGCATACAACTTCTTTCACTTCTCTAGAAACTTTTCCACTAGAGATCTAAGAATGAATATCTGATCTACCCAACCTCTTCCCTTCCTAAAGCCTCCCTGTTCTTCTCCAACTAATTTTTCTGTTCTTTCTCTAACTCTGTCAATAAGTATCCTACCATACACTTTTCCTATTATACTAAGAACACAGATGCTCCTATGATTACCACACACTTCTTTTTCCCCTTTTCTTTTGTACAAGTGAATAATTATACCTGACTTCCAATCCTCCGGGACTCTGCCTTCCTCCCAGGCCAATCTGCACATCTTCCACATCCATTCTACTACTATCTCTCCCCCATACTTCAGCATTTCACCACACACTCCATCAATTCCTGGGGCTTTCCCCAATTTAACTTTCTTCATTGCTTCCACAACCTCTATCCTACTGATTTCTTCCTGTCTTCTCACCTCCCTCCTTCTCCCAGCCATTCCCCAACCACTTATACTCGCATTAATTCCACCCTCTGTGTTCAACAATTCCTTAAAGTGTTCTCTCCATCTGCTCACTTTTTCTCCCTTCTCCACTAGTAATCTACCATTTTTATCTTTCACTCCCCTGCTACCTTCACTTCCACCCTTTCTTACTCTTTTCACCCCTTTCCAGAACATTTTCTTACAGTCCCTCCACTTTACACTCAAGTTCCTTCCAAATTCCTCATCCAATCTCGTCTTACTCTCTCTTACTAATCTTTTCACCTCCCTCTTTCTTTCTACATATAACTCTCTCTTCCGCCTCTCAACTTCTTCCACGCCCCTATTTCTCATCCATTCATTGTATGCTTTCTTCTTTTGTGCCACAGCCTGTCTCACCTCTTCATTCCACCATGCTGTTCCTTGCACACCCCTCCGTCTTCTCTTCCTCTCACACACCACATCACATGCTGCACATATTTCTTCTGTAAATATGCGGTATAACTGGAACGAAATGGAGAGGTGAGAGTGAGAGAGAATGGGAGTATGGATGGGGTATATGTGCAGGAGTAGGTGAGAATGAGAGGTCAAAAGAAGGAGTTTGTATAGTTGTGAGTAAAATATGGAAGAAGAGCATAAGAGAGTGTGGATCAGTTGGGTCAAGGATTGTTTGGGTAAGATTGAAAGTTGGAATACTAACGTGGGCGATTGTGTGTGTGTATGTGCCAACGCAAGATTGTGCAAGCAGAGTGAGAGAAGAGTTCTAGACAAATGTGGAAGTGTACATGGAAAAGTTTGGAAGGAATGAGAGAGTGTTTTTGATTGGTGATATGAATGGTAAAGTAGGGAATGTGAAGGTGGATGGAATAGTTGGTGAGTGGGGTGTGCCTGCTGAGATAGATGAGAATGTCAGTGTGTTAGTGGACATTTGTGCTGGGAGGGGGTTGGTGATAGCCAATACCCTCTTCAGGCACAAAATGATCCACAGGTATACATGGCGAGTGATGAGAAGGGTGGGTGGTGAACTGAATGAAAGGAAGGCAATGATTAATTATGTGTGTGTGGATGAAAGGATGCGAAAATGTGTAAGGGATGCAAGAGCTTATAGAGGCTGGGGGAGTGGACTTTCTGACCACTACTTGGTGGTGGCCAGAATCAAGGTCCAATTAGGATGAAGAAATGGAAGAAGGGAAAGATGGGAAGAAGGAGTATTTGTAAGGAGAGTGGAAAGGTTTCAAGAGGATGAGAAAAAGGCAGAGTATAAGAGAGAAGTGGAGGAACGATTGGGCAAATATGAATTGGAGCAGATGGGGGACGTGGAAGGTGTGTGCAGGATATTTACAGAAGAAATATGTGCAGCATGTGATGTGGTGTGTGGGATGAAGAGAAGACGGAGGGGTGTGCTAGGAACAGCGTGGTGGAATGAAGAGGTGAGACAGGCTGTGGCACAAAAGAAGAAAGCATACAATGAATGGATGAGAAATAGGGGCGTGGAAGAAGTTGAGAGGCGGAAGAGAGAGTTATATGTAGAAAGAATGAGAGAGGTGAAAAGATTAGTAAGAGAGAGTAAGAAGAGAGTGGAGGAGGAATTTGGAAGGAACTTGAGTGTAAAGTGGAGGGACTGTAAGAAAATGTTCTGGAAAGAGGTGAAAAGAGTAAGACAGGGCGAAAGTGAAGGTAGCAGGGGAGTGAAAGATAAAAATGGTAGATTACTAGTGGAGAAGGGAGAAAAAGTGAGCAGATGGAGAGAACACTTTAAGGAATTGTTGTTGAACATAGAGGATGGAAGTAATGTGAGTGTAAGTGGCTGGGGAATGGCTGGGAGAAAGAGGGAGGTGAGAAGATTGGAAGAAATCAGTAGGATAGAAGTTGTGGAAGCAATGAAGAAAGTTAAATCGGGGAAAGCCCCAGGAATTGATGGAGTGTGTGGTGAAATACTGAAGTATGGGGGAGAGATAGTAGTAGAATGGATGTGGAAAATGTGCAGATTGGCCTGGGAGGAAGGTAGAGTCCCGAAGGATTGGAAATCAGGTATAATTATTCCCTTGTACAAAGGAAAAGGGGAAAAAGAAGTGTGTGGTAATCATAGGGGCATCTGTCTTCTTAGTACTGTAAACTCTCCCCGAACACGTTCTCGCCGAACGCTCTCGTAATTATACGCGTTTAGTGCTGGGATACGTAAAAGACAATATAAGATTAAAGAACCATTATGAAAACTATAAATTTACGCAAGAGAAGCTTTTGAAAGGCCAAATCCTCGAACATAAGCTCAGCACTCACGGTTTGTTTTGATCACGTGATGTGCTTTGCTGTACTGCTTTTCCTCAGTGCTGTATTTGTAAGTTAAATATTTACAGTACTGTTCTGGTAAGTTTATGTGTAAGTTAAGGTATTATTAAATAATGTTCAAGCAAGAAATAAAGTCTTATAATCAGTTTTCTGATAAGCGTCAGAATACTGTATTACCTTTTTTATTTGTTTGTTAAATATTTGCTCTACTGCTTTTCCACAGTACTGTATTTGTAAGTTAAATATTAACTATTCTGGTATGCATTTGTAAGTTAAAGCACTTAAAGAAAGTTAAAGCATTAAAGCCTTGTAACCAGTCAGCCTGATTTATAGATTACACTCGATCGGTGAGTTCCAAGACAATTCACCATCATGTCAATTCCCCGTCAATACATGGACGATCCCCCGTCAGGACAATTCGCACCCTGGATGATACCCTGTCATTCTATAAATATACTTATATTAATTAATCAGTACTTTTATAAAAATACTTATTATTAATTGATCATTACTCTAATAACTATATTTCAGGGGGATCCATCAAAGTCTGTGTTGTCTTGTTATTGTTGTGACGGCGAACCGGCTTGACAGCGAATAGTCCCAAAACCATTTTGCTCCCTGGACTCCCTAAATGTGGTATTTTGCTGTTATCTGCCATTGGTAATCAATATGAAGCACTTTAAGTGGTTAGAAGTTTATTTAATGTTATAACTTACAAATACAGTACTGCACAGCAAAACTTCAACATACAAAATACATAAACACAAGGCAACATTCCGACGCCGATTGGTTTCGGCATCGGAATGTTGCCTTGTGTTTACGTATTTGTATGTTGAAGTTTTGCTGTGCAGTACTGTATTTGTAAGTTATAACATTAAATAAACCTTCTATCCACTTAAAGTGCTTCATATTGATTACCAATGGCAGATAACAGCAAAAGACCACTTTTAGGAGATCTAGGGAGCAAAATAAGGAGTAGTTAAAACTTACGCGGTTTTGTGCCGAAAGCACCACATTAGGAACAAAACCCACGCGTTGGGGGCGAGCTTGCTGTATAATAGGAAAAGTGTGTGGTAGGATACTTATTGACAGAGTTAGAGAAAGAACAGAAAAATTAGTTGGAGAAGAACAGGGAGGCTTTAGGAAGGGAAGAGGTTGTGTAGATCAGATATTCTTAGATCTCTAGTGGAAAAGTTTTTATAGAAGCGAAAGAAGTTGTATGCGGCTTTCATGGATTTGGAGAAAGCATATGACAGGGTGGATGGACAAGGATTGTGGAAAGTATTAAGAATATATGGAGTAGATGGGAAGTTGTTGAATGCTGTGAAGAGTATGTATGATGGTGCTAAGGCTGCAGTGCGTGTGAATGGTGAACTGAGTGAATTTTTCTCTTTCAAAGTTGGGTTAAAACAGGGATGTGTCATGTCTCCATGGTTGTTCAGTCTGTACATGGATGGGGTAATAAAAGAGGTACAAGGTAGGGTAGTGGATGTTGAAGTGGCCCTGGTGAGAGCGGGTAGTGTTTGGAAACTCTCTGTACTGTTGTTTGCAGATGATACTGTGTTGTTGAGTAAAGACGAAGGAGAGCTGCAAGGCTTGGTGGATGAGTTTGGGAGTGTGTGCAAGAAATGGAATCTAAAGGTTAATGCAGGGAAGAGTAAAGTGATGATCTTTGAGAGAGGTGAAGTCAGTGAATGTACAGCGAGGTTGGATGGTGAGGAATTGGAAAATGTGAGTACGTTTAGGTACTTGGGTAGTGTGATGAGTAAGGATGGAGGTTTGGAGGATGAAGTGCTTGAAAGGGTGCAGCAAGGAAGAAAGGTTGCTGATTCCTTGAAAGCAGTGATAAGAAACAGGGAAATGAGCATGGAAGTGAAAAAGTTACTACATGACAGTATTGTGATACCAACTCTAACGTATGGTAGTGAAGCTTGGGCACTGCTGGAAGGACACAAGTCATGAGTGAGAGCAGTGGAAATGAGTTGTTTAAGAGGAGCGTGTGTAGTCACATGGAGAGACAGGCTGACAAATGAGGATATAAAGGAGCATTGTGGTGTGGATGTGGATGTGATAGGAAGCATTAGGAGGAGTACACTGAGGTGGTTTGGTCATGTGGAGAGGATGGAGGATGAAAAACTGACGGAGAGAGTGTATGTGAGTGAGGTGGAGGGGGGAAAAGGGAGGGGGAGGCCGAGGATGAGATGGAGGGATGGGGTGGAGAGGTATATGAGAGAGGGGTGTGTGAGTTGGGAGTGGGGCAGTGAAATGGCGGGGGACAGGGCGACGTGGAGGCGATTTGTTTGTGGACATCTCAAACGGGTTTGAGGCGTCTGGCAGTAGATAGATAGATAGGTTATTTTTGGTGTCCAAGGACCCGAGCCCAAAATGTCCGAGACTGGGGGTGTCCGGGACTTGGGTGTCCAGGTCTTAAAGGGATTACTTACAATGTTCTGATTTTTGTGAGGTGTTGGATACCGTGTGGTCCCAGGTGTTTCAGATGTAGGTTTCTGATTCTGTCTGCCCCAGTGCTTTTAGAGTTCTATGTTTTCTTGGTGTGATTGAGTGGAAATAATTGCCTGTGAAGAGAAGCATGTTTTTCTGACTTGGTGTGTGTTGATGTAAGGTGACGTTTGGTTGCATATCAGTTTTCTAGTATGTCTGCTTGTTCCTTGTAAGAAGGGATGTGTTGGGTGTTGGTAATGATGGCAGTGAGGACCTTGGAGGTGCTTGTTTGTGATCTAGTAATGTAGAGCTGAGAGAGGTCTGTGGAGTTGTTTTGTTGCAAAGGCTTCCAGTTTTCCATTTTTGTTGTACTGTGTATTTGCTGGAGCACTGTGATAGTGTCATGCAGAGGTGTCAAATTGGTGTCCCATGGGCCACATGTGGCCCTTGAAGAGGAAAAGAGTAGCCTGCGATGACTTAAGAAAAAGTGAGAAATAACAGACGGAAAATCCCATAAAATTTGTCAAATGATCGTGAACAAATATTACAGCACTGTTAATAAATGTTTATTGATAATTTTAGTTATAAAAATACCATCTCAGTAATTTATTAGTGAACAGCTATGTCATGAAACTTTTATTTAAATATTATCAGTAACTTGAAGCAGAAACCATTGCCACTGCAAGGGATAGGAGTCGTACCGAATTTCTCAGAACATTTGAATAAGTTGCGGCTTTGTCATAATATATAATTATTATACTGGTATTAATTTCATTCAACAAGTTTCCAGTTTTATAATTCAAATTTAAATTTTGCATGCACTTTAAAATAATAATGTATGGTACAGTGTGCAATTATAGTTCACTAATCTGATGGAACCCTGGAAACAATATTTCCTGTTTTGATAAACTTGGATGAAGTGCAATATGTAAACATGCTGGTCTAGGCTCCCAGGGACACACGTACCTCAATTTTGGGTGAGATGATGCTTTCTTAACCGGTGTTATCTATGTAGGCAAAGATGGGCCTCTCCTACTAGGAACGATTAGCTTTACTGGATCTCAGAAAAAATTGGAGGGGAAGCTAATGATATGTTATAGATTAAACTTTGAAGTGTAAACCTTGTTTGTTTTTCAGTAATATATATCTCACTTCACTGTGTATTCCTTTTATATACCTGTGCTGATTTCGATAAGGTTAGGTAGACTTGGCCCTCATATGATCAACAGAACTGTGGCCTTTGGGAAGGATTGAGTTTGACACCACTGGTGTCATGTTTGTGTGGGAGGAGGGAGTTGTGTTTGAGTGAGTTTAAATGTTTTTTGAGAGGAGCAATCTTTGGTGTAAAATTTAGGACAAAGTGCCTTCTGTTGCCACATGGGATATGGTGTTTGCATTAAGTGTAACATTGTTAGACTTCATGAAGAACCTGTCAGTGTTGGTGATGGATGTGTTGTTTAGTGTGCTGAAGTGATGTTCTATTTTTGTGGTGAATTTTGTTCAGTTTGCTTTTTTCTCATTTGTGTACTGGTAAGTGATGTGTGATCTCTGATTTTAAGTGTATTGTTTTGATGATGATGCTAGGGAGGTTCTCCTAAGTAAAATAACAGAATGCTGAAAATATCAGCAATAATCTATCTATATATCTATTGCCAGACGCCTCAATCCCGTTTGGGGTGGCCACAAACAAATCTCCTCCAAGTCGCCCTGTCCCCCACCATTTCACTGCCCTGCTCTCAGCTCACACCCCCCTCTCTCATATACCTCTCCACCCCATCCCTCCATCTCATCCTCGGCCTCCCCCTTCCTCTTCCCCCCTCCACCTCACTCACATACACTCTCTTCGTCAGTCTTTCACCCTGCATCCTCTCCACGTGGCCAAACCATCTCAGTGTGTTCCTCATAACGCTTCCTATCACATCCACATCAACACCACAACGCTCCTTTATATCCTCATTCGTCAGCCTGTCTCTCCATGTGACTCCACATGCTCCTCTTAAATAACTCCTTTCCACTGCTCTCACTCTTGACTTGTGTCCTTCCAACAATGTCCAAGCTTCACTTCCGTATGTTAGAGTTGGTATCACAATACTGTCATGTAGTAACTTTTTCACTTCCATGCTCATTTCCCTGTTTCTTATCACTGCTTTCAAAGAACCAGCAACCTTTCTTTCCTGCTGTACCCTTTCAAGCACTTCACCCTCCAAACCTCCACCCTTACTCATCACACTACCCAAGTACTTAAACGTACTCACATTTTCCAATTCCTCACCATCCAACCTCGCTGTCCATTCACTGACTTCACCTCTCTCAAAGACCATCACACTACCCTTCCCTATATTCACCTTTAGATTCCGTTTCTTACACATTCTCTCAAACTCATCCACCAAGCCTTGCAGCTCCCCTTCGTCTTCACTCAACAACACAGTATCATTTGCAAACAACAGTACAGGGAGTTTCCAAACACTATCCTCTCTCACCAGGGCCACTCCAACATCCACTACCCTACCTTGTACCTCTTTTATTACCCCATCCATGTACAGATTGAACAACCATGGAGACATGACACATCCCTGTTTCAAACCAACTTTCAAAGAGAAAAATTCATTTAGTTCACCATCCACACGCACTGCAGCCTTCGCACCATCGTACATACTCTTCACAGCATTCAACAACTTCCCATCTACTCCATATATTCTTAACACTTTCCACAATCCTTGTCTATCCACCCTGTCATATGCTTTCTCCAAATCCATGAAAGCCGCATACAACTTCTTTTCCTTCTCTAGAAACTTTTCCACTAAAGATCTAAGAATGAATATCTGATCTACACAACCTCTTCCCTTCCTAAAGCCTCCCTGTTCTTCTCCAACTAATTTCTCTGTTTTTTCTCTAACTCTGTCAATAAGTATCCTACCAAACTCTTTTCCTATTATACTAAGAAGACAAATGCCCCTATGATTACCACACACTTCTTTTTCCCCTTTTCCTTTGTACAAGGGAATACTTATACCTGACTTCCAATCCTCCGGGACTCTACCTTCCTCCCAATCTGCACATCTTCCACATCCATTCTACTACTATCTCTCCCCCATGCTTCAGCATTTCACCACACACTCCATCAATTCCTGGGGCTTTCCCCAATTTAACTTTCTTCATTGCTTCCACAACTTCTATCCTACTGATTTCTTCCTGTCTTCTCACCTCCCTCCTTCTCCCAGCCATTCCCCAGCCACTTATACTGGCATTACTTCCATCCTCTACGTTCAACAATTCCTTAAAGTGTTCTCTCCATCTGCTCACTTTTTCTCTCTTCTCCATTAGTAATCTGCCATTTTTATCTTTCACTCCCCTGCTAACTTCACTTCCACCCTGTCTTACTCAGCAATAACCAGTTAAAATTTTATTGACTACTTACAATCTCTTTGATGTTTTGTGCTTGTTTTATAGGAAGTAAAGTAACTGCAACATAAATTCTGTATGCTTGTTTAGAATTAGGGTTCATCAGAGGGGATAATAGATTTGATTTGAGTATTGTATTAGAAGACTGGATGCTTTATGGTGGCAGTTCTTTGGAATGCCATACCTAAATTATAAAAACAGTGAAAAATCCAAACTTAACTGTGATTTTGAGCCCCTTTTTCATTTCCTTCTACACACCTGGCTTGGAGTCTGTGGGTGCAGGATGTTGGATTAAAGTCCTTCCCTGTGGTGCATCTAGGTTGGAGTCTAGTGCAGGTGAAGGAAGTTCGGGTAATCCTTGTGTACCTTTGTCAGCCACTGGCCCTCCACTCACCATGGTTGTTACCCACACCACAACTGCCACCACCATTGTGCACCAGCCCTGTGTTTAGGAATAAAAGTTGAACAATAAAAAATGCAAAGCATAGTGCCCTCCCCCTTCCCCCCCCACTCACAGCAAGTTACTGTAGAGGCAGCCAGAGGAAGAGGTTTTTGGCCATCTTGTATCACCCAGGTGTTTTTAATAGTGATGGGAGGATTTATGTATCCCAAACTAAGAGTACTAGAGATAGCCTACGGCGCTGTTTGCTTCCAGGTAAAATGCTTTGTAAGGCATGGTGACCTTCCCCCGTGTTTTCTGTTATCTTGTTTGCTAAATTAAAGTGAACCAGTGCTGTAGCTGAACTGACATATCACCGATTTCTGCTTTGTTGCAGATACCAAACTGATGCCAAAATTCACCTTCCGTCACCAAATTCGTTTCTATTCATTTTGTTTCGTTTTTAAAGGCTCCAACATGCTTGCATACGTCGGCCTTGGTCACCTAATGGTGGCTCTACATGCTGCATGATCTGTGGCAGCCTCGTCGTTCAGTCTCTTAACCCGCAGGTCACACTCAATGACCTCGTCCCACGTCTTTCTCGGTCTACCCCTCACAACCCCACCCCCAGTATTAACACTTCTCACCTTCTGCACCCAAATATCATCCCCCATCCTCTCCACATGCCCAAACAATCTCGATCTACCTCTCCTCATCACAACACCAATACACTCCAGTCCCTTCCTACCTCTCAACTCTTCCATCGTAAACCCAGTCCCCCCCAGGCCTTGCTCGCAGGGACGCCCTACACATCCACCTAATCATTGTCATTTCTGTATGTCTGAGCCTGCGAATATCCTCCTCCTTTACTGCCCAGGTCTCACTACCATACAGCATTACACTCCTAACACATGCTGCATACAAAGACCCCTTAGCGTGTAGGGAGAGTCCTCTCAGTGTCAGGAGAGGCATCAGCTCCCAGAACTTCTTCCAACCACTTCTCACCCTAGCCACAGAGCTAGCTCCAGCCCCACCTCCAGCACACATGTCTCCCAAATAACAAAACTCTTCCACACACTGGAGAGACTCCCCAGCAAGTTCAATCCTTTCACACCTGACAATCTCCACCTGCTCTTCCCGACGCCGCACACATAAAATCAGCATTATCTCGCAGTCTGCCTCTGGTACCACTACATCTCTTGTGCACCCATTTATCACAGACACTACACAAGATGGAATTACTTCCCACACCCTTGTGGCAAACTGCACATGGCCACTCTCCCACATCTTCGACAGTACCGCCACCAACCCTAGATATCATCACTTTTGTTTTATCTGCATTTACCTTTAAACTCTTGGGTCCCATACCATCTCTCCACTTCCTAAACCTTTCCTCTGCCTTCCTTTCGTTCTCTGCAAGCAACACCAAATCATCAGTATACAACATCTCCCACAAGAGTCCGTTTCTGAAGTCACGTGAGAGGGCTTCAAGTACCATAATGAACAACGTGGGACTCAAAACTGACCCCTGATGCACACCAACGTTCACGGAAAACTCTTCACTCAAATCTCCATTCACTCTTACCTGGGTGTGAGCACCCACATACATAGCCATAACCACCCTAACCAGCCACTCCTCCAAGCCAAGCCCACTTCACCACCTCTCTAGGGACTCTGTCAAAGGCCTTTTCCGAATCAACAAAAACAAAATACAGATCCCTTTTCTTCCCAATAGATTTTTCCTGAAGCTGTCGAACAATGAATATGGCATCAGTGGTCCCCCTGCCTGACATAAACCCAGACTGCATCTCATCAATATTCACACTTTCTCTAATCATACCTTCTAGAATTCTCTCCATTACCTTCATTATCTGATCTAAAAGCTTTATACCTCTATAATTTCCTTTTTCCAGGGCATCACCCTTCCCTTTATACACATTTACAATTACACTCTTCAACCAGTCATCTGGGACAACACACTCATATACAATTAAATTTATCAGGTCAGTGACTAACCTCACCCCTATATTTCCTGAGGCCTTCAACATTTTCGGCAGTCAACCCAGACACACCTGTTGCCTTCCCTACCTGCATCCTGCCTATTGCCTCACTCACAGTAGCAGCATCAATCAAAAGCCAAGGGCCAAACACTGGATCTGCTGGCTCCAAACCTTCCCTGTCCAAGTCAAACTCCTCATTCAACAACCAGTTATAATGCACTCTCCAAGCATCTTTAATATCCCCACTGTTCACCACTACCCTTCATCATTCTTCACTCACAGCTTAATATCCTGATTATCCCTCTTCACCCAATTTGCCACCTTAATTCCTAAAGCACGGGGTTGTTTTGGTTTGACTTGCTTGTCCCACGGGGTTAATCGTGCTCCGACAGACTCTCTAAAAATATTTGCCAAAATTCAGTTATTAGTCCTAGAATATTAAAATTACATATGCATATGGCACATACCTTCAGCTTTCTCCTGGGATGTTTGTTGAGCCTTCGTCGAGTACCGTGGGACTTTTGGAGACCTCTGAAGTTGAGTAACGAAGTCTCCACTTTACACTTCCCGACAACCCGTAATATGATTACTGCAGCCTGATATTACCACTAGAAACACTATTCTTTGATTTTCAAGTAGTTTGGAATCCATTCTCCAAAAAAAAACACTGTGAAAGCAATGAAAATTACGAGCGCGTATGACCTTCCCACTTGTGCTAGTTCGCCGCTGGTGTTCTGTCATTTATTATTCATAAAAACACTCACACTTTATATTCCTGTTACTATATAACACTTATATATATCTTCAGTCTTTATCCATAAGTTTCCTTCAGTAATAGTAGTTTATTTTCATTTTCGTTCAGTAAACTAGCGTAGAGAGCAAAGCTTTGACTGTCATTACTCTAAATATTTGTACTCATATTCTTATATTAGTAATTATTTACATTTCTATTTTATTTACACTATGTTATACACTGTCACTTCCAGTAAATAAGGGCTCCTTTCCCTTGGAGCCGGGATGAACTTGGGACACTGAAGCACTCGTAGTTTATCACCATTTCCTCCACTGGCTCATCACACGATTCACCAGAAAGATTGTACAGTAGTCGTTGTCCATCATTATCATGGATAAATTAGCCAGTTCATGCTCCACAGCAGAGTCATTTAGTCCTTTACCCCTTTGCACACAAGGTTTAGTAGGGATAGAGGTCACAGGGCCCTCCAGAAGCGGCGGAAATGGAGGGGCGCGAGCGCTGCGTGCTTTCATCTCAAGAAACAGCACTGAACTAAATGACAAGAGGATATGGGGCCGCCAAGTGTTGACGGCGTCAGCGAGGTGACAGCTGCTGATTTATATGCTGTGAAATGATTGGCAGGAAATTAGGTAGTTCCAGGTGAATGTAAATATCACTTAGGCTTCTCCCTTCCTTTCTTATATATATTTTTATTACGAGAATAGATTATACGGCATATTTCAAACGGGAAATTACCGAACGAGTGCACATGAGGAGTTATCAGGTGATAATTAGCCAATTCCAGGTGTATAGCACTATCACTTACCTTTTTTCTTTTTTGTGTATATTATTTTGTATAAGAATAGGGCATAGGGCTTATTTCAATGGATGAAATCAGTGGAAAATTCCGAGGAAGATTTGCTTAGCGCAGCGCGGCCGGGCAGGCGAGAGGAGAGGGTAATGGAGGTGAGGTAGGGAGGGGAGAGAGGGTAATGGAGGGGAGGTAGGGAGGGGAGTCAAGAATGGGGAAAAATGGCTAAATTGTCAAGAGTGGATGGGAGTACAAATGAGATTAGGAGTGCTGACTGTTGTTGGACATTATCAGTACTGTACATGCTAAAAAATTATTGGTAGGAAATCTCGACAATACATAAAAAAATAGGTATTTCCGGGTGAATGTAAATATCACTTAGGCTTCTCCCTTCCTTTCTTATATGTATTTTTATTATGAGAATAGATTATATGGCATATTTCAAAGGGGAAATTACCATGGGAAATTAGCGAACGAGTGCACGTGAGGTGTTGTCAGGTGATAATTAGCTAATTCCAGGTGTATAGCACTATCACTTACCTTATTTCTTTTTTGTATATATTATTTTGTATAAGAATAGGGCATAGGGCTTATTTCAATGGATGAAATCAGTGGAAAATTCTGAGGAAGATTTGCTTAGCGCAGCGCGGCCGGGCAGGCGAGAGGAGAGGGTAATGGAGGTGAGGTAGGGAGGGGAGAGAGGGTAATGGAGGGGAGGTAGGGAGGGGAGTCAAGAATGGGGAAAAATGGCTAAATTGTCAACAGTGGATGGGAGTACAAATGAGATTAGGAGTGCTGACTGTTGTTGGACATTATCAGTACTGTACATGCTAAAAAATTATTGGTAGGAAATCTCGACAATACATAAAAAAATAGGTATTTCCGGGTGAATGTAAATATCACTTAGGCTTCTCCCTTCCTTTCTTATATGTATTTTTATTATGAGAATAGATTATATGGCATATTTCAAAGGGGAAATTACCGTGGGAAATTAGCGAACGAGTGCACGTGAGGTGTTGTCAGGTGATAATTAGCTAATTCCAGGTGTATAGCACTATCACTTACCTTATTTCTTTTTTGTATATATTATTTTGTATAAGAATAGGGCATAGAGCTTATTTCAATGGATGAAATCAGTGGAAAATTATGGGGAAGATTTGCTTAGCGCTGCACGGCTGGGCAGGTGAGAGGAGAGGGTAATGGAGGGGATGTAGGGAGGGGAGTCAAGAACTAGGATAAATAGCTAAATTGTATACAATGGATGGGAGTACAGATGACATTAGCAGTGCTGACTATTGCTGGACACTGGGAGTACTGATAGATGATACAAGCCACCACTTGAAAGCCTGGGAGAATTCAAAATAACACAGAATCTCAAAAGTGACACCCCGCGGTATGATCAATTGCTCCTGAGCGTCACAAAAGTGACACCCCATGGTTAAGGTGTTAAATATCATATTTTTCCTTTCCCCATGATTTAGGTTATCAGGTAAAAGTCTCTGTGACTCAGACTTTGCCCTGTACACCTCTCTTCTAGCTGTATGCTTGGCAACCCTTGTTATCACCCTTCTTCCATTCCTGGGAAAGCCTTCTTTTCTCCTTAACTGCAGCTTCTATGCCCTCGTCCCACCACCAAGTTACTTTATGTCTTGATGGGCCTCTAGTCCAACTGCATATTACATCAGTACCTCTCAAGAGGTTGTTCTTGAGGACTCTGTACTGTTCATTAACGCCTCTGTCTATGGTTCCCAGTTCAGCCACCACTCTCCTCATCTCACTATAGAAGACATTCCTTACTACTTGGTTTTCCAGCTTCCATAATTTCCTCCTGGGTACATGAGTCCTCTTTTTCATCACTCGTTCCTTAAGCACCATATCACAGATCAATAGTTTGTGCTGCTGCACACACTCCTCAGTTCCTATAACTTTATCATCCCTCACTAACCTCCCATCAGTCCTTCTAACCAGGAAATAATCTGTCTGACTGCTGTTTCCCCCAGACTCATGCGTAATTAACCTACTCACTCTTTTCCCAAATTGTATATTGCACACAATCATGCTGGTTGCCTCCCCAAACTCGAGTATCCTTTCCCCTTCCGCATTCCTTGTACCATACGCACATTCCCCATGTACTCCTTCATAACCTTGAACTGCTTCACCTACATGACCATTTAAGTCACCTCCCAAAACCATTATCTCATCATCCCGCATACCACCTTCTACACGTATCAAGTCGTCCCAAAATCTTTCTTTCTCTACTTCATCCAAGCCTGCCTGTGGAGCATATGCTGATATAGTTGCAGTTATCATTCCACTGACCAGAATTTTGACTACCAATATCCTATCGCTTACATTCATAACATATTCCATCCATTTCTCTGCAACTGTCACACCAACACTCCCATATCCATCTCTCCCCCCTCCCCCCTGGCCAAAATAACTTATAGCTGATACCGGACTTGCTGCAAACATGCCACATCCACCCACCTCCTACTGAATGCCTCAACGACATCCCCCGCTCTTCCCCTCAAACTTCCCACATTCCATGAACCCGCCTTCATCCACCTGGGTGATTTAATGTCCTCAGGCTTGCTTTGAAACTTATTCTTGTATTTAGTCATAGTCAGTATTAATAAAGGGGGTAGACATACCACAAGGCCCACTCGCTGCACAGTCCCAGGTCCAGGCAATGGATCTGGGACCTCTACCCCACCAGCTTACCAGTAGCTGTGGTAGTGGCCTCGGGGCACCCTGCCAGGACAGCTGCAGGGACACCCTCCAAGCGTGCCTTGGCAGTGCAACTGGTCCGCCATTATACACCCACTGATGGGGCAGCCTCCTGGGGCGTTACTCCCAGGTTCGGGCCTCTCTCCATTAGGCTGAAGCGGCAGCCTGGGAACCACAATGCCCTGTACCCTCTGGCGCAGGTTCGAGCCTCATCTCGTCCTGGACCCATGATCTATGCTGGCGGAACCCCCATTACGTCTCCCCTCAAAAGTCCACCGCTAGGTAGCGAGGGCAAAGTTTTCTGGCTGCATGCCCTTGCTGGCGCAAACCCCTGTAATGTAGTGGGATACGTTGTGTGAAATGTAAAGTGCATGTGGTGTAGTGTATAAAATAGTTAGAGGAAATGTTTGGGAGGGTATGCAGGTCTATTCTCCATGTTACTATCACACTGAAAAGGTCAGCGAAGGGGATGGTTAGATAGCTAGTGAAACAGGAGCTCCAGCTCTCCCTATCACCGGCATTCCCATTCCCCTCAGGAGTACCACCCTGTCCGGCCTGCGCTACAGCCTCCTCTTACCATGGATAAAACTATTGCTAATATACTCTTTTATTGTTATATATAATTTGGAAAATCATTTTCAGTAATCTGTCTGTGTGTGCTATTGTTGATTGCTTGCACATTGTTGTGTAGCATAATAAAAGACCAGTCTTATTGGCACCAGGTACTCCTTTAAAAATGTTTCCAGTGATGTCTTCCCACTGTAGCGCAGGACACTGGCTGGAAAGCAATGAGTCAGTCATTGAAAATATTTTGTCTTTTGTTATATTAACTGCTAACCAAATCAAGTATATGTTGATGTTTAGTAAGAAGAACAAAGGTAAATTTCTTTAAAAATATAGGTTTGGAAGTTAACAGACTTACAGACACATGCATTACATGCATATTGTCTGAAGTCAAACTAACGGTATTCACTGGAGTTTTGTTTCCATACCCTTAAATGTAAGTACTGTACTAGAGTTTTTTAAAGGTTACTTGTGATGGAAAACTCACTACAGGTGGCCTTGTTAAAAAACAGCATGAATTGCTGTACAGAGTATAAGAAGGAGTTAGTGGTTTATGATTCCACAACAGCAGACATACAGTATTAACTATGGCTCTCATTAAAACCATCACTCAGAACTCATATGTTTGATCTTGAAGTACAGTATCAAATACAATCATTTGGCAGCTGATTTGTTCATTACCAAATTGATATGCATCAGGTTCCCGGGGTCCTACCGCCAGTGTTCTCATACAAATAAATGACACAGTTGATTATAAAATTAAGTAGACCAAGTAACCTTATAAAGAAGCTAACATTTTGACACTGACATTTTAGATTTTGTTCCATTTGGGAAGCAGTCAGCCAGAACATTTACTTTTTTCTGTATTCATATTCATATCTTCAGTTTCCATTTTCACAGAGTAACTAATCTTCTGGTCATGATTAATATGAAAAGGTAATATATGATAGGACAGTCTGTGGTTTAAAAATAAATATGAGATAAAAGGTTCATCCATATCAGGCCAGTCTCACCTTCTTCCACTAAGTGCTGGCATTTTTTGTCTAGTCTCTCATGATTAGCAGGTAATTTGCTATAACCAGAGATTCATTGGGATTGAATGCCTCAAGAACAGAAGTAGACTGAAGAGATCTTTTTCCTTTAGTAGATCAGTCAGCGCTGTTGCTGCTGCTGATGGTGATGGTGATGAAGATGATGATGATGATGACCTCATTCACCATGATATCACAGCAGTAGCAAAAAGAAAAATACATATCACGGACCCAACTCCACATGTAAACAGACTTCCCCCATCGTGAAGCATTGTCTGCATCGTAAATGTTTGTGTATAGCCAACTTTTAAGTTACAGTACAGTGTACTAATGATCAGTAATGAAATCCGGTAATACAAAATTATGAAAACAGTTTGTATTTATTAATAAAATGAATCTAAAATGTGCACACAGCTCTTACACCACCAACTTCAAGCCAAGTCAGTGATCTTAGAAATGCTAACTGTCTTGTAGAATGTGGACAACCAGTAGTTCTCCCATCATTCATCATGAATATGACAGTCACTTCAGATAACTATGTCTACCATTAAGTTATGGAAAAAGTACAATGTTTAAAACAGTTTCACAGTTTTGGAAAAAGTGGTGCAAATCTTACTCGTATGTGAATTGTAGAGCATAAGCCACATAAGAATAAGCTGGTTCTGATACAGTACTGATTATTTGCAAATTTTACCACACTACTTTCAGTACCAGTATTAATCACCATTTGTTTGCCAGATTCCAGTAGTAAGGAGAACACTCTATGACATGCATCTCATATTTTGCCTGCATAGTACTACATTTATTACATGGCATGCTGATCACCACTGCTGCTGCATTTTGCTTGTGCAGCTTTGCTTTGTGCGTAGTGCCATTAGTGGGGAGGAAGAAGGAGTAAAGCTCCCTTAGACATGACCAGGTTAAGTGGGCACCCCCAAGTTCATTTGTTATGATTGGTAAATAGGCCTTAGTCCTTAGAAACCTATTTTTCACTCTGCATTCCCTTGTTGGAGGCATCCGGAGGAGGGGTATCCCAGATGGATGGAGAGAAAGCAAGTTTAAGGAGAAGGACCAACATTAGATATTAGTCACCCTTAGAGAGGGAGGATTAAGCATCAGTAATGCAGGCTGACAAGAGCACAACTGACATCAAAGTATGCTTAAATGCTAGACTCTGCAGCACTTCTGTGTTGGCACTGTTTGCCATATGTTTGTGAACCATGTGTAAAGTTATAGCCACAGGGATGGTAAGACAGTGTATGTGTGTGTCACATAGTTCAGGCAGCAAGTATTGTGAGGCCAAGAGGAGATCTGGTGTCCTGCGATCAGAATCCTGTAATAATATGCCCACCCAACCCATCCCTGTAAAGCTGGCCCCACCCCAACCATTTTATCATTTATTTTGTCTAAGAAGTACAACAAGGAAATGCTGAGTGGAGAAGCCATCATTTATTGATGTAAATGCATATCACATAAGAAAATGCCTTTGTTAAGGGCTTCAGACACTTGTAGGAACACGATTTACCAAGTACTGGTAATATGACAAGTCCCTGAGTCCAGAACATTTGTAGCTGATCACCCTGAGGCAGCTGGGCATTAACACAGTACAGTACTGTATATTGATTAAATCATAATGATTGCACTTTTGAAGGGAGTGTAATGATATCACAGAAGAGTGATTATATTGTAGATACATCATTTGCTACCCAAGTTGAAGCAGCATTATACACAAAAATGTAAACTACAGTTGTTGCTTGTGTGAAGCCTCTTTAATTTAATGGGCACATAAGGAACTGGCTTTACCTCATGCAACAGCTGTGCACTTCATACAGTCACGCCCTGGTATGTGGTGGAGTTATGTCAGTGAAAATGGATTGCAAACTGAGAAATTGCATACTGAGCTCAATTTAATATGAGTTCAGTGGAGATAGGAAAGGGGCCAAGAACCATGTAACCTATTATCCCCCAAAACATTTCTGCCACCCACTAGAAGTATGTCCTAGGCTAGTCTGAGTCATCACCAATGGTTCTCCCCCCCCCCTCCCCAAGGCTGGGTGACAGTTGGATGGCCTGGATGATCAAATCCTCAGGAGGAGGTGAGGTGTGATGGGGAGAACGAGGGTGTGAGGCCAAGGGAGAGTGATGTCGTGCTCCCGAGGGAGAGTGTAGCAGTGTGGCAGGTAGGGAGTGCTGCGGTGAGGTGGAGGGAGAGCACTGCAGTGAGGCAGCAGTTGTGTAACACAGGGAACGTAAGGGAGATGATCACAGCTTTGGGACACATGATTGAGTGGACTAGTGAGACGGACTTTTCACAGGGATGGTGAAAATCAGGCCGCATGTGCAGAGACCTCAGATTAGGGTTCTGGGCATGTAAACACTGGGCAGCCATCTTGGCTTAATGTCTGACTGTTGACCTGCATAGGCACTGCCGCCAAAAAATGGGACTGATATTATTTTGGGTGCCAGCGCATATGGAACTAGGAAATGAACAGGCAGTTGACATGGCCAAGGCATCTGCGTCCCTCCCTACTCATCTTGTCTCTTCCTTACTGGGATTATATTGCAATGTTTAGGAATGCTGTATGTATCTCGTGGTAGCGTTTAGGATATACTCTGTGTTTCTGAGCAAGCTCTGGGAGGTGACATTGGTAGTCTGTCCATGGGAACATATTTTTTATTCCACATCTCAGGGAAACTACCTTGACCCCATTATGGAATTGGTAATGCTTAATTTATTACCATTTTAAGGGAAGACCCCCTCCCTCCCTGCTTTGACATTTGTCAGGTCTCTCTGTTCTTGCAGTACTTTTTGGCACTCCTAGGCTTTGGATACCATCCGTCAGTGTTTGTCCAGATTTCGGGCAGGAAATGGGTCTTACATTTCTTACACAATCCATGGTTAGGAAGCCTGTGTAATAAGGGGAGACAACCTTTCATTACTTGTTCTTAGTGTGTGAGATTTTATAGTGTCCATGAAGTTTATATGCTGGCACTTATTGATTTTACATATCTTCTTGCAATAATGCAGCAGTGACCTTTTGTTAACGTTACAGTGGTGTAATAATGGTGTTTAATTAATCAACCAGTCCACCAACTTGTTATTTCCATCACACTTTCCAACGTCACTGATCTGTTACACTTTTGTCACTCTTTTTACTTCAGTTCTATCCTCTCTCTCTCTCTCTCTCTCTCCCCAACACATGTATCCATCACCATTGCCATATCCCCTTCAGATCATGTCATCCTGATTTTTTCCCCTGCTGCTTATCTAATATTCATTGCTCCATTACTCCTTTCATCTTTCTTTGGTACTTTCTAACTCATCATGCTTTTTCTTCCCTACATGTCCCTCCATCATGCATTCCTCCTCTACTTGTCTCTCCATCATGCTTTCCTCCTTTACTTGTCTTTCCATCAGTGCTTTGCTCCTCAACTTGTCTCTCCATCATGTTTTCCTCCACTACTTGTATCTCCATCTTGCTTTCCTCCTCCACTTGTCTCTCCATCATGCTTTCCTCCATTACTTGTCTTTCCATCAGTGCTTTGCTCCTCTACATGTCTGTCCATCATGTTTTCCTCCACTACTTGTCTCTCCATCATGTTTTCCTCCTCTACTTGTCTTTCTGTCAATGCTTTGCTCCTCTACTTGTCTCTCCATCATGCTTTCCTCCACTACTTGTCTCTCCATCATGCTTTCCTCCACTACTTGTCTCTCCATCATGCATTCCTCCTCTACTTTGTCTCCCCATCATGCATTCCTCCTCTACTTGTCCCTCCATTTTACTCTCCTCCACCACTTGTTTCACCCCCAGGCTTTCCTCCACCACTTGTTTCATCCTTAGGCTTTCCTCCACTACTTGTCTCTCCTCCATTCTCATCGTCAAGTCTCCTCTTAGTTCTCCTCATTACTTGCTTGTCCAATATTCTGTCCCATCTCTTTCCTCTCCTTCATCAGTTATCTAGGTTATGACTCCATCAATAGGTCCTTTAGAAACAAACAGTGGCAAACACACAGAAAATGAGGTCGAAATGGCAAACATTCTTAACGATTACTTTGCGTCTGTTTTTACAGTTGAATACGCCACCAGAAACCTACTGCTACCCACAAACCAAGCAAATAGCACAGTCCTTAGTACATAACTATGCTATCCATAATAACGATATCCTTTCAGCCATAAATAGTACGAACATAAACAAAACCCCTGGCCCCGATAAAATATCACCGAGAATTCTCAGAGAAGCAAAAAATGAGTTACTGCTGCCACTCTGTCTTTCAATAAATTGTTAAGTACTGGGAAAGTTCCATGCGAATGGAAACTAGCAAATGTAACACCTATTTTCAAAAGAGGAAATAAGTCGCACCCAGGAAATTACAGACCAATCAGCTTAACATCAGTAGTGTACAAGTTAATGGAAAAAATCATGAGATAAAATAGTTAATTATCTAGATGAAAATAATATAATTAAAGACTCGCAGCATGGATTCAGACATCGTCGTTCATGCTTAACTAACTTACTGGACTTCTTCAATGATGTTTACAAATCATACGATGACTCAAGAGCAATAGATATAATTTACCTCGACTTTCAGAAAGCATTTGACACTGTCCCTCACAAGCGTCTCATGAGCAGAATAGAAGCACATGGAATAAAAGGAAATACGCAGAAATGGTTACAAGATTGGCTCTCAGACCGAAAACAGCGAGTTGTGATAAACGGAAAGGAATCCAAATGGCGTAATGTGATCAGCAGCGTTCCCAAAGGCTCAGTACTTGGACCGATACTTTTTATTATCTATATAAATGATATTGATGAGGGTCTAAATTGTAAAGTATCCAAATTTGCAGATGATACTAAAATAACCAGTAAAGTAACTTCAAAATTACAGTGGCAGGAGTTACAAAATGACCTTAATACTTTAGCAAGCTGGGCAGAAAAATGGCAAATGAAATTCAACACAGAAAAATGTAAAGTACTTCATATTGGAAGTAACAACGTCCTTGCGAACTACAAAATGAACAATATCCAGTTATCAAGTACAGACAATGAAAAGGATCTTGGTGTGATAATATCAAATGACCTAAAACCAAGTAAGCAGTGCACTGAGGCGGTTAAAATTGCAAACAAGCTGGTGGGTTTTATTGGAAGAACTTTCGAGTTTAAATCGGAAAAAGTCATACTCGCCTTGTACAACTCACTAGTGCGCCCTCATCTTGAGTATTGTGTGCAATTCTGGTCCCCGTACTACAGAAAGGACATTGAAAAATTAGAGAAAATTCAGCGAAGAATCACAAAAATGATACCACGACTTAGAAACAAACCATATGAGGAACGCCTTGAAGAACTTAAATTATTTAGCCTACCAAGGCGCAGGTTAAGAGGGGACCTTATTGAAGTTTTCAAAATCATGAAGGGATATGACAACTTAGACATGAATAAATATATTTGATATAGACCGGTCCAGTCAAACCAGAAGTAATGGCTGCAAAATTATGGGAAAGCGTTTCCAATCCCCTGAAGCAAAATACTTCTTCTTTAACTGAGTTGTAAATATCTGGAACAGATTACCCTCAGATACCATGAACAGTATCTCAATTGAGACATTCAAAAACAAAATAGACAAGTATTTGCACGAGAAACATCAGCTGACTCTTTTTCTGTCCAAATAACTTGCTTTTATAGCTACGTGTAAGTTCATTCCTATTTTGTATACAAGACACCCTGTAAACAACGTACCTGTACATAGTGTCGTGTCACGTCATTATACATTTTTCAATTTATTCGATGCAAATAAAATAATATAAGCACAGATTAGGATCTGCACAGATAACCCTCAGTTAACGGTCACTACTCTTACTTTCGACCTATGATGGGCTGTGGATCACTGAGGGTCCCTGTTAGTCAAGTGACCACCGTCGGGATTTTTTTAATGTACCAGAGGTCACTGCTTCAGGATGAAACTTGTGTACTTGTCCCACATGGGGGAGTTCCTTGTCTCAGTGGAGTGAATGGAGCCAGGGCCTGATTGACTGCTGCCTACCTTAAAAGTGCTAGGCAAGGCTGCTGCACCACCCCTAAACATCCACACTGCAGTCCCCTCGTGTCTACAGGACACCCCTTAAACTTAACATAGCGTCACATCACATCATTATACATTTCTTAGTTTACTCAGTGCAAATGAGGCAATATGCAGTAAGCACAGATTAGGATCTGCAGAGATAGCCCTGAGTTAACGGTCACAACTCTTACTTTCGACCTGTGATGGGCTGTGGATCACTGAGGGTCCCTGTTAGTCAAGTGACCACCATCGGGATTTTTTTTAACCCCTTAAACACGGATCATCGCGTTTGCGACGCTCGCCAAAAAGGACATAATGGCGGAGCATCGCGTTTGCGATTCGAGTTAATTTGGAATAAACGTAGGCAAGGATGTTCCAGCTGGTATTGTCTATCAGTACCACCACCCTTTAGCTACAATTAGCATACTTTACCTTTGTACTGCTGACCTCCGTTGTTGCCAAGTATCGCGTTTTCCCCCCCCTCCCCCCCACGGCCCGGCCAGCCTGGCTGTGATACATGGCAGCGCTCTGACTGCTCAGAACTGTAAATCTGCGCTCTCCTCTCACAAGCAGTTTATGCTAATAGGAAACGCTTGTTTCCCCAGTTGTAACACTAGGTTTTTTTCGCACGGTTTGCCCCTGTTTAGCGTCAGTTTACCGCAGGCTTTCAAAATGACATTATGGTGAGTTCTAGCTCTTCTGAGTCAGTGCGAGCGGCCGACAGGAATGAGAATAAAGTGACGGGCGTAAGGCAGAATAAAAAGCATGCCGTGGTGATCTTTTGGGAAGTAATATGATTGAAAATAATGTAGTATACATGTTTTTAGCTGTGAAAATGGAAATGTTTGTTGAGTGACGGGAAGACTGCCGCCGCGCTACATGTCGGCCGTACGCTGCATTGATTTTAGCCTTATTTTCAGTGCTTATTGTACAAATAAGGATTCCAAACTACCTGTACGTTGTAGTATAAAGTTTACTGTGACAGAATGAGGCTGTGGTAGAAGGGAAACCGGGTTGCTGGAGGTGTGAAAGTGAAGATTTGGTTACCCAACTTTGCAAGTCTCCACAAGTCCTTGGGTAGTCCACGAAGGCTCAACACCTGTCTCTGGAGAAAGCTGAATGTAAGTACTATCTGCCATACCAAGTATAATGTTCTAGGGTTAATCTCTGATTTTTGGCTAATATTTTCCTACAGGTACTCAGACCGCGATACAACCCTGCTACCCGGGGGGGATCGACTGTTCATGGCCCCGCATTAGGGGTTAATGTACCAGGGGTCACTGCTGCAGGATGAAACTTGTGTACTTGTCCCACATGGGAGAGTTCCTTGTCTCAGTGGAGTGAACGGAGCTAGGGCCTGATTGACTGCTGCCTACCTAAAAAGCGCCAGGCAAGGCTGCCACACCACCCCTAAACATCCACTCTGTGCATTGCACATCCACACTGTGCACTGTGCAGCCCCCTTTTATCTAAGACACCCTTCATTTATATTTTTCAATCTCCCCAATGCAAAGAAAGCAATATAAGGCCAGATAAGGATCTGCACAGATAACCCTGATTTTTTTTTTTTTATGTGTCCGACTCTAGGCATAGGCTTTACAGGCTGCTATCAAGGCCCAGCAGTCCTCCTACATACCATACACCTCTACATGTCACCACTTCGGCGCTAACACCCACCGTCCATATTGAATACATGCTAGGGCTGTCTCATACAGGACTGGTGTATTGGTATTAGCGGGGGTATTTTTACGACATGTTGGCGGGTCTTCCGGTAGATCAGTAAAGCCTGATTTAATGAAATTCAAATCCTTAAACTGTTCCCTGCCCCAGGCGGGATTCGAACCTGGCCTGAGTTAATGGTCACTACTCCCACTTTCGACCTGTGATGGACTGTGGATCACTGAGGGTCCCTGTTAGTCAAGTGACCACCATCGGGATTTTTTTAATGTACCAGGGGTCACCGCTTCAGGATGAAACTTGTGTACTTGTCCCACATGAGAGAGCTCCTTGTCTCAGTGGAGCGAACGGAGCTAGGGCCTGATTGACTGCTGCCTACCTCAAAAGCACCAGGATCACCCCTAAACATCCACACTGTGCAGTGTGTAGTTTCCACGTTATGTCCACAGACTTCCCATTAACTCAATGTTACCGGTTTATAATGTCATGCCGTAACTATTATTTTATTTGATTACTTTCTCTTTCAGGTTACTCAGTCGGGTAGCTTATAGACAAAGTATTATAGAATGTGACTTTTCCTTTCCAGTTTTTCCTATGAAATTTCCATGTCAGTTTTTCTATGCTGCATGGTGGTTTTTCTCACTTTTTCCTGGAGGGTTTGGTGGTGGGGGAAGCCTTCTTACTTTACCATCCTTATCCTTCAGCATGTAGAGTTAGATCTTGTAGTCATAGTTTTCTCTGTAACAAGCAGCCTCGAAAGGACCATAAGGTCTGTTGCTGTTTGCTTTCCTATGTAATCCTATGTAATCCATCGTTCTATCTTCCGTTACACACACACACACACACACACACACACACACACACACACACACACACACACACACACACACAAAACCACCACCACTGCCACCGCCTTTGCTCGTCGCTTTGGCTGCGTTGAAGTCACTGTAAAATGCTCCAGTCTAACAGAAGTTCTTGACCTGTTTTGGCTACGACTCGCATCTTAGAGACAACGCATACTGCCCCTAAATTCTGACATAAGTAATATTTGTGTAAGTAATATATCAAGGTTAATGCTGATAAAACAGCGATAATGACATGTTTACCACAATAAAAATATATGCATCAGTATTATGTTGAGATTAATGTGGCTGATGATATGAATTGGCAATACTGTGACTAGTTAACCATAAACTAACTTTTACATCTGATAGCCCGTAAAATATGAAATAGTAAACTTAACATGTAATAATGATAATTTCGTGGGTATGCATTCGTTTACCATGATTCTCAGCTCAAGAAAAATATGTAGAGGCAGGAACAAAAGTTGGCTTACTGTTCCACTGCGTTTATTTCACATTTTCTTCACATTTAGGCTATGACCATCACTTTCACCCCTGATGCATCATAGGAGAATCATCTTTCGGCAGAGAAGCATACCAAGCATCTCACAGCCTAGGAATACTAGCATATACGCCTGTCTCCGGCTATACTCCCTAGTGGTCATCTCCCAAACCACCTATTTTCCCATGTGGGCATATTTTCTCCTATTGACCCATTTTTCTTTATGAACGTATTTCCTTCCTGGGATCCATTTCCCCTTTGGACCCCCCATTTCCCCCTTTGACCTATTTTCTCCAATGAACCTATTTTCCCTCCATGGACCTGTTTTCCCCATGGCCTTATTTTCCCACCTTGCACCTATTTTCCCTCCATGGACGTATTTTTCCTTCATGGACCTATTTTTCCTTCATGGATCTATTTTTCCTCTATGGATCTGTTTTTGCACCATTTACCTATTATCTGCAATGAACCTGTTTTCTTACCATCTACCCATTTTCTCCCGTGGACCTGTTTTTCAACCATAAACCTATTTTCCACCCATAGACCTATTTTCCCACCATGAACCAATTTTCCCACCTTGGATCTATTTTCCCACCATGCTCCTATTTTTCCCATGGACCTGTTTTCCCACCATGGACATGTTTTCGTCCATGAACCGATATCTTTTCCCATGAACGTGCATTTTCCCATTTTTTTTCTTTATTACATAGACCGTTTTCCCTATGGACCTATTTCTCCCCATGGACTTCTTTTCCCACTTGGACCTGTTTTTCTCTCCATGGGATCACATAAAACTCCCACATGAACCTATTATTTCACATGGTCCTATTTCATTATGGGCCCTTTTTACCCACTGGACCTGTGTTTCCTTTTGGGCTTATTTCCCCCAAAGACATATCCCCCATGAACCTGTTTTTCCACGTGGACCTATTCCAACCATGGACCCATTTACCCTGTAGACCTGTTCCCCAGTGGGCCTATGTGCCGCCATCCACCCACCCATCCATACACCTACCCCACTCACCCATCCATACATCTAGCCAGTCACTCATCCATACACCTACCCACTCATCTATCCATACACCTATCCACTCACCCATCTGTACACCTGCCTACTCATCTATCCATACACCTACCCACTCGCCCATCCATACACCTGCCCACTCACCCATCCATACACCTGTCCACTCACCCATCCATACACCTGTCCACTCACCCGTCCATACACGTACCCACTCACCCATCAATACACCTGCCCACTCGCCCATCCATACACCTACCCACTCGCCCATCCATACACCTACCCACTCACCCCTCCATACACCTAGCCACTCACCCAGTGTATTATAGTAAGCCCGTCTCTACTGAATGCCTTATCCTCCGGGGAGCCACACATCCACTCACCCACCCACAAGGCCCACTCATGTCGCTACCCAACCCGACCACCCATTCCTCACCCCCCCCCAACGTACTTCACTCATCCTTCCCATTCCATCCACTTTGCCCATCCCACCCTCTCTACCCACTTAGCCCATCCCATCCACTCCACCCACTTTGCCCATTCCACCCACTCTTCCCACTTCGCCCATCCCACCCACTCCACATTCTTTGCCCATCCTACCTACTCCACCCACCTTGCCCATCCCACCCACTCCACATTCTTTGCCCATCCCACCCACTTTGCCCACCACGCCCACCCACTCCACCCAGGAGCAAGAACTGAATTAACACCTTGAACACGATCATTTTTTTCAGTCTTGCCTTCTCGAAACCATATTTTTTCCAGCCCAGGATAGCCATTTTGAACTGGGTGAATCAAGTATAGCCATTTAGTATATCATCCTTGTTTCCAGACGTTTTTCATCAGCTCGGGATAAGGCATCTCTCTCTCTCTCTCTCTCTCTCTCTCTCTCTCTCTCTCTCTCTCTGTTTGTCTGTCTGTCTGTCTCTCTCTCTCTCTCTCTCTCTCTCTCTCTCTCTCTCTCTCTCTC
>NC_137037.1:42329581-42349581 GCF_032717465.1 Coenobita brevimanus
CCTCTCTTTCCTTGCTTCTCTCTCTCTCTCTCTCTCTCTCTCTCTCTCTCTCTCTCTCTCACACACACACACACACACACACACACACACACACACACACACACACACACACACACACACACACACACACATTTTCTTTTCAACTCTCATCCCTACCTCTCTCCTTCTCCCCCTCCCCTCCTCTCAGATTTCCCTCCTCCCTTTCCCCCTCCTTCTTCAGTTTCCTCCTCCTCCTCTTGTCCCGTTTGTTCATCTTTCTTACATAAACCAGTTTCTTATTAGACATGATTGGTGTGGAGATTGATGAGTGTGGTTTGATGTGACTGTGAGGAAGCATAGCAATTACTTTTAGGTGGGTGGCGAGGCGGATGATAGGAGAGAGAGTGTTAGAGCTGGTGTTAAGAGCGTGCGTGTTAGGAGCGTGATGGGGTGGGTTGTTAGAGGATGGTGGGGTGGGTGATTGAGGGAGAGGTGTTAGAGTTGGTGTTAGAGGACCGGTGTTGCAGACTGTTTGAGTTTGTGATAGGAAGTGCTAGATCATTGGTTTTTGGGAGTGTTTGGAAGTTGAAGTTGGAGAGGTGTGGTGCTGAGAGTGTTAGAGAGGTTAGGAAGTGTTGGAGAAGTGTTGGGAAGTGTTAGGAAACGTTGGAGAGGTGCAGGGATGTGTTAGGAAGTGTTGGTGAGGTACCAGGAAGTGTTAGGAAGCATTGGAGAGGTGCAGGGATATATTGGAAAGTGTTGGGGAGGTGCCAGGAAGTGTTAGGAAGCGTTGGAGAGGTGTTAGAAAGTGTGAGGAAGTGTTGGAGAGATGCCGGGAAGCGTGAGGAATTGTAGGGAAATGAAAAGTAAGTTAGGGATAGTGTTAGAATTCTAGTGCTTAGCTAATGATTAGATGCGGAAGTGTACGAATTTTCTAAGTTGGTTTTGATGGCGCTAGGTCCTTCATCTTAAATGCCAGGATGGAGTAGTCTAGCCCCGGGTCCCTACGCTCTTGATGGGGAGAAGGAATAGGATGATGAATGGAGGCTGCAGTTGGATTAGTGTTGATTGCAGCTTTTTATGTACGGAGGTGGATATGTTAAGGACGTTGATCTTCCTTTAACACACACACACACACACACACACACACACACACGGACATTGATTGCAGCTTCTTATGTAGGGAGGGGCGTTGATCCTGTACACACAACACACACACACACACACACACACACACACACACACACACATATTCTCTCTCTCTCTCTCTCTCTCTCTCTCTCTCTCTCTCTCTCTCTCGACATTGACCCTGTGTCTTTGAGAGTCGGTGATGCGTGGATATGTTATGTGATGTTCGATATGCGGTATGCGATATTTGGCGGTAATTTTGAAATGCTGTAGATGTTTAATGTTGATGTTTCGTATCCTGGGATGTTGTGTGATGTTTTGTGATGTCTGGTGAACGATGTGGTGTTTGGGTGATGTTAAAATGTTTCTTGATTTTACATAGGGTATGTGATGTGTAGGGACTGACGTGAAATTGAGTATGCTATGTGATCTGTGGGAAAATACGTGATGTTTAAGATGTTGTGTGATGTTTGTGAATTTACTTTTTTTTATGTTATGTGTAGAAGTTGATGTGATGTTGAGTATGTTATGTGATTGTTTTTACGTGATGTTTAGGATGTGATTTTTGAGACTGTGATGTTTAGGATGTTACTTTATTTTTATAGACGATGCTTAGGATGTTATGTGATGCTTGGGATTTGGTGATGTTTATGTTATGTGGTGTGTGAAACTATACGTGATGTTTAGGAGTTTATGTGATGTTTAGGATGTTATGTGATGGCTAATATATGCTGATGTTAAGGTGATGTGAAGTGTATTTCATGTGATGTTTTTGATGCCGTGTAATGCGCTGATGTTATTGATGTTTGAGATGTTTTGTGTTTTTGTAACTCCTATGTGATTCATTTCAGTTATTTCGATTGATGTATGTTATGTGATTCCTGAGATGCTGACTAATATGTGTCTTGATCTATGTTAGAAATGGTCTGTGATGTTTGGTAGTCGTGTTATGTTTGAGTTATGTGATGTTTAGATTGTTCTGGAATGTTTTTTTAATGTACTGATGTTGAGATGGGTGGGATTTGATGATTGTGATGTGGTTCTTGGGATGCAGTGAATGTTGAGATGTTTGAGGATGTTGAGATGTAGTGATGTTTTTTTGGGGGGGTGCTGTGATGTTTGAAATGTTGGGCTGTTTAGAATGTGGATGTTTGAAAAGATCTATCTACAATCAGTGAATGGGGACAAAACAACCTTGTCTCTTTTAATGCTAGTAAAACTAAATACAGTATATACAGTTTACTAATAGACAGATATTGCCAGATTCGTACATTACCTTCAGTGCTACTAATATTCCCATCTCCAAAAGTATTGAAATTCTTGGTGTCTCACTTAACAGTGCCCTCAGCTGGACCTCTCATGTCAGATCACTTGCTAAAACTGCCTCAAAGAAACTTGGATTATTGTACAGAGTCCGTAACTTCTTCGCCGATGAGCAGTTAGCTATAATTTATAAGAGTCATGTGCGCTCTCAGCTTGAATATTGCTCACCCTTGTGGAATGGTTGTGGAGAGGTTGCATTAAGACAACTAGACAAAATTCAGAATAAAGCTGTTAGAATCATTAACAACCCTGCCATTACATATAAACTACCTCCCCTGCAAGTAAGAAGGAATGTTGCCTCCCTTGCATTATTTTACAGATATTTTTTTGGCAAATGCTCAGACGAAGTTGCGTCCATGGTGCCACCTCTCCATGCCTTCCCTCGTGCTACACGGGCATCTGGTAGCGCTCATGACTGGAATGTCACTCAGCCATATTGCAGAACTTCTGCCTATCAGAATTCTTTCATTCCCCGAACTGCATCTCTCTGGAACTCGCTTCCCCAGAGTTGTTTTCCTCCAAGTTTCAACCCACAACTGTTCAAGTCTAACTGTTACAGATATTTTATGAACAGAGGACACCAGTAATCTGGTGTATGGATTATTTTTTTTGTACCCGTTTGTTTTTCCTTCCTCCGTTCTGTTATTTATAAAAAAAAAAAAAAAAAAAAAAAAAGAGGATTGATATGTTTCGAATGTGTGAATGATATTTCGAACGAGTGGATGTTTGTAATGCTTAGAATGGTGTGTGTAAAATGTGTTTGCTGTTTTGAATGCTAGAATGTGGTGTTTGGATGTTTGGAGTATAGAATGTAGATGTTGTAGGTGTGTAGTTTTTGTGTGATTTTTTTTTTTTTTTTTTTATTAATGCAAGGAAGAAAGAACCAAAGGCCAGAATCCCGCAATATTGTTTCCCCCTAGATAAAACAAAAACAAGATACACTTTTCATCTAACGTGGGAAAGATCCCTAACCCTCTTTCGGTCCAGTTGGTGGCCAGTTGTAATCAGACTGGAAGATCAATTTAAGTAGTAAACAAGGAGACTCATTCCACGACTGTATTCAGGTTGTGAGATTGGTCCAGTTCCCTCCGGTGAAAACAGATATACAGGTATATGTGTTGTGTTGCAGAGGTCATTGCTGTTAGCTTGAGAAATGCCGCATCACTTTGGCAGGTACCCTAATAGCTCGAGGACTTTTTGTGGTTCGCTTGTTTGCCGTGTCAGAGAGAGAGAGAGAGAAAGGGGGGGGGAGGTACGAGGCAGACAGGTAGGCAGGCAGTGTGAGGAGTTAAGGTCACTTACCTTTGTCCCAACCCTCTCATTGGATACCTCCTCTCTTCTCTCCCCCTCTATCACCCCTCACATTCCGACCTCTCCTCTCTTCTCTCTCTTCTTCCTCTGCTTCCTCATTTCTTCACCTTTCTCTCTTATTCCCTCACTTGCTGTCCTGTTTTTCAACTGTACTTCCTCAACTTCAGCTTTTTCTCTTGCCTTAACTCATTTCACCTGTTTTTTTTTTTTTTTCCATCACTTTATTTACTTCCCATTGTTGCTCTTTTTCACTTTTCCTGTATTCTTGTCCCGCTTATATCCTTTCCTCACTTCCTCTTTTCCCCCCACACCGGATTTCTTCTTCGTCTTTTCACTTCCTTCCTCCTTGCTTTTCTGCCATCATCATGCCTCCTCTATCCCTTTTCTCATTCCTACCCTTCGTCCTTCCTGAACCCCTGACTTCCTAACGCTCACGATCCCTTTCTTCTCTACTTGTCTTAAATGCCTTGTCCTCACCGTCCCATTTCAACATTATATTATTCTTGCCTCTTTTCTTAGCTTCCCATTTTGTCGTTTCTTGTAGCATAATCTTCTATCCTTTTCCTGGACTTCTGTTTCCCTCATTCATGTCCGCGTCCCCCGTCGTCATAACACACTACATCCATTTCTTTAATTCCTCATCCTTTCCCTACTTCCTAAGAATTATTTTGCCGTTGCTTCCTCTCTAAGCTTTATTTGTGTTTTCCTTGTTTTTTTTTTTATATTGATTTCTATACTCTTCTCAATTCACCCGTTTCTCATCCCACTTTCCCTTTTCATTGTCGTCTTCCCTCCCACGCCCACCTTTTCTTCTTTTTCTGCGTTCCTTCTTCCTCCTCCCTCTCCCTCACAATCTTTTCTTACACTTTGCACCCACCTCTTCCTCTGCTATCCATCCTTTTCTTCTTTTTCCACTTTAATTCCTCCTTCTCCTGCTCCTCCTCCTCCTTCTCCTCCTCCTCCTCCTCCTCCTCCTCCTCCTCCTTCTCCATGTATCCTGGCCCGGTAGGTCAGTTATAGGTCACCTTGAGCCACTCCACCTTCTCCTCCCGTCTGTGTAGTCTACATCATCACCCCCCCTCCCTTGTGCGTGTGTGTGTGTGTGTTCTCTTTTCTTTTTCCTCCTCGTGTTCTTTCTCTTCTTCCATTCCGCTCCGTTCCGTTCCCCGAACATCCACTCTGTGCATTTTCCACAGTGTCCACAGACGCCCCGTTAACGTACCGGTACATAGTGTCATGCATTAGTTATTTATTCGATTATTCATTTTACTTTACTGCTTCCTCTCTCTTGTTATTCAGACTGGTAGCTTGTAGATAAAGTATTATAGAATGTAACTTTTCCTTTTCAGTCATTCCTATGAAATTTCCATGTCAGTTTTTCCATGCTGCATGGTGGTTTTTCTCACTTTTTCTTACCAGTTTTAACTGGAGGGTTTGGAGGCGGGGGGAGCATTCTTGCTTTACTATCCTTATCCTTCAGCATGTAGAGTTATATCTCGTAGTCATAGTCTACTCTGTAACAAGCAGCCTCGAAAGGACCATAAGGTCTGTTGTGTGCTTTCTTTTTACTCCTTCTCTTCCCTTCCCTTACCTTACCTTCTCTTGTCTTGTCTTGTCTTCTCTTCTCTTCTCTTCTCTTCTCTTCTCGTCCCTTCCCTTTCCTTCCCTTCCCTTCCCTTCCCTTTCTCATCTCTTCTACACACACACACACACACACACACACACACACACACACACACACACACACACACACACACACACACACACGTGTATACACATGTTACACGTAAGAACACACACACTCATATTTATCACTGGAGATGCTAAAGAAACAGTGGAAATCAAAGTAGGCGTAACCTCGAGTGACAAAGATTTTTTAATGTTATCACCGTTGCTTGGAACTTTGCCATGCTTGGGCGGTGAAGGAGAGGGGAGATGGTGATGGGGGAGGGAGACGGAGGACAGAGGGTGGGAGATGGTGAGAGGAGAGGAGATAGAGGGAGAGAGATGCGGAGAAGTATGTAGATGGAGATGGGCAGGGAGACGGAGGAGAGGAGGAGGGAGATGGGGAAAGCTGAGTGGAGGGAGAGGGAGTGGAGATGGGGGAAGGGAGGGGGAGGGCAAAGGGAGGGAGATGGGGGAAGAGTGAAGAGGGGAGTAGATGGAGATGGGGAAGGGAAGACGGAGAGATTGAGTGGGTGAGGGAGAGAGTGGAGATGAGAGAGACTGAGGAGAGAGGGAGGGGGGAGATGGGAGAAGCTTGGAGTGGGTATGTGGGACTGGGTTAGGGAGTAGGAGGGAGGGATAATGCGAGTATGAGAGGAGAAAGTGTAAATGAGGAGGAGAAAAGGGAGACAGGGAGGGAGAAGAGAGGATGGGTGAGGGAGTATGAGAGGGAGATAATGCACATTTGGGAGGAGGAAGAAACTCAGTAAGAGTGGGAAGATGTGAGAAAAGAATAAGTTTGAGGGAGTAGTGTAAGTGTATGAGAGAGAGAGAGAGAGAGAGAGAGAGAGAGAGAGAAAGAGAGAGAGAGAGAGAGAATGTCAGAATAAGAGTAAGAAATTTTTGGGAGGTAATACAGGTGTGAGGGGGAAGATATGAGGGGATTATGGAAACTTAAGAATTGTGACAAACTGAAAGAGGTAAGAGAGATAATGAAGGAGAGAGTAGTCGTGTGAGGCGAAGTGAGGGAGGAGCGGGAGTGAGGTCAGGTGAGGTGGCAGAGAGAATGGGGATTGGGATTAGGTATGGTGTGTTTGGTGTGAGGGGAGGTGGTGTCAGATGAGATGGAGTGGGGCCTAGTGAAGCGCGAGGGGGAGTGGGGTCAAGTGAGTTGTTAAGGGAAGTGGGAAAGGGGAGTTAGGTGAGGAGTGAAGGAGAATAGGGTCAGTTGAAGGAGAGTGAGAGAGAGTAGGACCAGGTGAGGCAAACTGAGAGTGTGTGAGGGGATCAAAGAAGTACAAAGGAGTATACTCGTACAAAGGAAAACAGCGGGAGTGAGTGAGAGTGGGGTTAGGTGAGGTAAAATGAGAATGTGTGAGGGGATCAGAAGAAAGCAAACAGCAACAGACCTGCTGGTTCTTTCGTGAAACATCAACTCTCCTCAGATGCAAAAGAGTGAGGGTAGGGGGGAGAGAGGAGGGTGAGATGAGACGGAGAGAGAGAGAGGGTGGAGGGCGTGGGACCATGTGGAGAGGGGTGAGGGGGAGGAGGGGCTTAGGTGTGGCTAGTTTTTATCAACAGCTAGGCGGGTTCGTGGCATTGCCCGGGTAAAAAAAACAATACCGTGCATACCGGCACTGTCTGGGACCTGGGGGGCAACATCTCTGTGGGAGACGACACCCAGGGTCCCATCTAACCCACTGGACGTATGTTTATGTTCCCACATGGCCCATTTCCCCATGGATTTGTTCCTACCATGAACTTGTAGACTCCATGAACCTATTTTCCCACTAGCCACCCACCCACCCACTCACGCCTCTTTACCCTGCCCAGCCACACCCACCCACCCACCCAACCCTGCCCAACCATCCCCACCCACCCACCCACCCAACCCTGCCCAACCATCCCCACCCACCCACCCAACCCTGCCCAACCATCCCCACTCACTTTGCTCACTACCCTACCCACCACCCTACCGACCCGGCCTCCAAGCTCCGCCATGTTGATTTCGTGACAGCAGATGCGTTAAGAATATCAGTAGCTGCAATAATGATAAAAGAAATATCGCGAATAGTAAATACTGACGTAAAAAAAAAAAAAAGCAACAGCGTTAAGTCTGTCTCACACTTATAGCTACACGAGCCACGTTACGTATGCCTTCTTTCTGAGTTGCCTCATTGAAGCAAAGTTTCTATTGCGAGGTACCCCACTGAATAAGCTCACCCTCAATGCCAAGATACGAACGCAGCTTTAGGGATGAGACTCCTTTAACTATTTCAGTCCGGTGACGTATTTTAAAGGGTATTCTAGCTGACTACACACGATATTTTTCTACGTATTAAAAACCCTGTCTCTTTTTAGGAACTAAAAAAACAGAGGAGGGGGTCCCTAGTCCCCTCACCCCGCCCCTTTTAGTCGCCTTTTACGACACGCAGGGAATACGGTGGCAGTATTCTTCCTAACACAACCCGGCCGCAGAGTAGTAGCACCACCCCATAGTGCGGCCACGTTGTGTCCCCCCCGCCACAGGGGATGAGTAAATGGAGAGTGAGTCGTCCTGTCTCGGCTACCTCCCTTTCCTTGGGGGAAGCAGCCTAGGTATATAGATAGATAGATAGATTAAAAACCCTTGGATTGCACGAGTTAATTATGGCTGTACCCGACTCCTCATGTTAAAAAAATATCTCGTCAGCTGAATAAAGGCCATAAAGTAGCAAAAAAAACGAAATACACAGTCGGAGTCAAGAGGCTAGTGTAGTTTACGTCACCAGTAGTATGAACTAAAATGGCATTATATCTGGCGGTTCATCACAGCAACTGAAGTGAGGGGAAAAATTACTGGTCAGATCAAAGTGAAAGATTCTCTCTCTCTCTCTCTCTCTCTCTCTCTCTCTCTCTCTCTCTCTCTCTCTCTCTCACACACACACACACACACACACACACACACACACACACACACACACACACACACACCATAGCGTGCGTGTGCGTGCAAGAGGGAAAGAGAGAGAGCGACATTAAGACCCAGAGAAACAAAGGGACAATCTCTTATTTTCTCAAAGGTTATATATTTGCGTGTGTGCCGGCTCCCTCCTCCTCTCCTTTGCAATTTCCCTTTCTTCCATATTTTTCCTCCGTTTTTCCTCCCTTTCCTCCCTCTTTTCCTCCCTTTTTTCTCCTTTTCCTCCTTTCTTCCCTTTTTTCTCCCTTTCTTCCTCATTTTCCTCCCTCTCTTCCATATTATTCCTCCCTTTCGTCTCTTCCAAATGTTTTCTTCCATTTTTCCTCTCGTTTTCATTTTTCCTCCCTTTCTTCTCCATTTTCCCTCCCATTTTCCCGTTTTCCTCCTCTTGCCTTTTTCCGTCCTTTTCTTCCCTTTTCCCGCCCTTTCTTCACCCTTTCCCTCCCTTTCTTCACCCTTTTCCTCCCTTTCTTCACCCCTTTCCTCCCTTTCTTCCCGCTTTTCCTCCCTTTCTTCCCTTTTATTCATCCCTTTCTTTCCAGCTTTTTCCCTTTACCTCGTTTTCACCATGTATTAGACTGCCTTTTTTTTTTTTCATTTTCGCTCCTAGATCTCGCTTTCTCCCATCTTTCCCTTCCTCTTTCAACCATACGCAGTTCTTTCTCTTCCTTTACTGCCTTCTCCCGCTTTGCAACTTTCTTTTTCTCTTTCCCACTTTTCCTAATTCCTTTTCACTATTTTTTTGTTCAGTTTTCGCTTTATGTATCTTTTTTTTTTTTTTTTTTTTTTTAATCACCCCTTTCACTGATACGTAATTTTTCTTTGTCCAGTATTGCTCCTTCTATTTCAATCTTTTCTTTTTCCCGTGCTCACTTTTTTCTTATATTTTATGCTGAGTGTTCTTTCTTGCCCATTTATCGTCCCCCCCCCCCCCCACTTCCATACCTGTTCAGTTTTCATGTCTTCCTCTTTACTGCTCCTGTCCCATTGCTTCTCCTCCCCGTTTCACTTGCTGCATCGATTTTTTTTTTCTTTCCTCCATCATTCATTTAATATACAGCCATTTCCCCCCTTTTCCCCCTTGCATTCTCTTCCCCCCCTCCCCCTCCCCTCCCCTCCTTTTTTCCTTTGGTAACCTAACCTCGGGCACGTAAATTTCTTAAGGGGTAATATGGGTGTGAATGTTACTAACTCATTACCTCCTCCAGCGAAGTTGAAGGAGGTTATGTAATCAGCTATGTTTGTCTGTTTGTTTGGCCACACGATATATCAAAAGTTCTCAATGAATTTCAGTGAAATTATATGGAAGGGTGGGCCATGGGCCAAGAAAGATGTGATTAAGTTTTGGAGCCGGATCCGGAGTATCCAGCACAATATCTCCAAAAGTTCTTGGTGACTTTCAAAGTACTTTTGTGGAAGAGTAGGCCGTGGGCCAAGGAAGAGTTGATTAAATTTTGGGGCGGATCCGGATCCTATGTATTTCACACAATATCTCCACGGATCCGGATCATTTTCAGTGGCGTTGGTGGAGGTACGCGCTCTCTGTTTATTGATTTATTTGTTTGTTTATTGACACCACACATTTCGTTGTTGGTGTAAGGGGAAGAAATAACGGAAGAGAAATGTTTGACAGGGATAAAAACGAGAAATAAGGGGGCCGTCATGCATTAAAGCAAGCTTTCGGTAATCATACATCATCGTTCATGTATTTAATTATTACAGTATATGTATGATCATAGATATTCTGTAGATGCAGACAATTTGTATGACGTTATGGGTCGCTGAGGATGCAGTTTATCCAGAATACGGGTGGAGAGAGAGAGAGAGAGAGAGAGAGAGGCTTTCACGTTGTATAAAGACACTCATGGTTGGTGGTATAACATTTATGCATTTTAAACATAATAGATAAGGTGAGGTTAAGTACATGCACTCATGCAGTCGCTTAGATGTGGAATTCAAAACTAACAAATATTACTTTT
Organism: Coenobita brevimanus; assembly: GCF_032717465.1. Lineage (NCBI taxonomy): Eukaryota > Metazoa > Arthropoda > Malacostraca > Decapoda > Coenobitidae > Coenobita > Coenobita brevimanus. The sequence goes on from NC_137037.1 coordinate 42,339,929, forward strand.
TGAGTCAGGTGTGTAGATAAGTTGGAGAAAACTATCTTTGACATCAGAATTATACATTTTAGTGACATGGCAGGTCAGTTTAATGTATGCATTGATAGTCCCTTGGGTGTGAAATTCGTAGCTGGGAGTATGGAAAATTAGGCGTGTTGCTTTGTACGAGAAACCAATGCATGTTAACAGGATCATGCGTTTTAAATACAGTACATGGCAGGTCAGATAAATATATGATTTGATGATTGATTAGGTGTGGATTTTTAAACTTACCATCATTTAAAATCAAGGGTAGATGTGTATATTATGAAACCAGTTTGTGACATAAGAATCATACATTTTAAATACATGATAGGTCATTTAAGATAAATGTAGGTAGTGGTATTCGTTTGGATATATTATTTGTGACTAACCAATATGTAACGTCAGGGGTGTGGACATGTAGGGGAAACCTGTTTATGGCATCATTGGATTAGTTCAACACCCTCACAAGACCGCTGGCATTTTATATACTCCCTTCCGTATCAGACGCATCTTCTAAGTCGAACAGAATCTTGAGAATATTACCGTAGACGTCATCCTTCTGAAGTGAACCGGTATTGGGCACTGTTTTTATGCGCTTGTTGGAGAGCTGCTTCCTGAGGCGGTATTCTCTTGCAATTTGGACGTTTGCTAACACCTCTTCCTTACCAGCTTATTTCTGTATCTGCTCCGCAAATATGTTCTTGTGTTAACCATATAATGTAAGTAGTTATTATAAAGATGTAAGAAGCAAAAAGGAGAATATTAATGGGTAATTAGAGAAATAAATCTTTAAGGAAGAGATGCTACGGAGTCTCAGCTGATGAAAATTTTTACGGGAGTAGCAATAATAAAAAAAAGAAAAAGAAAAAAAGAAAAAGCGGAAGGGTTAACTTTTACTTGTCCCTGAAATGTAACGCTGATTGTGTAGTGGTTAAATTCTGATACAGGTTGGGTAGTGGTATTTACTGTATATATTTGAGATCAGTTAGTTATCGTCATTTATATCTGCCTTTCAGAGTGAGTGGTGATTTATTACTGTGGTGGTAGCTGCCAGTATCTGAGAACTTTTCCGTAGACCCATCTTCTCTCTCTCTCTCTCTCTCACACACACACACACACACACACACACACACACACACACACACACACACACACGCTGTTTGATATGGGTGGAGTTGACAAGATAGGCAGGAGCAAGGCAGAATGGGGAGGCTGCTCTGCTTAGATTTACAGTGGCAAGATAGGTCAGAGCGTTGGGAGGGAGGGTGGTTAGAGAATGTTTACAATCTGAAGTCGGAGAGAGAGAGAAAGAGAGCAAACGTTAGGAGGGATGTTGGAAGGAGATTGTTTGCTGTCTGAAGACGGAGAGAGAGAGAGAGAGAGAGAGAGCAAGCGTTGGGATGGAGGATGACTGCAGTCTGAAGTCGTAGGGGAGAGAGAGAGAGAGAGAGAGAGAGAGAGAGAGAGCAAGCGTTGGGATGGAGGATGATTGCAGTCTGAAGTCGTAGGGGAGAGAGAGAGAGAGAGAGAGAGAGAGAGAGGTCTGGGATGAGGGTACGGAAGTATGTATACTCTTTTTTTACTCTAACTTGGCCTAAAATTGCCATCTCATCATCATGCATGCTGTATTGTAACCGTAGAATAACATTAGAATATGATGCTAGTCACAATGAAGTGCTGTGGAGAAAACGTAGAGCCCTAGAATTGTCTTTTATATATTTATTTCTTTTTGCCAGCCAACTAAGTGATATAAGCAACACAGGACGGACTTCGGGCCAAGTTAAAGTGAAACAACTGTAGTCGAGAGTTGGACTGGAGATTAAGTAGTGTTAATCCCCTCAGCTGTGACGACTTTAGCATTGATCCCCTCAGCTGCGGCGACTTTTTATGTTAATCCGTTCAACTGTGACGAATTTTATGTTAATCCCTTCAGCTGTGACGACTTTTATGTTAATCCCTTCAGCTGTGACGAATATTATGTTAATCCCTTCAGCTGTGACGAATTTTATGTTAATCCCTTCAGCTGTGGCGACTGAAGAGTTGATCCCCTCAGCTGTCACGACCTTTCTTTTATATTTCCGTTATTGCTGGATGATTTCAAGCACACTGGTAATGGCCTCAGGGAGATGATGAGAAACGATCCCTTGTAAACCTTTCACTACGATGTCGATTTTGTAAAGCACATTTCAGTTGCCAGAGGTTGATATATTGGAAGGGGGGGGGGAATTACGGTGTTATGGTTGAAGACCTTGCTAGTCTGAAATTGAAGAATGTTGGGATTTTTTTTTTTTTTTTTTTGGGGGGGGGGGGCGGTAATATAAGTCAGCTGGTGGAAGTCATGTCTTAGTGGGCGACTCGGTGGCTCGAATGTTGTGGTACTGGGTTGATGATCTGAAGAAACTATATCATGAGCTGGATTTCTTCGACTGTTATGACTTTGTGGGGTGAACTTTCGCAATCAGTTAACCAAACCAGCACCGTACCGGTGAGTACCATGACTGTCTATTTTTCACTGTCTGTGCCTTATAACTGTCTTACCCTTCTACTCCCCCCTCCCCTTGAGTACCCTATAAGCCTTGGTGTTGAGGAGGGGGGGGGGTTGGAGGTGATGTGGCGGGGGGAAAGTCCTGCGTGGTGGCCCGAGGGTGTTTCAAGGTCAGTCACATACACTGTACCCTACTACACCCCACCCTCCCCTCCACTCCATTCTTTGGTGGATTCTACCGGGAAGTTGCCAGTAAATGGGTAGGGCATATCCATTTTGTTAAGGGTAAGATTTTTTCCTAGTCAACTTTAAACTGCTGAACACGAGAAACTACAAGATTTGGATACCAGCACATCCCAGACAGAAACTTCTTGCATCCCTCATATACATGTAATTGTACACTCCCAGAGTCCGGTTCCCTTGCTGATAAAAAGTGGTTCCAACATAGGAAGAAGATACACTGTAGGTAAATGACCTTGTCGAAAACATACTCGATTGTGCACACGGACGGTATATATATATATATATATATATATATATATATATATATATATATATATTGTTACGCTGTCCGCCTTTCCGTTCCCACGGGTGCAGCCGTTACAGCTGGGCTAGGGGATTATGCAGTATGTATCCGTGTCATTCGCGGAGTTTAAATTAGCGAGTGTTACAAGTTCTTTTGTTTCTTTCGTTCCTGCCACTGAGGGCAATTTTATTTCATACCATGCTGAGAATGCATTTGATTATTTTGATTGTCTTATGTGAGCTACCAGTATATTTAATGATGTTTTGCTTGCATTAGAAGTACCAATTTATTGTAGAGAGAGAGGGGCACGAATATAAGTTCTTATTAATTAATTTGATTCATGCGTTCGCGCTTGGCCGTGCACGAGCCTTGATCAGAGCCAGTATCTTCCCAGCTAGCTTCCGTATCGTGCGTGTGTGCACACTCTCTCTCTCCCCAGTCATTTTTATGCCGAGCTGGCGTTTTCATTTAAGTTTATTTTTATTCTTTTGTTGCTGACTGAGGGAAGTAGTTATTTTATTTTGTTTTTGTAACCGTGTTGTCTTTGGAGGGCCAGTTTGGCTCACCGTGGTCTTCTCGCTGCCTTTGTTAACGTTCCCCAACACACGTACATACACACACACACCCCTAACCCCTACACAGTTAATCCCATCTCTTTGCTCAAGGCTAGTGAGAACCATCGTGAGCTATTAACTGCGTTCCCCCTTGGACACGGGTTAAGTAGAAAGTCGTCACCACCGGAAGTAAGTGGGAGGTGTTCCTGTATACTGTCTCGGGCGGTATTACTTCCGGTAGTGACGATAGTAGGCTAGATCTATAGGTAGGCTGTTCCGTTTATTATCAAAGTACAGAGTGTTGCGTTTTAGTTTTTCCGTTGCGCAGTTTTTCTCTAGTTTGCGGAGTGTCAGTGCCGGGGTCTGCGTTATTTTTGCAACGCAGTGGAGGCCGATCATCTAAGGCTGACTTGTTGTCTTTTTTGTAATAGCCCCGGGCTGGCGCAACCGTAACAGTGGCGACCTCGCATCAGGATATCCTAACAGTGCCTTCTTCTTGCTAGGATATCGTTACCTTGGCGTTCTCTGTGCTTTGAGGTGAAGTTGATGTGTGTGTAGTTTCTCAGTCAGCATTAGTATTTCATTATTTAGTACTGCCATTGATTTGTCGCCATGGAGTCACGCGTGTCTACACCAGATCGCGTACGTGCTGAGTCACCTGTGGATATGGAACAACGAGAGGCACATAGCAAAGGTACTCCCCGTGTGAGCCCTGAGTTTGACTATGGTGCTGAAATGCCTCGTTTCGCTACCCCACTATTACCATCTATGATGCCGCCGAGCCAGTTTAGAGCAGTTCCCCCAGGGATGTCTGGTGCTTTCCCTGGAGTTGTTCATTCCACTCCCATATACCCTGGAGCCTTGTCACCGGAGGCTCATTTGCAGTTGGAGTTGAAAAAGATGGAGATGGAAATGCAGCGTGCAAAAGAAGAGAGGGAAATGCAGCGTGAAATATAAGAGAGGGAGATGCAGCGTGCCAGAGAGAAAGAAGAGAGGGAGATGGAGATGCAGCGTGAAAAAATGCGATTTGAGCTGGAGAAGACTCGCTTGGAGGTGACTGCTAATAGACCAACTTCAGATACCCAAACCTCAGGCCGTGCAGAGGATAGGGAGAGTTGGTTCTCAAGGAGTCTAAAATTAGTGCCAGCATTTGATGAGTTGAAGGTGACAGAATGGTTTGTCAGGTTTGAGAAGAAGGCTAGGGAGTTTGAGTGGCCAAGGCAGCGCTGGGTGGGGTTGGTATCTAATGTGCTGAAGGGAAAAGCCTTGGAAGTGTATAATAGGTTGAGCCCTGAGGATGTAGATGATTATGATGAATTTAAAACAGCCATCCTGAAGGCATATGAACTTAGACCAGAGGCTTATCGGTTGTTGTTCCGTGGTGCTCGGAAAAGGCCTGCTGACACCTATATGGCCTACGCTAGGTATCTGGAGGAGAGGTTAGACGAGTGGTTGCTGAGTGAGAGCGCCACTTCGTATAACGAGGTGCGTGAACTGCTTTTGATGGAACATTTTACCAACATGGCTGACAAAGAAATTGGTGTTAAAATTAGGGAGAAGAGATTTAAGACCGTGAAGGAAGCAGCGACGTGGGCTGATGACCGGGTGTTTGCCTTGCGGAGTATGGGGGTCAAGTATGCTAATTTTCAGTATTCCAGGGAGAGGACTGTGAGTGGCCCTGCCTGGGATAAATCTCCCGTGAATCAGTCCAAGGGAAGTTCAGAGGAGAAAAAGAATTCAGGGAGAAAGAGCCCTGTATCCAGTTCGAAGCTAGTTTGTTACTTTTGCAAACAGAGTGGGCACATCAAGCCTAACTGCCCTAAGTGGAAGGCCTCCCAAAATGCCAAACCAGTGGCACTAATTGTAGGTTCGAGTCAGGTGAACGAGAGGAGTTGGGAGAGTGGTAACGGTGAGGGAGAAGTCTGTGGAAAGCTGGAGTGCAGCCGGCTGTGCTCGCTGCCAGCTCAGGCTGAAAAGGTTACCCAACATGCTACGCCACCTCCGGATGAACTGCCTCAGAAATCGTCCCTAGACTGGTGTAAACCTTTTATATGTCACGGCACAGTGAAAATTCATGGGATCAGTTATCCAGTTACTGTGGCTCGTGATACCTGTGCACAACAGTCTGTGTGCAGAAACGTGACTGGAGGGCCTGTAAACTCAGGGAAGTATGTGCTGTGTAGAGGCATGAACTCAGATGAATACTATGATTATGTTCATGTGGAACTCGATTGCCCTATTGTTCAGGCTGCAGCTCAAGTAGCTGTTGCTGATGTAATGCCAGTAGAGGGGATTGATTTTCTGCTGGGGAACGACCTGGCTGGGGAGAAAGTATTTCCATCTATTCCCCCACCAGTTGTTGTGGCAGAGAAGTGTTTTGACGCCCCAGAAATTGGTATTGAAGTTGATGCAGAAGTGGAAGCCATGTTCCCGGTCTGTGCAATTACACGATCTATGGCACAGGTTGCAGCCCGGGAGGAAGAACTGGTGAAGTCACAGGTTCTTGGGGTCGACTGTGGTGAGGCAGGGCCACCAATGGAGGAACCTAGTGAGCAGAGTGTTGCTGTGGTGGGTGAGGAGAGTGGGAATGCGTGCATGGGTGCCGCCCCACTTCCCACTCAGGACACTAGAGGTGGTGCTGAGTATGTCTGTGTGGAGACTGAACCCAGCCCACCGACTGAATTAGAATTTCAGGACGCTGGGGTCGACTGCGGGGGATGCAGGACCTCCGTCAAACGCGCCTGAGGAACAGAGTGTCACTGTTGAGGGTAGAGGTGATGATGTCAGTGTGGAGTCTGACATTCCTACCCCTGTCGAGTGTACTAGAGGTGACGCTGAGATTGATCGCCCTTCGCAATCCAGTGTCCCGACCAGTCCCTTATCTCAGTCCTCAGTAGAGCTGGCGGGTGTTGGGCCAGCAGAATTGAGGGTGAAGCAACAGGAGGATGTAACATTAAAGCCCTTGTTTGCTCGAGTAGGGGAAGAAAGAAGTATGGAGTGTGGTAAGGAGGAGTTCCTGATTAAAGATAATGTTTTACATCGCCGATGGACGCCCACTGGCGCCACGGTAGATGGAGGAGTGAGTGAGTTAGTGCAGGTGGCGGTGCCTGTGCAGTATAGGGTGCCGTTAATACAGTTAGCACATGAGGGACCTTTAGCAGGTCACTTGGGAAACAGGAAGACAGTGCAGCGCTTAAGATATAATTTTTGGTGGCCAAGTATGCCGGGACAAGTTGCTGCGTACATCAAGAGCTGTCACACGTGTCAGATGGTGGGCAAGCCTAATCAAGTTCTTCCTGTGGCCCCTTTGACTCCCATTCTTGCAGTTGAACCTCCGTTTACCCGGGTAATCATTGATATTGTGGGCCCTTTACCTCCTACTTCTGCTGGAAACAAGTATTTGTTAACCATAATGGATGTTACAACGCGATACCCAGAGGCTATACCAATCAGAAGCATGCAGGCGAAGTCAGTAGTCAAGCAACTTATCCTGTTCTTTACTCATTTTGGCCTGCCCAAGGAGTTGCAGTCAGACCGTGGAGTAAATTTTACATCTAATTTATTTCAGCAGACAATGACAGAGTTGGGCATCAAACACATTTTGTCCAGTGCCTACCATCCGCAGTCACAAGGTGCCCTGGAGAGGCATCATCAGACCTTAAAGACCATGCTGCGCACCTTCTGCTATGATAGTGGAAAGGATTGGGACCTAGCGGTACCCTTTGTTATGTTTGCAGTGAGAGAGGTACCAACTGAGTCGTTAGGGTTTTCACCCAATGAGTTAGTGTTTGGGCACAGAGTTCGTGGTCCCTTGGATGTGGTGCGAGAGGCCTGGAGTAACAACAAATCTGGCAACCAGGAATCCATGCTTGACTATGTCTGCCGCACTCGGGAGAGACTGCATTGCGCTTTAGAGCTTGCCCGTGACCATCTAATCGGGGCTCAAGCGAAAATGAAGGCTCATTATGATAAGAAGGTCAGAAGTCGTGAGTTTAAGCAAGGAGATGAAGTTTTGGCACTGCTGCCCATGCAAGGAAAACCTCTGGCAGCTAGATTCAGTGGTCCTTATATTGTGAAGAAGAAAGTTGGGGAACTTGACTATCTAATTGTTACCCCAGACAGGCGGAAGAGTACTCAGTTGTGCCACATTAATATGTTGAAGCCATACTACCGCCCAGTTGATTCTCATTGTGGGATGACTGCTGATGTCTCTCACCTGGGATGTGAAGGACGGGGAAAGGAGGACGTGGCATCAAAGGAACGTGCTGTGGAGGGAGCTGTTGGTGCCGGTGATGTGAGTGGTGGACCAGGATTACAGCCACAGTTCCTGGAAGGTGACTTTGGAGTGGACGTTGAGGGAACCAGGGATAAGAGCGCTCCTGTAGTTTTGGTGGTTGGTAGTGAGTTGGAGGAGCAGGAGGAAGTGTTTAGTCGTGGTGAGATGTTACCAGCTGACCTATGGGAGGGCAATGGTTATGCAGCTCTGGTGGAGAAATTGCGACACCTTGATCCAGTAAAGCGAGAAGAGCTCTGCAACAGATTATGGAAACATCCGAAAGTTTTTGGAGATTCACCGGGATTGACAACTTGGGCTACTCATGACATTGACGTTGGGGATAGTAAGCCTGTAAAATTAGCTCCCTACCGCATCAACCCTATCAGACAGAAAGCTCTCGATAATGAGATCAAGTATATGTTGGACCATGGATTGATCAAGAGGAGTTTCAGTGAGTGGAGTTCACCAGTTACCTTGCAGCCGAAGCCAGATGGGAAGGTTAGGTTGTGTGTGGACTTCCGGAAGGTTAACTCACTGTCTAAGACCGATGCTTATCCCTTGCCTCGGGTCGATGACTCCGTGGACAAGGTGGGAAATGCCACTTATATCACCAAACTTGACTTAGTAAAAGGATACTGGCAGGTCCCGCTGACGGAACGGGCTAAACAAGTGGCTAGCTTTGTTGTCAGTGGTGCAGTATATCAGTGCCAGGTGATGCCTTATGGATTGAAGAATGCTCCAGCCACTTTCCAGAGGCTTATGGATAAAGTGGTGGATGGCATACCTAATTGTGTCGTTTACATCGATGATGTCATTGTGTATGGCACCAAGTGGGAGGAGCACCTTGATCATGTGGAAATGCTCATTAAGCGGTTGGAGGAAGCTGGCTTAGTAGTCAACTTGGACAAGTGCGAGTTCGTATGTGCTAAGGTCCAGTACCTTGGATTTGTTGTGGGACATGGGCAAGTGGCTCCACCTCGGGCTAAGGTGGATGCCATTTCCAACTTTGCAGCACCCCAGTGTCGCCGTGCCCTCCAGCGATTTTTGGGCATGATCGGCTATTACCGAAGATTTATTGGGAATTACTCCACAGTGCTTGCCCCTCTTACTGACTTATTGCGCAAGGATAAGAAGTGGCAGTGGACAGCCGAGTGTGAGCAAGCTTTTACTACGGTTAAGTCTCTGCTGTGCCACCACCCTATATTGCGTGCACCAGATTTTGACAAATCTTTTGTGCTGGCAGTTGATGCTAGCCGAGTAGGGGTAGGAGCAGTGTTGATGCAGCCGGATGAGGGCCAGGTTGAACATCCCATATCATACTTCTCAAAGAAGTTTAATAGAGCCCAGAAGAACTATTCCGTCATAGAGCAGGAGTTATTAGCGATTATCCTGGCCCTACAACACTTTGCTGTCTACCTGCCCCCTTTTGGCCCTGTGATCAAGATTTATTCAGACCATCATCCCCTGCAGTTTTTGAACAAGTTTAAATTTAAGAACCAGCGTTTGACCCGCTGGAGTTTGCTTTTGCAAGAGTACAATTTAGAAGTTAAGCATATTAAGGGGATTGATAACGTAATTGCTGATTGTTTATCCAGGGAGGGGTCAGGGTCTTGATTCGAAAATTTTGATCCAGGGCTCAAAATTTTCCCTTGGGGAAGGGCGTGTTACGCTGTCCGCCTTTCCGTTCCCACGGGTGCAGCCGTTACAGCTGGGCTAGGGGATTATGCAGTATGTATCCGTGTCATTCGCGGAGTTTAAATTAGCGAGTGTTACAAGTTCTTTTGTTTCTTTCGTTCC
>NC_137037.1:42354581-42387081 GCF_032717465.1 Coenobita brevimanus
ACGTCTTAGGATTTTTCACAGGCAGGAAAAGTCGTGTAGCTAGACGGAACAAAATATCTTAAATTTTGTCTGAACAGTAAAGTGGTGTCCAGATTATTTATATCCGTTCACTGTTAATAGTGTCTGTTGAGTTGATAGTAGTTTGAGAGAAAAAAATATCTTGTTTCAGCAAAATGTGTGTGTGTGTGTGTGTGTGTGTGTGTGTGTGTGTGTGTGTGTGTGTGTGTGTGTGTGTGTGTGTGTGTGTGTGTGTGTGTGTGTGTGTTGTGAAAAGAAAGAACATAATTTAACAAAACGAACTGCACCAAGGACGATGTATATGTAAAATAAGGTATATAATGGAGACCAAACATAATACTCAAGAGAACGACGAGCACAAAAAACTTCTTGTAAAAAAAGACGTGTTGAAAGGTCTGGACATAATACTAAAAAGAATGAATGCCATTAAAAAGAAAACATAAAAAACACGTATTAGAAAAGGCCGAGCATGTAATCCACTCCTCTAGCGCATGAATATCGAAAAAAAGGCTAGTTTATAAGAATTTAGACGTAGCAAAAAGAGAACTGGGAAAAAGATGGCGGGATGAGGTGAAAATTAGTAGGTGAGGAAAGGTGGAGCGTTTTAAGACAAAGGTGGCGAGATGGTTGGCATGTCGAGTTATCCTGCTTCCATATTTACCAACATTCAAGAGCTGGATTGTGTGGAAAATAAGACTGCTTGTGTATATTATGTGCCAACTCAGGTATTGCTTGTATATCCACTGTGCCAACTCAAAGATTGCTTGGATATCTAATGGGCTAACTCAAAGATTGCTTGTGTATATAATGTGCCAACTCAGAGATTGCTTGTCTATCTACTCTGCCCACTCAAAGATTGCTGTATCTGTTCTGCCAGCACAGAGATTGCTTGTGCATCTAATGTGCCAACTCAAAGATTGCTTGTGTATCTAATGTGCCATCTCAAACATTGCTTGTGTATTTAGTGTGCCAACTCAAAGATTCCTTGTGTATCTAATGTGCCAACTCAGAGATTGCTTGTATATGTAATGTGCCAACTCAAAGATTGCATGGTTTCTAATGTGCCAACTCAAAGATTGCATGGTTATCTAATGTGTCAACTCAAACATTTCTTGTGTATCTAATGTGCCAACTCAAAGATTCCTTGTGTATCTAATGTGCCAACTCAGAGATTGCTTGTATATCTAATGTGCTAACTCAGAGATTGCTTGTATATGTATTGTGCCAACTCAAAGATTGCTTGTATATGCAATGTGCTAACTCAAAGATTGCTTGTGTATCTAATGTGCCAACTCAGAGATTGCTTGTATGTGTAATGTGCCAACTCACAGATTGCTTGTGTATCTAATGTGCCAACTCAAAGATTGCTTGTGTATCTAATGTACCAACCCAAAGATTGGTTGTGTGTACAATGTGCCAACTCAAGATTGCTTTTGCATCTAAAGTACCAGCTCCAAGATTGCTCTTGTGTGTAATGTGCCATCTCATATGCGTACCGTACACTTCCTTACCAAACTGAATATTAAAAGTGAACAATTCGAAAATCAAAACGAGCCCTTCTAGTTAATGGCCGCAGAGTATAGACACCTGTTTATCCTGGAAATTGATCAACCATTTCTGTTCAGTAACGCAAGATCATAGTTCTATTCTTGCTGCCACCAGACGATTTTGCTCAGCTTAGGAGAGATTTGGAACTGAAATTGGTTGGTGAATTTGTTAGGTGTAGTAGTTTAACCTATTCACAACTACTGTCCCCCCCCCCTCCCCGCAGTAAAAAAAAAAAAATCGTCAGAAAGTTACCGGAAAAGCATATATGAATGCGTCATCTCGCTGGAAGGGTTAAGCTCCTTGATAAATGCGAATGGTGGAAGCGAGCGTGTGCTGTGCCTGTGTGGTTTACGTGCTTTGTGTGTGTGTGTGTGTGTGTGTGTGTGTGTGAGAGAAAGGTCATAGAAGCACATAAATTTCAACTTGTAAAGCTAATAAGAATATAAAGCTTGGTGATTATCTTTTGTACATCTAAACCCTCAGACATTGCGAGGCTCGTAAAAGAGAGAGAGAGAGAGAGAGTTACGCTGTATAGACTATTAATATTTACTTAACATATTGGTAAACATATTGGACTACCCACATTCTAAGTAATTTATCAACGAAGGTAATAATACTTTGCGCTTAAAAGTATTTCCCTGGATTATTCCCTGTAAACTGTACGCTGTCATCACTCCATTTTCCAGCATTTCAAAATATTGGTGAAATAAGTGTGGCGTTGTAGTACTTTTTTCAGAGGCTGTCTTTAATTTTGGAGGACAGGTAGAGAGATATAAAACCTTTTCGCGTGGCGCAGGAGACGTGTCGGCTTTTTTATATTTTTTATTTTTTGTGAAGAGTAATGGAGGAGAGTATATTTAGGTGAGTTTTGCTTAGTGGTCTTCTGTGTTTAATTTTTGCTTTGTTTTCGTATTTAAGGAGAGGATGGATCTCTCTCTCTCTCTCATACATTCATACATAACATACAGTATGTATATCGTATACATGAGATCTCAGCGTCCCTTGTCATAGGGTCATAGCACAGGAGCGTGCACATGCAAGCAAATAAGTGCACACACACACACACACACACACACACACACACACACACACACACACACACACACACACACACACACACACACACACACACACACACACACACACACACTGGACCCCCAGCACTCCTTGTCATTGCTCGGGCTTTTATCCGTCTCTTTGAGGATTTCCGCAGTCGAGGTGGCTGGACAAAGCGAAGTAAGACCGGATAAAAATAGCAAATCTGTGGATAAAAATGTAAAGCCGAATAAAAATGAAAGTTTTGTGCTGATTACCGGTATTTTGGAATCCGGGAATTGTTGGCTCGCAAATTCGTCGGGATAAAAAGGTGGAGAACTAGGTTGACTGTTGCGTTTATTTTTTTTATTCGTTCAGATACGGTTCTGGCTTTTAAGGGTATTGTCATGATACAGATGTGCACGCACGCACGCACGCACATTTTTCTCGTTTGTACTTGGCCAGCATGAAGAACGATCAACCGTGATTATCAACTCTTGTGAGGGGAATGTATGGTGTTACACTGGACCTTTGACAAATTAATAACATGATTCCGGTAGTTATTGTGGATAGTTTTAATTAATAGAAAGATAAGGTAGCCATTTCTGTGGACATTTAGATAGGTTACACACTATTGAAGTTGCAATGTTAGTATTTATATCGGTATGTTACCTCTGATAGGTTGTACTCACTTCACTTTTTTATACAGAACAGTGTTAGTTAACGTGCAAATTATTCCTTTAAGTCAAGTTTACTGTACCCTTTTCACTCCAGATTGACCTAAAATTGCCTTCTCTTCGTGAATACTGAGTTGTAATAGTAGGTTATCAATGGATTATGATGCTAGTCATGAAGAAGTGCTATGAAAAGGATGTACAGCTACAGTATTGCCTTATTCTGCCATTGAGTTAGGTGATATAAGTTGCAAAAAGACAAAAATCTAGGCTAACTTAAGGTGAAAGGAATGTAATTCAGGGCTCTTGCTAACTGCCGATGCATGCGAGCCATTTGGCTCCTAAGGTTTCAGATTTAGGAGCCAAATAAATTTTTAGTAACTAAAATGAATACGAACCAAAATATTTTACGAGCAATAATTGTATTCATTTACACATTGTGATGATTAGAATCATATAATGAGGTTTTAATAATTCACAGTGGCAGCAAGGAAAAGACTTAGTAATAGATCACAACGTGCTTTTTTTTCATTTAAGTGATAATTACTTATTTTGTAGTTTACTGGGTTTTGAAGTGGATGTATTTGTTCTCAAAAGGGAAAAAATACTAGCATTTGCGAGCTGTGGCTTGCCAAACAAGAGCCCTGTAATTAATGACTGTGGATACATTGAGGCCGTTGACTAGGAATAAAGCTGTTCATTGACGAAAAGAAGTCATAGCATGACAGTCTAGAGAGCCACAGACTGAAGCATGGAGCTTAGACTTTGTTTGAAGGAAAAAGTCAAGACCGAGAGGAGTGGAAATGAATAATTTGAGAGGAGCTTGTGGAGTTATATGGAGAGAAAAATACATGAGGTAATTCTGGAGCGTTGTGTTGATGTAGGTGTGTTGGAAGATACCTTGAAATGGTTTGACCATGTGGAGAAAATGGAGAATGATACATCGACTAGGATAGTATTTGAGTAAGGTGGAGAGGGAGATTGAGAATGAGGTGGAGGGATGTATGGATAAGGATGGTGTGAGTTGAAGGTAGGGCAACATGATTGCGGAGTACAGGGTGACATATATACATTCGTTCGTGGCTGCTCCTCCGGAGATTAAGGAGTCTGGTTGTAGATATAGATACATTACCGATTGTAAAATTATAGCAACTGCTTCTTACATTATTAGAAGTGACGTGGCTGTTTAAACGGCCTAGTGCTTATATATATATATATATATATATATATATATATATATATATATATATATATATATATATATATATATATATATATATGTATATATATATATATAAAGTGAAAAAACTCATTCCTAAATTTACTATTGTCCAGGTCGACTGTTACTGCAACTGAAATTATTCATAAATGGAAGCTAGTAAAACACTTCTTTCAAAGATTTGTTATTGCAGCAACCAGGAATGATCATTTGTGCCCACAGCTTCCACTGTATTCACAATTGTTGGGTTATTTGCATTGTTGGGTTTGGCACTGTACATTTCTGAACTCATAACATTCTCCCTTAGTAATGCAAGACCCGAGACAATGTTGTGACCTACACCATTATTTTGTATACCTTCTTGGGTGACAGCTCTCCATCACTATTTGAAGTAGAACCCTAGTCACTAGCTTAATGGTCATTAAGATATGAACAAGTGGCATAAGGGATAAATCATACTTTGTAGCAGTACGACATACAGAAGCCACAATAGAAAGGCATTAATTTGTACTGTATTTCATTATATACATATACACAGTGTCCCGAGAGGAAAGGGCATGACTGGGAAGTGAAAAGTGAGGTGATTCTGAGCAAAAAATATCATATGAACATGTGTCCAGATCTCAGCCGTTACTTGGGTACAGTTACTGATATTCTTATGGATGAATTACGAGCAAGACCATTTTCGCCCAAAGGTTAACATTAATTGCAGTTCCTTTACGGCTGAGATTTGGACACATGTTAATATAACAGTTTTTGCATAGAATGACATCACCTTTTATTTCCCAAACTTATGCCCTTTCCTAATGGGACACCCTATACTGTATATATATATATATATATATATATATATATATATATAGTTATGATTAATATTTGATTAAATAGTAGTCTAATATAATATTGTTTCCATTTTTACAGGTAATTAATTGTGCAGTACCTGACTGCGTATGTAAGTACTAACTTATCCAGTCCATAGTTTGTTGCCGCATGAAAAGGTTAGTTGGTCATTTTACATAACAGTTTTTACATTTTGTGGTAGTAGTGTCCAGGCATCTCGAAATGACCGGATCTTTAATTGGCTCTGTCTTGTATTTTGTTTTTCTCTTGGAAGGAACAGTTATTGCGGGCCCGTGGCCTTTGGTTCCATCTTCCTGGCATAAAAAATAAAAAGTTAGAATATTTAGTTCATTTTAGGTGGTTGGTAGAGGTGCTCACCATTCACCCGCGTGATGTGGTGCTGCCTTCATGTGACTCGACACTGAGTGAAAAGCCAAGTGGTTTCCTGTAACTCAAGAAATTATGTACTGGTATGTGGTAACCATATAGCCAAATAGACGGTTATTGGTCTGGTGGCATAAGGCATTGCAGCTATATGTGGCCTTTTAGAATTTACAACCAAGGAGTGGTTAGGGTTTGCTGCTGACATGGCGCCACTCGGGGGGATCGCGATTGCCTTAAGTGCTGGGACTGGGTAGCCTAGACTAAGTTCCTGCGCGGCTGATGGGGCAATAAAGGGTGTGAGTAATGGATGGATGGATCGTTCATATAGTTTGATTGCCCACAAGAATGGTCCTTGGAATCCTTTTGTTTGAGGCAGTCTTAACTTCCCTTTAGTTAATTACCGCGATTCCAGTGAATTAAAAAAAATCACGAATGGAAATGCAAGTCCTCAGTTGCAGAATATACGTGCTTATTATACTCGTTTTACTGTAACTTGGCCTTAAATCGCCATCTCTCTATCGTGAATGCTGAGATGCAACAAGAAATTAACACTACAAAATGATGCTAATCATTAAAACTGCTGTGAAACGATTGTAGAGTCGTATCACTCTTTCTGCGATTGACCTACGTGAAATAAGCTACAAAAGGACAAAAATCTGGGCCTGGTTAATGTGAAAAGCCCAGTAGCCTCGATCAACCTGTATCCACCATAACAAAGGGCAGTCAGGAACGCTACAGAGACCAGACGTTCTATCTACTGTAGGTTAAAAAAAGGGGGAGAGGGAGGAGAGTTTCGCTATTGTGATGTATGGAACAATGGTTGTTGGTTTTGCAGGTTCAGTGAAATTTTACACACACACACACACACACACACACACACACACACACACACACACACACACACACACACACACACACACACACACACACACACACACACACACACACACACACACACACACACACACACACACACACACACACACACACACACACACACACACACACACACACACACACACACACACACACACACACACAGAAAGAGAGAGAGAGAGAGATTCAACCATTTCTTAGAGCTATTATTATTCGTGTTGTATATATGGCAGTGTTATTTTTGTATGGTAGGAGCTCAAACATCAATCACTTCCCCTGACAGAGGCAAAGCACACAAGGCGATCAGGGGGAAAGAAGAGGCCGCCACCACCACGATTGGCCCTCTGGAGGCTCGTTAGGTGGAGGAGGGTAACTGGCCAATTAGAGAGAGAGAGAGAGAGAGAGAGATTTTGAAGAATGAAAAACGTGTGCATGGACGCTCTAAGGCACCTGAATGGCTCGCACCCTCTTGCAGAAACACACACACACACACACACACACACACACACACACACACACTCTCTCTCTCTCTCTCTCTCTCTCTCTCTCTCTCTCTCTCTCTCTCTCTCTCTCTCTCTCTCAGCGTAAAAATATAATACCTCTCTGTTTTTACCATGAAAATTGTAGTAACAATTACGGTTTGTTTGCAGAGTGAGCGAGGTCAAGTTTGTTTACCTTATACTTGCATGTTTAACTTTTTACATTTTTGTTCTTCGGTGGTTGTTTGGTTAGTCATTTATTCATCATTATCATCATTATCATCATCATTGTCTTCATCAGCATCATCATCATTATCATATTCGTATTTTCCACGTATGTATGAGTTGTTTTTTATTGGGGGTGGTGTTAATGGTGGTCAGGTGGCGAAGGAGTGGACTGCTGATCATAGGGAAGAGTTTCAGGATTTGAATAGGCCAAAAAAGTTTTAACTAATCTTCCAAAAAACAGTCACAAAAAAAACATACCTATACCAGCGCATTGCTCTGAATGGGAATAACCCGAGCAAGTTTCATTATGAACGGTGTAATGTTAGTGCCACAGTGGTGACACGTGAAGGTGTGTAGTGCCATGAACAAACGGAGCACGAGAGAAATGTTGGATTTCAGGGAGCATTCTGCCTAGTCAGTGAGTTTACAATTGGATACATAAAAAAAAAAAAAAAAAAAAAAAAAACGGTCAGTACACTGGCTTTTCAATATCACCAGTCGATACATTCAGCTTATATGGGACCACTTTGTACAGATGAGGCTTGAAGAAATATCACTTAACCCCTTCAGTACCATAATGTCTCTATTTAATCTCCTGACACCGGGAAACGATTTTGTGCAGCTTAGGAGTTACCCCTAGTTTATGCGTGCTATTTTATTTTTCCACGTGTCTTATAAGGAGGCTGTCTACTCGAACACCCATCTTTATACATATTTTAAACCTCATCCATCCATTGCTCTTCACTTTCATTCCCACCATACATCTTTCATTTATTCCTCCCTTCCCTCTTTCTTTATTCCTTCCTTATATGGTCCCTATCTATTCCTTCACTGGGTGGAAACTTGCAAGAAAAAAAATGGACTAGACAGTTTTCATAGGCTTCCACACATTAATATTTTCTTCATGCATTAGAAAATAAATAAAAATAAAACAGAATCCCTTCATCCATCCATATGATCACCCTGCCCTTCACCTCTTTCCTTCCGTTCTGCCCAACCATTCTCCGCCCACCAATCTGTCCTTTATATATCCACCCATATTCTTTTTACTTACTCCATATTTCTTACATCAACCCTAACTGGAAATTTACGTCATTTCCCCTGCTACTTCCATCCATTCATCTGTCCATCCATCCATCCTTTCATTCATTCATTCATTCATTCATTCATCATCCCACACATCCATCTGTCTGTTTGTTTGTCTGTCTATCTATCTATCTATCTATCTCTGTTTATCTATCTATCTGTCTATCTATCATTATCTATCTGTCTGTTTATGTATCTATCTGTCTATCTCTGTATCTGTCTATCCCTCCCTCCCTCCATCCATCCATCCATCCATCCATCCATCCATCCATCACCCCACCCACCCTTCCATTCATCCATCCTCGACCCTTCCATTCATCTTTTCCCAGTCCCTCCTTTCTCTCTAACCATCCTGCCAACCGTCAATCCATACCCTTCTCATCCACCCAGTCAACTCCCTACCCATCAGTCTCTTCCTTCCTGTTCCCTCCTTGCATCCATCTAGTCAACTCCCTTCCCTTTCTCCCTGCCTACCAGCCAACCGATATACTTACTTACCTACCTACCTAACTTACCTATCTAACATCCATCAATCTGACGTTCTCTCTCTCTCTCTCTCTCTCTCTCTCTCTCTCTCTCTCTCTCACACACACACACACACACACACACACACACACACACACACACACACACACACACACATACACATCTTCTCATACATTCCATCCATAAGCCATTACGTCCCTTTGATACAGCCATCATTGAACCATTTCTATCTATCAATTGCCAGACGCCTCAATCCCGTTTGGGGTGGCCACAAACAAATCGCCTCCAAGTCGCCCTGTCCCCCGCCATTTCACTCCCCTGCTCCCAACTCACACCCCCCTCTCTCATATACCTCTCCACCCCATCCCTCCATCTCATCCTCGGCCTCCCCCTCCCTCTTCCCCCCTCCACCTCACTCACATACACTTTCTTCCTCAGTCTTTCACCCTCCATCCTCTCCACATGGCCAAACCACCTCAGTGTGTTCCTCATAACGCTTCCTATCACATCCACATCCACACCACAACGCT
This sequence comes from Coenobita brevimanus, assembly GCF_032717465.1. NCBI lineage: Eukaryota > Metazoa > Arthropoda > Malacostraca > Decapoda > Coenobitidae > Coenobita > Coenobita brevimanus. The sequence goes on from NC_137037.1 coordinate 42,363,985, forward strand.
CCTTTATATCCTCATTCGTCAGCCTGTCTCTCCATGTGACTCCACAGGCTTCTCTTAAATAACTCATTTCCACTGCTCTCACTCTTGACTTGTGTCCTTCCAACAACGTCCAAGCTTCACTTCCGTACGTTGAAGTTGGTATCACAATACTGTCATGTAGTAACTTTTTCACTTCCATGCTCACTTCCCTGTTTCTTATCACTTCTTTCAAAGAATCAGCAACCTTTCTTCCCTGCTGTACCCTTTCAAGTACTTCACCCTGCAAACCTCCATCCTTACTCATCACACTACCCAAGTACGTAAACGTACTCACATTTTCCAATTCCTCACCATCCAACCTCGCTGTATATACATTCACTGACTTCACCTCTCTCAAAGACCATCATTTTACTCTTCCCTACATTCACCTTTAGATTCCGTTTCTTACACACTCTCCCAAACTCATCCACCAAGCCTTGCAGCTCCCCTTCGTCTTCACTCAACAACACAGTATCATCTGCAAACAACAGTACAGGGAGTTTCCAAACACTATCTTCTCTCACCAGGGCCACTCCAACATCCACTACCCTACCTTGTACCTCTTTTATTACCCCTTCCATGTATAGATTGAACAACCATGGAGACATGACACATCCCTGTTTCAACCCAACTTTCAAAGAAATATTCACTTAGTTCACCATCCACACGCATTGCAGCCTTCGCACCATTGTACATACTCTTCACAGCATTCAACAACTTCCCATCTACTCCATATATTCTTAACACTTTCCACAATCCTAGTCTATCCACCCTGTCATATGCTTTCTCCAGATCCATGAAAGCCGCATACAACTTCTTTCCCTTCTCTAGAAACTTTTCCACTAAAGATCTAAGAATGAATATCTGATCTACACAACCTCTTCCCTTCCTAAAGCCTCCCTGTTCTTCTCCAACTAATTTCTCTGTTCTTTCTCTAACTCTGTCAATAAGTATCCTACCATACACTTTTCCTATTATACTAAGAAGACAAATGCCCCTATGATTACCACACACTTCTTTTTCCCCTTTTCCTTTGTGTAAGGGAATAATTATACCTGACTTCCAATCCTCCAGGACTCTACCTTCCTCCCTGGCCAATCTGCACATCTTCCACATCCACTCTACTACTATCTCTCCCCCATGCTTCAGCATTTCACCACACACTCCATCAATTCCTGGGGCTTTCCCCGATTTAACTTTCTTCATTGCTTCCACAACTTCTATCCTACTGATTTCTTCCTGTCTTCTCACCTCCCTCCTACTCCCAACCATTCCCCAGCCACTTATACTCGCATTACTTCCATTCTCTATGTTCAACAATTCCTTAAAGTGTTCTCTCCATCTGCTCACTTTTTCTCCTTTCTCCACTAGTAATCTACCGTTTTTATCTTTCACTCCCCTGCTAACTTCACTTCCACCCTGTCTTACTCTTTTCACCTCTTTCCAGAACATTTTCTTACAGTCCCTCCACTTTACACTCAGATTCCTTCCAAATTCTTCATCCACTCTCTTCTTACTCTCTCTTACTAATCTTTTCACCTCTCTCTTTCTTTCTACATATAACTCTCTCTTTCGCCTCTCAGCTTCTTCCACGCCCGTATTTCTCATCCATTCATTGTATGCTTTCTTCTTTTGTGCCACAGCCTGTCTCACCTCTTCAGTCCATCGCGCTGTTCCTTGCACCCCCCTCCGTCTTCTCTTCCTTCCACACACCACAGCACATGCTGCACATATTTCTTCTGTGAATATCCTGCACACACCTTCCACGTCTCCCATCTGCTCCAATTCATATTTGCCCAATCGTTCCTCCACTTCTCTCTTATACTCTGCCTTTTTCCTTCCTTCTTTTCATCCCCTCTTCCATCCATCTATCCATCAGCCATTACCCCTTTTTCATCCATCCATCCATCCATCCATCCATCCCTTAGTCCCTCAATTCATCTGTCAACCTATACATCCCGTCTTTCACATGTCTGTCCACAAACCTGTTATGTTTCCTCCATTTCATCCATTCATCCTTATATCTCTAAACCCATCCATTCTTCTAGCGTTGTATCTATCTGTCTATCAGTCCTAACCTCCCGTCTTCCATTCACCCATCACTCCATCAGCCGGTATATGTATCCTTGCATCATTATATCCTTGAACCCTTGCCTTCCATCCTCCATCCATCCATCAACAATCAGCTTATCCTACATCCTTGTATCTATCTATCCTTCAGCTCTTTTACCTCCCGTCCTCCATCCTTTCGTCCATCCATCCGTCAGTCAGCTCCCCACCCCTGAGCGTAATCTCCCCACCCCCACCCTCAATCCCTTGTTATCGGATCACTGTCTGCTGAGAAATTGAAAAATGCCAAGACACCAGGTGGAGAAATGGGGAGATGGAGGAATGGAGGAAAGAAGAGGAGGGAGGGAAGAAAGGGGGGGGAGGGATGAAGGGAGGGCGGAAGAAACACCTGACCCCTTCCTTTTTCCGTCTGACGTGAGCGGTGGGGAAGGTTGGGGAGTGTTTGCTGGCCACTGACCCGTATTCTAGGTGCCACAGTGGGCTTCTTAGGGCTAACTTATGTACATGTGGGCTTGCTTGGGCTTTAGTTGGACGCAGGTAATCGTATGTATCCAGCTTTGTGTCGTCTTTCATTATGTCGCCTGTTAAGACTGGGTTGATGGTGGATTGTAATTGTGGTTCAGAATCACATTTCCTGCTTACTGCAAAGCTTGATAATGAAAGGGTTTCATCTGTTTAAGGTGCTTCAGATATATATAATTCTTAGTACAGTATAATATAATGCCTTCCAATCTTCAGGTTTGCTCATGTTTTATATATCTTGAACCCATGTCCATTCAGCATACTAGACTAAGTTTGTGGACAGGGTATCCTTGGAGATATTTCTTCGTCCTGTACGCCGCTTTGTATTTTATATATTTCAATCATGTCCCCATGGTTCCTGCAATACACAAGGGTAGGTATACCTAAATCTTTCATCCTCACTTCATAACGATAATTTAAAAAAAAAAAAAATTCATGCCAACTTTGTGGACCCTCTTTTCACATTATCCAGCAGCGTTAATTCCTTCCTTCGTAGGGGACTTCAGTCGGCCCGTGTATACTCCAGTTGTGGTCTTAAAAGTTACTTGTATAATAATGTATTTTTTTTTCTTTTTTGAGGTGTTTGTATGTCCTTCTAATGACACCCATTACTTTCATAGCTGTATTAAATTGCCGCTGCACATGGTTTATATAATTAAGTCTGTCATCAAGAGACACACTCAGATCCTTCTCCTCTTGAATTTGTGCCAGGGTCTTTCACAACTGACGTTAATCATTGTATATATTCTCAGGTCATCTTTGTTGACCATTCAGTGTGTATTGCTGTCAGTTTTCATTTATCGGGATGCAATTGTATAACCATTCCTCGACCAGTCCTGAAGACTGTCGGTGTCATTTTGCAAGATAGATTTTTCATTGACTCACCTGATTATTGGAAATACTTTTGTGTCATCAGCAATCATATAGCCTGTTGAGTCTTAGTTGTTAGGTAAATCAGTAATGCAGATGATGAATAACTAGGGATCCAAAACACTGCGTTGCCTTATTTTGATCATTTAAATACCGTCATACTTTTCATCAGTAATATACAAGATATGCAAAATAAATGTCTCAGAAAATAGGTGCAGCGAAGTCTACAGAGCCACTTAGAATACGACCCACTGGTTCAGACCGCATTGTCTTGAGGTGTCTGTGCAGAGATCAGTAGACTCGTTAGACGGTAGCTGGAATTTAACATAATGGTCATAATACTGGAAGGGTTATGAGTGGGGAATTGGGCCATTTTGGGTCGTTTACTTGATATTGTTACCGCTTCCTCAAGAGGGGTCTCCGAAGGTAATAAAAAGAAGATGGAGTGAACTACAATAAAGTTATCGTACTGAATGGCTTAAGAGGAGAAATTTGGCGCCTTGAGATGTTCACTGGGCAGTCTTTCAAAATCATTGTCAGCGAGGTATAAATAAAATCTTTCCGGGGCAGCTGAAATAAAATAAGGTCGTTGCAGTGAAGTGGTAGTGAGGTGGAGAGGGAGGTATACGTCTTTCACCTTAACTTGGCCCAGGGTTTCGTCCTTGTGCAGCATATACGTAGCACGGCAGATAAAGACAATACTACGGCTCTACATATTTCCTAAGCACTTCTTCTTGACAAGCGCCATACTCAAGTGTTAATCTATTGTTGGAACTAAGTATTCATGGTGGAGAGATGGCAATTTCAGGACTAGTTTGAATATAAAGGGTATAATTAGGACAGTGTAGAATGCTAATACTGGAGACTGTTTCAAGCCCCTGTACCGCGTGAGGCCTCTTGAAGGTGCAGTAAAATAGTTCGTGTGTGTGTGTGTGTGTGTGTGTGTGTGTGTGTGTGTGTGTGTGTGTGTGTGTGTGAGAGAGAGAGAGAGAGAGAAGACAAGGTACGTCACAGAATTAAATGCGTTAATAAAATGTCACTGTGTTGACTGGGTTGTGGGAGGGAGAAAAAAGCTTGGGGTAGGGAGAGGAGGGAGAGGAAGACGGAGAAGGGGGGAAATTAGGAAGCTGTGATGGCAAGAAGGTATTTATCGTTTCAAATTCAGTGACGTGCTTTGTCTTATTCTCTCTCTCTCTCTCTCTCTCTCTCTCTCTCTATTTCATTCATTTTTTCCTGCCACATTATCTTTCCCCACCTGTTTTTCTTTATTTTCATCCTTCCTTCCTTCTTTTCATTTTCCTTCCATCTATCCATTTTTCTATATTTTCTATCATTTCATCTATTCTTTTTCCATTCATCCTTCATTTCCTTCACATTCTCCATCCGTACGAGCTTCCTATCCTTCTCTCCTCTCTTCCTTTCTCTCCTTTCATTCTTCCATCCATCTGTCCTTCCATCTCTCCTTCCTCCTTATTTCCTTCTTTCCATCCATCCTTCCTTCCTTCCTTCCTCTCTTCCTTCCTCTCTTCCTTCCCTCCTTTTTTCCTTCCTCGCCTGACTTCACTCACTGTGAAATCTGTGATGGTTCGCTATGGGAGGAAATTGTTTAGAGCCAATCAACCATTATTTCTCATTCTCACTCACTCTCTCTCTCTCTCTCTCTCTCACACACACACACACACACACACACACACACACACACACACACACACACACACACACACACACACACACACACACACACACACACACACACACACACACACACACACACACACACACACACACACACACACACACACACACACACACACACACACACACACACACACACACACACACACACACACACACACACACTACCCTCCTCTCCATCACTTTCACACCCGTGCCTACTCACCCTGTCTCACTTCCTCCTGTCACCCATCCCTCCACACTCTCCCTACTTCCCCTGGCCCATTACTCCACTTCCCTCTCCATTACTGACCCTCCTTTTCCTTCCTCTACCTCCACCCTACCCTCCTCCCCTTTCCACATCCCAGTCCACCTTACTACCGCTACACTCTCCCTCCTCTCCTCTCCCGCTCCCCATTCTCCCCATTCTGTATACTCCCCATTCTCCCCATTTCCCATTCCACGCAATCCTTCTCACTCCCCATTTTGTTTTTTTATTTCCCATTGCATCTCCCTCCCCATTATATCTCACTTCCTATTCCGTCTCTCTCCCCATTCCGTCTCTCTCCCCATTCCACCTCACTCCCCATTGCACCTTACTCCCCCATTCCATCTCACTCCCCATTCCATCTCTCTCCCCATTCCATCTCACTCCCCATTCCTTCTTACTCCCCATTCCATCTAACTCCCCATTCCATCTGACTCCCCATTCCATCTCTCCCCATTCCATCTGACTCCCCATTCCATCTCTCCCCATTCCATCTGACTCCCCATTCCATCTCACTTCCCATTCCATCTCACTTCCCATTCCATCTCACTCCCCATTGCATTTCATTCCTCATTCCACCACACTCCCCATTCCACCTAACGCCCCATTCCATCTGACTCCCCATTCAATCTCCCCCATTCCACCTCACTCCCCATTCCACCTCACTCCCCATTCCACCTCACTCCCCATTCCACCTCACTCCCCATTCCACCTCACTCCCCATTCCACCTCTCCCCATTCCATCTCATTCCCCATTCCATCTCACTCCCCATTCCATCTCACTCCCCATTCATCTCACTCCCCATTCCATCAGTCTCCCCATGCCATCTCTCACTCCCTATTCCCCCACTGGCCGGGTGTATGGTTGGTGCACGTGTGAGATTTTATGGTGCAATAAGAGCACCATAATGTAGGTTAATGGCGTCTGAAACTTTATTGTGTCATCTCACTGTATCTAGACCCGCTGACATGCTGACGGGGGAGGGGAGGGAGAAGGGGAGGAGGGCAGAGGGAAGATAGGGAAAATGGGAGAAGTGGGAGGGAGGTAAGGAGAAGGAAGGAAAATGGATGAGGGGGAAAGGGGAGAAGGGCAAAGGGAAGGTAGGGAAAATTGGAGATGGTATATGGGAAAAGTGGGAGAGAGGTAAGAAGGGGAGGAGGGCAAAGGGAAAGTAGGGAAAATAGGAGGAGGAGAAAGTATTTGGGAAAAGTGGGAGGGAGGTAAGAAAGGGAGGAGGGCATAGGGGAGATAGGGAGAATAGGAGAAGGGGGAATGAGGGAAAAGCTGGAGAGTGGTAAGAAAAGGAGGAGGGGAAAAGGGTAAAGGTAGAAAGGGGAGGAAGAGAAACGGGGGAGGAGGGAACTGGAGGAGAGGGAAGGACGGGGAAAAGGGTAGGTGGAGAGGGGAGAAAGGGAAATGGGTAGTGGGAGAGGAGAGGAAGGGAAAAGGGGGCGAGGATAGGGGATGTAGGGAAAGGGGAACGAGGGGAGGAGTGGGAAAGGAAAAAGGGATGAGGAGGGGGGGGTACGGAAAATAAGAGGAAGAAAGGGAAAACGGGAAGAGGAGAGGGATGGAATGGAAACTGGGAGGAGGAGAGGGAAGGAAGGGAAAATGAGAGGAGGAGATGGAGAGAAGAAGGGAAAAAGAGAGGGGACGAGAGGAGGAAGGGAAAAGAGGAGGGGGAGAGCGGAGGAGGAAGGACTGATTGGGGGAAATGGAAGGAGGGAAAAGAGTTTAATAGTCGTATGGTGAAGGGAGAGGGAAAGAATAGAGGAAAAGTAGGGACGAAGGACATGGAGGTGGAAGATGAGTAGTAGATAACAACAAAGAGGAGGGAAAAGGGAGGTGTGAAGGGGAGGGAGGGATTGAAGGTGATGACGTATAATTATTGTAATCTTGTTTCCCCAGACCATTTTAATCAACTTAGTACAATATCGGCAAGGTAGAGGGATTAGATATTTATCGTCATCCTCCTCAATATCAGGGGACTGAAAAAAATCGTCTGGTAGCAGCAAGCATGTCGTATGAAAAAAAAAAAAAAAAAAAAAAGTAAGGTAACTTAATTTTTCTCCAAGATTTTTCCTCTTTCTCGGTCCTCTTCCCTTCCATCTTATATATTTTTCTCATCTTCTCCCACTCGGTTCCTCATGTCCCAGTGTCCCACCGTTTCCCTTCCCTTTCATTAATTTCCATTCACTCCTTCCCATTCCATTTTGTTCAGCCTGCATCTCCCCGTAATATTTTGTGTCATCCACGTTTTCCATTTCCATCTTATTTCTTCATTCCAGTTTTCTTATCCCACTTCTTCCCACTCCATTTGTTCCATATATTTCTTTCCACTCCATTTTACTCCATCCACTCTATATTTCAGTTTCTCCCATCCCCTCCCTCCTATTCCATTACCATGTCATGCACAGAAATTTGTATGGAAGAGGTACTGGAGCCTTTTAAGCCAACGTGAATCCAGTCTTTTCTCTTCCATCCATTCCCCACGCCATTTCCCTTCCATCCATTCCCCACCCATCCCCCTTCCATCCATTCCCCACCCGTCTCCCTTCCATCCATTCCCCACCTCATCACGCTTCCATCCTTGATAGTACGATCGTTTCTCTATCATCCATTCCCCCCCCCCCCAGCTCTTTGACTTGCATTCCCAACCTCACCTACCTTCCATCCTTGCTTCGTCTCCTACCTTTCTTTCCCTACTGTAACCGTAACCTCCTTTAAAAAGTCTACGACATTAACTACCCAGACATCACATCAAGAGAGACCACACTGGGATGTTGACCTTTCATTGGGTTCGGATTCCAAATACGAGATCATCTTTACAGTCCTGAATGTGTGTATTAGCTCGCACACACACACACACACACACACACACACACACACACACACACACACACACACACACACACACACACACACACACACACACACACACACACACACACACACACACACACACACACACACACACACACACACACACACACACACACACACACACACACACACACACACACACACACACACACACACACACACACACACACACACACACACACACACACACACACACACACACACACACACACACACACACACACCAAGCATCACCGAAATAATGGCACCAGAACACGAATCAAAACAAAGAACTTATTTACATCACCAGGTAGAAAGTAAATAAATAAAAAATGAAATAAGTAAATAAAAATAAAATCCCCTAAAAAGCTTACATATATTTTTTTTCGAAATTTTTTGTAATTTTGAAAACAGGTCGATGAATGAATTATGAGAGAAGACTTTTTTTATGAGTATTTTTATGAGCGTGTAGTGGGTGTTATCTTGGTTAGGTGTGACAGAGTCTGGGTCAGGATTATGGGTTGAGATGAAAGGACGGTGGGTATTGGATGCACCGGGGTGATAGCTTAATTCACAGCCCTCTCTTATTATGATTATGGAGTGTGATAGTGGATGGTGGGATATAGATTGATTGGCCGGGGATGTGTTGCGGGTGTGTATTAAGTGAGCTGTGTTTTGTGTATTGAAGTATAGCAAGGTATCTGTGCAGTATAGTTTTATGACCCTTGAACGCTGGTCCTCATCATAAGGTCTGGTTTACTTCCTTTGTATGGTAGTAATGTATATTTTTGTGTTGAATTATTGATAAAAACTGTACTGGTTAACTCCTTTCACTGTAAGAGTTCATTGTGCAATATCAGGATCAATATGTTAAAAGCAGTCATACTTCAGGGAAGTTAAGGGGGTTATGTCAAACTGTTTCGGTAAAGGTGGCTGCCTCATATTGAATATAATGGTCGCACTGTTGCAGAAATGAAGTAAGTAAAGCTCTTGTTATAGCGAAAGGGGTTAATGGATATCGATCTGCGCACCTCCGCATTGTTTTCATTCCTCGAGTAATAATTTAATTAGTATATTATCTCATGTCTTCAGGCTGCTAATTTAATAACAGCGTAACGCATATGTGATCATTAGACAATTCCTGTAGTCGATGTTGTGTTGAATTAGAACCCGTATTTGATGGTAAATGATGAGCAGTAGACGACACAGTGAGAATGATATTTAAATGTATTGTTCGTTTTATGCCTTTTATTATGTAGTTTGGAGTGTACAAATGGGAGAAAGAAGACTCCATTTTCCACACTTCCAGCCCACCTCCTCATCTTCCATACCCTTTTTCCCGTCATTTATCAACTCTCCCTCCTCTCCTTCCATCGCTTCCTTTCTTCCATCTATTCCTTACCCTTCCCTTTCTCTACAGTCTCCTCGCTTCCTTTCTTCCGTCTATTCCTTACCCCTCTCTTTCTCTACAGTCTCCTTCCATACTCTTTTCCTTCGCCTCCTCTACCCCTACTTCTTTCTTTAACCCCCCCTCCTTCCCTTCTCCCTCTCACAATGCCATCCTTGGTTTCTTTCTGTCTTCTGTCGCAAGTTTCCTTTTTTCATTCGCATTCTCCCTCACGCTTTCCTTTACCCACCTCTCCAACTCCCCCCCCCCCTTTCTCTCTCTCTCTCTCTCTCTCTCCCCCCCCTCCCCTCTTCTCTTCACTCCTCTTCTCTTCTCCTCTCTCCTTTCCTCTCAGTTTCTCTCCATTCCTCTCTCTCTCTCTCTCTCTCTCTCTCTCTCTCTCTCTCTTCCTCCTCCCCCTACCCCACCAACCCCTGCCTCACATTAGAAGTCACAGCTGGGTATCTTTGCCTGTGGTCACGCGAAATGGCAGTGTTGGGGTGATGATGGGAATGCTGGCGATGGGGGGAGGGGTGAGGGGAGGGGGAGGGAGGTACGTGTGTGGGGGGAGAGGTGCATATGGATAGGGAGAGGAAGGAGGGTGAGAGAGAAGGTCGGATATGTTTGGGGAATGGGAAGGGATAGGAAGAGAGGGAGTGAGGAATGGAGAGTAAGGTGTGTGTGGGAAGGGGAAGGTTTTGTGTGTGTGTGTGAGAGAGAGAGAGAGAGAGAGAGAGAGAGAGAGAATGGGATGGGAAGGAGTTTGAATATGTATATGAATGCTGAATGTGTTTTTGCTGGATATTGTAGTATGGCATGGAGATAATCAGGAGTGGGGAAAGGAGTAGGGATTATGGTTGTCGTTCTGGCAGGTAATGTATTGGACGGGTGGATAGGACTTGATTTAGAGAGTGGCAATAATAGCTGTGGTATTGTGAATCCTTATATTGTGGTGTGAACTGGGAGTCATGTCTTTCAACTAACTGTCTGCCCATCAGTGAAAGGTGTACCGAAAAATTTCAAGGTTTTCTTACTTGAATTCTACAACAAGTGTACACGCTAATTTATCATAGGTTCTTCATGCTCCAAAGCTACTGCACTGTATGCTGCAGGTTCAGGGAGGTTCTGTCCTGTTTCATTCTTTTCCATATAAGTTAGTTTTCAGGTTTTTATCTTACTTTCCTTTGGAGAGGGTCCTGGGTCTGTGTTCCTGTAGCCCCCCATCGCCCTTAAATTACGATCCTGATTTAGGGTTGAGGGATGGGGATGGGTTTTGTTTTTCCTGAGTGGGGCGGATCGTTTGTGATGATTGTGACGTTAACTGAGTGTTGCTGATAGTGGGTGCAAGAGTACTTCCTTTGACTGTTAAAAATTTCTTTCAGCTGATCAGAATCTTCGGGTGTTAGCTCTACTCAGCGAAAGAGTTAATTAAATTACTATAGTTTTTAACCCAGTTGAGAATTCGTATATAGTAGTTTTATATTTTAAAAAATATACCCGATCTTGTCCATAACAACGAAGGATTAACGTTGCGGTACTCTGAAAGTAATAATGGTGAAAACTGCATTGCACTTGAGTTTACACCACCACTCCACCCCCTTTCTCTCCCATATATCCCTAATCCACTCTCATTCTCCCCATATACCCCACTCCTCTCTTTCCCCCCTATTCCCCCACTCCACTGTGTTTCCCCCCCTATACCCCCACTCCACTCTCTTTTCCCCCTATACCCCCAGTCATCTTTCTTTTCCCCTTCGGACTATCTTTAACTTACCTCAGTTCTCCCTTGTCATTTGCGTTTAACTCCTCGCTTTCTCTTATAACACCCCCTCCGTCCCCACCACACCTCCTACCACCTTCTTTTAGGTCATTTATACAGCACTGCAAGTCCCCACAACCCTTCCCCACATCTCATCTCCAACTCCCCCTCCGTCATTACTCCTCATTTAAAACCATCATCCTAATCCCCTTCCCGTTTTAACTTCACCCCTTGTCATCTACATCTCCCCCTCCCACCCCCGTACCCCTTTTCTCTTCCACCCTTACCACTGCTTATCCCCTTCTCTCTCCTTCTGCCGTTTGCATCTCCTGTCCTCCCTCCAGTAATATTTTCCTGCTTTTATCCCCCTTTTCTCATTCTTTCAGTCCCCTTCCCTCTACTTCTCCCCTACCTCTGTGTCTGTCCTCTGTATCCTCCTCTACCCCGGATCTCCTCCTTACTTCTCCATATTCCAATATCTCTTCCTTTCCCTTCCTCGTATCCCTAGTCCCCCAACTCCTGTTTCTCTCCCCCTCCGGCCCTCTTCTTCATCTACTCCGTAACGTACCTCTTGTATTACTATTCATGTTCATTCATCTCTCTAAACACTTCTTCATCTCATATTCCTCTGCCTCCTACTTCTCTCTCCTTCTTCTGCTTTTTCCATGTATATCTGCTCCTTACCACTACAATCATCCTCCTACAGTCATCTTCCTCTCCATTAGTCCTCCCTCTCCCTGTCCCTTCTTCAGTCCTCCCCTCCCCCCCCCCTCAATCTTTTCCCCTCTCCTGACCTCTCCAGCCATTTTTTGAATCCTTCCCTCTTTCTGTCCCGTCTCCAACTTTAATGGCCCATATACTTCCCACCCTCCTTTATTTCTTCACTGATCTTCCTCATTTTATTCTCTCATTGTCCCTTCTCCCGTCACCGCTACCGAACCGTTGTCCTCTCCTTCACCCCACCCTCTCCCTCCCTCTCCCCCTCAAGCCCTAACCTCCCCTCCTCTCTCCTCTCATCCCTTCCTGTCCCTCCCCCTCATTCTCCTCCAAACCCCTCTCTATCCCTTCCCTTCATTCCTTCCTTGTCCCTCCCTACCCCTCGTCCCTCATTTTCCTTGACCTTCACTTCCAGTCTCTACCTTCCTGACTTCCTTCAGCCTTCCTCCCTATCTCAACACCTCTTACCTCTCCCCATCTCCGGTCTCCTTTCCTTTGTCTCGTCACTCCATACTCTGTCTCTCCACTCCGTACCCTGTCTGTCCACGCCGTACCCTATCTCTCCACTCCGTACCCTATCTCTCCGCTCCATACCTTATCTCTCTCTCCACTCCGTACCTTATCTCACCGCTCCGTACCCTGTCTCTCCACTCCGTACCTTATCTCTCCTTGTCGTCCCAGCCACTTCTCCAGCTCCTCATTCCCTCTTCCATTCCATTTCCATCCCTGTTCTGTCCGCATCTCATCTACCCTACTCACTCACTCTGTCTCGTTCTCCCCATCCCCAACCCATACATTATGCTTGTTTTCCCACTTATTTTCTCCCTTTCCAACCACTGCATTAGTCTCCTTTTCCTTTCATTCTGCATTACCTTTCCTCTCTGCATTCTGACCTTTGTTCCATTCCCCACTAACACCCCCTTTGTTGTCTTCCCCCCTCGTCCCTGGTCCCCATTCCTTTTCCCATCCTTCCTCACACCTTACCCCTGCGTCATTTTCTTCAACCTTCACATTTCCCATCCATCACCTCACCTTCCTAATTCTTGTCTTAACTGCCATCCCCCACCACCTCCTCTACCCTCCTTGTGTCCCATTCTCCCCCCCCCCTCCCTCCCACGCTAACCGTTATGCCGTTTTGTTTCCTCTATACCCCCATCTCCTACCTTTCTTCAGTTTCCCATTTTCCTTTCCTTGCTCCCGTTTTCTCCCGCGTCCATCTTATCTGCCCCACTTCTCTACCCTCTTCCCTTTCCTCACTCCCCCCTCTCCTCTCCCCCCTTTCTGTCTTCTCTCTCCCCTCTCTGCCCCGCTGTTACCTTTTCCCTCTTCCCATTTTCTTTCCCTGTTCCTTTTGTCTCCCTTCATGTCTCTTCCCTCCCCTCCTCTTTCTCCCTTCTTCTGTTCCCTCCTTTTTTCTTGTCTTCCCTTCCCCCCCCCTTTCCTCCCTCTCCTCCTCTCTCCTCTTCCCCGTCCCTCCTACCCACTCCCCTACCCCCATAATTTGCTAGATGAAACCCGGGGCCATAATGAAACGCCCAAAGATAGCCATTGGGATATCAGGAGGCGATGATTTTTTGTTTTCATTATTATATCGTCATCATACTAAACCTGGGCAGTGGCTAATTAAAGCATTAGAGAGAGAGAGAGAGAGAGAGAGAGAGAGGTATAATAGAGTGAGACAGTAAAGCCACCGATTATAGTGATGGTCGTAGTGATGATGGTTGTGCAGTTGGTGGTAGCCGTTTTGGTGATTGTGGTTGTTTGTGTTGATGATGATGATGGTAATTGCTGTGATGGTTGCAAGGGGTGGCGTTGGTGGTAGTCATATATTATGTTAATGGTAATCATGGTAGGAGCTGGAAGATGGTAGTTGGTTTGCAGACGATGGTGGTGATGGTAATATTTTTTCTTCTTGTTAGTTGGTGTTGAGATGATAATGATGCTTGTTATGATGAACGACTGTGGTGACGGATTTATTGGTGATGATGTGTGATGGTTAGAGATTTTGTGATGATAGTTGTAATGGCGATAGTGTTGGTAGTACCGATATAGGAAGGATTAAAGGTGACGAGGGTGTTAGTGGGTGTAGCGTGTGTGAAGGTTTAATGGCATGAGTGTGAAGTAATTTGTGTTATTGGTTGTGGGGGTTATAAGATCATGGGGGGTAATCTGGCTAATGGACCACGATGAGGTTAATGGGCGGGGGACGTGAATTAGTGGGGTTGCTAATGGAGGTGGTGGTGGTGGCTGTGAGAGTTGTTGTATGGAGGCACCACAACCACAACAACTACCACCACAACCACAACAACTACCACCACAACTACAACCACAACCACAACAACTACCACCACAGCACAGTAGTTGTAGGTGGTTGTAGGCTTGTGTTGTGGTAGTTAATGCATAAGATTTATGAATATGTGAAAGCGTTTTTTATTTATGATGGCTAAGTGTAATAATGATCAATGAGGATGTTAGGAATAATAATAGGAATTGTAATAATAGTAATAGTAATTGTAACGATGATGATGATGATAATAATAATAATAATGATGATGATAATAATAATAATAGTAATTCTGATAACGATGATGGTTTTGATGATGTTGTTAATGATGATATTGATAGGACTAACGAAAAATGTGTTAAGCGCTGTCGTAAAAGGCGTGATAACATTATTACTGTTATCAAATGTTAACTATAATAATAATAATCTTAAGAGGAACAGCAGCAGCAAACCAATATAAATTGTTAAAAGGAAAGAATGCCAAGAAACACATACGAGAAACGAAATAGATGTAAAAAAATAAAAGCCTCTGCACACACACACACACACACACACACACACACACACACATCCGTCCAAAAATGTCACACGTTCTGCAGCATAGTTCATTTTGTATATAGATAACCTCCCACCCCAGATTGTAGCCCGTGTCTTTCCATATTGCAGATCATCCTCATCAACTACATTCACACTGTGGACAAGAAATTCGTAACATAAAGCCCACAAACGAAAAAAAAAAAAAAAAGATAATTCTCAGCACGTGTCGCAAAATACATCGTTCCCTTTTCCATATACAGTAGATCAAACCCAAAAATTGCAAACTGTGTATTTCCATATTGCAAATCATGGTCAGCAATTTCGTTCAGACTAGAAGAAAAACTCGTAACATATCGTCAGAAAACGAAAAAAGAAAGAAAATAATATCCCTTGTGTCGCAGTATACATCGTTCCATTTTGTATACAGGTAAACTCCTCCCAGATTGCAACCTTCCTATTTCCATATTGCAGATCATCGCTAGCAATTGCAATCTGACTGGACGGGCTGATCCTGCAAAATCTCTGTCTTTGGGTCCTGGAAATATGGAAATGGGGGCTTTTCTGAGGCGGCTGAGGTCCATTGGTTTATATTTGTGGGGGGACATTTTTGGGACGGATTTGAGAGAGAGAGAGAGAGAGAGAAAAATGAGCAAGAGGAGGAGGAAGAAGGAGGGAAAGAAGGCGAAAAATGAAAACGAGAGAGAGAGAGAGAATAAGAAAAATGAGCAAGAGGAGGAGAGAGAAGGGAAAAAAGGCGAAAAATGATGAGTGAGAGAGAGAGAGAGAGGGGGGGGTAGTAAATAAAGGAAGTGGGGAAGAAGTGAGGGAAAGGTGGGAGAGAGAGAGATTGGGGGAAGGAGGATTAAGGTTAGAGGAAGAGTGAGGGAGATGGAGCGGTAAATTTTAAGGAATTTGGAAGGTGGGAGGTAAGGAAGGGGAAATAAAGAAATGAAGGAGGAAAAGAAAAGAATAAGAGAAGGAGGAATAAAGATAAGGGAGAAGTAGGGGAGATTGAGGAGTAAAACTTCAAGGAATGATGACTTTGGGAGGTAAGGAAAGTGATGGAATATGGATTGGAGAAGAAGGGAATAGTGCTGTGTGTGTGTGTGTGTGTGTGCCGTATTGTAAGTGGCATAGGAAGCTTCGTAGCACTTCCTCCCAAGCGATTTATTTTCCATATCACACCAGCATTTTCTTGTATGTCAGTGATTGATCGTTCTAATATCGATATACTTTTCGACAAGAGCATACATGACAATGCTGGGGTGTAACATGCTGACTAAATCACAAAGGAAGAAGTGTTACGAGACCCGAAACGCGACATAGAATGCAACCAAGTATGGTTTAGAAAATGGATATATGGATGGGGTAGAGGCATTGTATGTAGGTGGTGTGTAGGTGTTGGTGTGGAGTTTGTGGATATATGGATGGGGTAGAGGCAATGTACAGGTTAGTGGCGTGTAGATGTTGGTGTGGTGTTTGTGGATAGATGGATGGGGTAGAGGGAGTGTATATAGTGTAGGTACAGTAGGTGGTGTGTAGGTGTTGATGTGGGGTTTGTGGATAGATGGATGGGGTTGAGGGAGTGTATGATGTATTCACTTTCTCTCTCTTTCACTCACACATTGGTGGTTATAGGACTGTGAAAGCATGTAGTTGTATCGAGTTGGAGTGATGGTGGTGGGTGGTGATGCATGGTGAAAATGTGGTTGGAGTGTAATGTGGTGATGGGTGGTGATACATGAGATGGGGGGAGGTGGTAATACTGATGAATGGGGGGACGAGGAAGGGAGTGTATTGTGGTAATGGGGTGGTGATAGACGAGATGGAGGAGGTGGTAGTGAAGATGAATGGGGCAACGAGGAAGAGGGTGAGACTCCTTTGACTCCCTCTCACAGCTAAATTCACTCACCTTAACAGGAATATATACTAGAGTTGTCCCGAGCATGAGGGGGTAAGCAGATGAAGAGTGCAAGAGATAGTGGGGATTATTGTGCAGAATGAAAAAGAGAATGTGTTAATTGGGTGATGATGAGGTAGAGGTGGTGATTGGATATGAGAATGATGGTGGTGAATAGAGAATGAGGAAATGGAATGTGTGATGGGATGTAGGGTGGTGATAGATGGGGTGTAGGATGGTGATAGATGAGGTGTAGAATGGTGATAGATGGGGTGTAGATTGGTGATAGATGGAGTGTAGGGTGGTGATAGATGAGGTGTAGAATGGTGATAGATGGGGTGTAGGATGGTGATAGATGGGGTGTAGGATGGTGATAGGTGAGGTGTAGAATGGTGATAGATGGGGTGTAGAATGGTGATAGATGGGGTGTAGATTGGTGATAGATGGAGCGTAGGATGGTGATAGATGAGGTGTAGATTGGTGATAGATGGGGTGTAGATTGGTGATAGATGGGGTGTAGGATGGTGATAGATGGGGTGTAGGATGGTGATAGATGGAGAGTAGGATGGTGATAGATGGGGTGTAGATTGGTGATAGATGGGGTGTAGATTGGTGATAGATGGGGTGTAGGATGGTGATAGATGGGGTGTAGGATAGTGATAGATGAGGTGTAGAATGGTGATAGATGGAGTGTAGCAGGGTGATAGTGTTAATGCATGGGGAATGAGGAGTGGAATGTCGTTGTGATGATGGATGGGTGTGTGCAAGGTTGTAAGCCGATAAATAGGAGGCCATGTGGCGTGGTCAGATGTATGGTAGTATGGTAATGGGCAGGGAATGGATGGGGGATAATGGGAGGAGGAGGAGGGGAGAGAATGGGAGGGAGGAGGAAGTGGGAGAATGGGAAGGAGAGACGGGAGAGAGTGGGAGGGGGAGGAAGGGAGAGAATGAGCGGAGGAGGAGGAGGAGGAGAAAGGGAAAGGGAGAAGGGGGGAGAGTGGGAGTAGGAAATGAGAGAGGAAAATATAGGAGGAGGAAACAGGTAAGAAAAATAAGGGGAGAAAAAGACACCGGGAGGAGGATGGGGGAGAGAACTGGAGAAGGAACCATAACGAAAGAGGATAGAAGGAGATACGGTATGAGAAAAGGAGAGGAAGGGAGTAACGTAGACAATATGAGGAGGGGAGAGTGAGTGGAAATGAAGGGAATGGGGGAGGAAATGATGTAGAGGAGGTAGAGGAAGGAAAGGTGAAGTGGAATAGCAAAGAAAATAGATGTGGAGAAAGAAGAGGAAGATGGGAGAGAGGATGTTTATGGGAAAAATGGGAGGAGAAAGAAATGTGAAAAATGGGGAATTAAATCGAAAAGAAGAATCGAAAAGAATAGAATGCATAGCTTGTTATATAATCTCACACACACACACACACACACACACACACACACACACACACACACACACACACACACACACACACACACACACACACACACACACACACACACACACACACACACACACACACTGTCTGTCTGTCTGTCTGTCTGTCTCTCTCTCTCTCTCTCTCTCTCTCTCTCTCTCTCTCTCTCATTTTCACACCAACGAGGGTCAGACACCTTTAGACGGGCGATTTAATCAGTGAAGAGTGGCTTGATGACGCCGTGGGTTTTATATCCTTTTATTATGAAGAGGGGTGAGAAGGAAAGGGAGGAAGTAGGAAGAAAAGGAAGATTGGGAGGAAGAGGAAGAAGGAAGGAAGGAAATAAGGTGAAAATGAGAGAGAGAGAGAGAGACTGGGGAAGAGGAAGAGATAGGGATGGAGGAAAGAGAGCGATAAATGAAAATGAGAGAGGGGGATAAGAAGAATGGAGATGAGGAGAAAGGAAGGAAGGAAAGAGGACGAGAGAGAGAGAGAGAGAGAGAGAGAGAGAGAGAGAGAGAGAGAGGTGAAGAAGAGGTGGGTAATAAATATATAAAAGCTGAAGAAAAAAAATTTATATTGGACAAATTATGAAATATTAATGATTAAAAAAACAGAAGACCGATAACAAGATAAATAGTGAAGTGAGGGACTATATGGAAGGGACGCGTGCTGGGGTGGTGTCGTTGATGAGTAGGGACAGAATTGCTTGGATATCTACCTGCTTCGTTTCACCCTTCACTAGATCCATTGTCAGGCAGTACATAGGGACAGCTCCATTGGTAGGTAGGTGGATAGATAGATGAACTCAGTATGTAGACAGAATTAGAACTCGATAGATGTACAGTATATAATTAGAGCTGAGGGGGTAGATGGACAGAATTCGTTGATAGGTAGATAGATAGATAATTAGATACATGAGTGAATACATAGACAGAAGATAGCACCCCGTTGGTAGATACATGAAGCTCACATAATATAAACAAGGAATGTAGTTGTTTGAGAATAATTAAGTTGATTAGGAAACTTACTCGTATATAGTCTCTCTCTCTCTCTCTCTCTCTCTCTCTCTCTCTCTCTCTCTCTCTCCGTATATATAGATCGGCAGGGTCACGAAGGATACTGAGCATGAGGTCATGCCAGAGTATTGAGAGAGAGAGTATAACAGTACTGTATATTGTATATTCATTTCTGACCATCTTTGTTTTTTGTAATCACCATCATCATCATCATCATCAGGAGCAGCAGCAGCAGCAGCAGCATCGCCGTCGTCGTCGTCAATCAATCAATCAATCAATCAATCAATCAGCAGCAGCAGCATCGTCATCATCATCATCATCATCATCATCATCATCATCATCATCATCTCACTGTATCACAAGGGCCTCTTTGCCAACTTTCTTCACTATACCTTTATAACTGATAATTATAGTTACTACTAGCCTGTCATATTTACAAATTTGTGATGAAATAGGCTGATACTCCCCATCACCCCACTACCATCACGTCCTTGCCACCACTGCCACCATCACCTCTACCACTATCACTGTAGTTCTTTCACCGTAACTTGGCGAAGAATTTCGTCCTGTTGCAGCTTATACCCCTTTTGCATAATGGCAGGATAAGACAATACTACCACTCTGCATACTTATCGGAGGATTCTTCGTGATGAGTGTTGTGTTCTTTTGTTGATCTTTTATTATGCCTCGGTGTCCAAGATGGGGGGATGTCAATTTTAGGCCTAGTTAGAGTAAAAAGAGAGTATCGCCGCTGCCTTCGTCATCATCCCTATCATAGCAATCATTGTTGTCATCCTCTTTGCACAACCACTTTTTCCTGCGGCTTGACCTCCCTCACGTCTGATACCACTGTTATCGCTTCCACCGTATCCATTCCGCCATTACCAGCCTCACCTTTCCCTTCATTGCTACTGCTATAACCACCCCCTGTACAACTATCACCACATCCCTTCCACCACTGACTGCCATCATCACCACACCCCCCATCAATGCTGTCGCCTTTAGTACCCCTTCTAAAGCTACCACGATTACTACCTCTACACTTTTATTATCACCACTACTACCAGCATCACTCCCAGCATTGTTACCACCATTCCCATTCTCGGCAATTATCACCATCATTGCATCTCTACCATCACTTCCGCTTTGCCACCATCTCCATAACCGCTACTACCACCATTATCACCCTTTCTACAATTGCCACAATAACCACTACTACCACCATCACCAGCTTGCTTCCACCACTGCCTTTATCGCCTCCCCTACCACCACTACCACCACCAGCATCAGTTATCGC
This sequence comes from Coenobita brevimanus, assembly GCF_032717465.1. Classification (NCBI taxonomy): domain Eukaryota; kingdom Metazoa; phylum Arthropoda; class Malacostraca; order Decapoda; family Coenobitidae; genus Coenobita; species Coenobita brevimanus. The sequence continues at coordinate 42,384,588 of NC_137037.1, forward strand.
CATCACTATCACCACGTCCATTCTACCACCACAGCTGTCGCCACCTATAACACTTCTATCATATCCACTCCACCACTACCCGCCCCTTTACACACACACACACACACACACACACATTCCATTAGTGCCACCATGTTCACTACCATCCTCACTTTAACCTCATGTAACCTGAAATGCACCTGTCTGACACCCATAGATTAGAAGATTGATTACCTCCAGATCCTGTTCCATTAGCGTTTCTCAGGTGTATATTTAGAGAGAGAGAGAGAGAGAGAGAGAGAGAGAGAGGAATGGAAGGAAGCAATAGATGCTAAGAAAAGAGAAATGAGGGAAGGAAGGAAAGTGAGAGAGAGAGAGAGAGAGAGAGAGAGAGAAGCATGGGGGTGTGGGAGGGAGTAATGGAAGTGAGATGAGAGAGGGAAACGAGAAATATTATTGTGCCACTAAATAAATGTTAGGGTAATTTATTACTGTTATTATCAACGTCATTAGTATTTTTGTTACTGTAATTGCCTTTAACAGTTTAATCTTTTCATTATGAGATCGTCTTTAATTTAACTAAAATAGTCTGATGGTAGAATAAATACAATAATATCTCAGTAGCAGGAACAATAACAAAAATATATTTACCTGGCAGCAACAAGAATAAATAAAACACTGTCATGCAAAGGGGTTGAAATGCCTATATAATGTTAACAAAATATTTTCCCATCACTTTGTTTTTCCCTGCCTGATATCCGTCCGACCCTCCACACCGGCAATTACCTTTTCCCCCTGTTCTCTTATCATATTATTATCTCATTCTAGCCTCGTTATCCGATAAGAAGCCTCTGTAATCCCCCATCTGGCTCTCTGCTTATGTCCTCATCTCTACTCCATCATTTTTCATGTTTCCTCCCTTGTATTATGTGAAGTTAATCCGACCTTGCGTTATTTTTCTACTTCCTGTAATGGTCTGTGGTATTTCTCTCTCTCTCTCTCTCTCTCTCTCTCTCTCTCTCTCTCTCTCTCACACACACACACACACACACACACACACACACACACACACACACACACACACACACACACACACACACACACACATAAATTCCTACCTGTCACACACTATTAAGTTTTCCCCTTGGCCTTGATCCTTGGTATACACAGGACAGTAATATGGAGGCTGGGCTGGGTAATCTCGTATTTTAGATGGAAGAGTGTGGCAGGCGGTAGTTGGAGTAGGTAAGATGGAAGAGAAGGAAGGAAGGGAGGAAGGGAGGTTACTAGGAAGGGGTGGATGGATGGATGGATGGATGTGGGTGGAAGGAAGAAGGAGGGAGGAGGAATGAAGGGAGCAAGGAAGGAAGATCCGAGGAAGGAAAGGAAGGAAAAATATAAGAAAGGGTTAATGAATGGTTGTGTGGTTTAAGATGGAAGAGAGGAAAGAAGAAACGGATGGATTGGTGGATGGATGGAGAGGGAGTGAGGGAGGGTTGGATGGAAGGAAAGAAAGAAAGAAGGAAGGAGGGGAGGGATGGAGTAAGAAAGAAAGGGAGGAAGTAAGGAAGAAGACAAGGAAGGAGGAATGAAAGGATGGTAGTGTGGCAGATAATGGTTTAAGAAGGAGGAAAAGAAGAGGAAAGCGATGGATGAACGGATAAAGGAAATGAAGAGAAAGGAAGGAAAAGAGAGAGGGAAGAAGAAGGGAGGTTGTTAGGAGTCGAAGATGAAAAAGAGTTACAACTAGGAGGGAGGAACGAAGGAACGGAAATAAAGAATAATTAAAGGAAGGACGAAATAGCGGAAGAAAGGATAGGAGAGCATTGACAGTTTGATTAGAACAGAGGAAGAAAAGGAAGGAAATGAACAGCAAAAGAGAGAGAGAGAGAGAGGAAGGACTAGGAAGGTAGGAAGCAGAGCAATTCGACTAGACAGAGATGCTGGTAGTGAGACAGGCTTTCAGTATAAGATGGAAACTGACATATGGTTAAAGAATGAAATGTAGACTCCAAAAATGGGTTACAAAGAGAAAGAAATTTACGAGGTTACAGTGAATTTACATTAGCTCCCATTTTCTCCTTTAGTACAGTTCATGTTAATATGATTTTTGCTTCTGTTTGCCGCTCGAAAGGTTTGTTTTACTTGCATTGAATATTTTTACTATATCTTGTCTTGAAATTGTAATATCAGTAGTAGTTACGCATTGGTATTGGTGTTGTACTCTTTTCACCATAACTTGGCCCAGATTTTCGTCCTTCTGCAGCTTATTGCACGCAGTTGAGTGGAGGAAAAAGACAACACTTTGACTCTGCATCCTTCCCATATCACATGCTGTAGTGTTAATTTAAGGCAAGGTCAGATTAAAAGCTTAAGTGTGGAAGATTCAGTAATAGTTGCGAGGGGCATGTCTTTACTCAAATTACTCAAAATTATATTGCCTAACGGTATCAAGAATGTAATACAAAAGAGCATCCTCGTACTCATGGGGTTATTGGACATTGCTCGAAACTGC
>NC_137037.1:42389581-42394581 GCF_032717465.1 Coenobita brevimanus
TGGTAGAGGGTATTCGCGTGGGTTTGTATGATAAGAGTATTTGTTGAGGGAATTGGCAGAATCTGGGTATTGGTAGATAGTGTTCAAAGGAGTTGGTAGGATTAGAGTGTTGGTAGATATTGTTCAGATGAGTTGATAGGATTAGAGTGTTGGAAGACTGTTCGAAGTTGGTAGAGTAAGAGTGTTGGTAGATGGGATTCGGAGTTGGTAAATTAAGGGTGTTGGTAGATAATGTTCAAAGGAGTTGGTAAGGTAAGGGTGTTGGTATAGAGTGTTTGAGGGAGTTGGTTGGATAAGGGTGTTGGTAGATAGTTTTGGACTGTTGGAGGGAGTTGGTAGGATATGGTTGTTGTAGAATGAGAGAGTTGGTAGGATGTGAGTGGTAGGTGGAAGGTAGAGCAGAGGTTTTCTTGGGGTGTTGGCACATTTTATTGATGTCATCGTGGATTTTGATGTGTTGGCGGGGTGTTACCATAGTTCTCATAGTTCTCAGGGTTGGCATAGTTTTTTATGATATTCATGGGTTGTTGGCTAATTTTGGAGACTTGGATATATATATATATATATATATATATATATATATATATATATATATATATATATATATATATATATATACACACTTTTTTGAGGGATTGACTGGGTGTTGGCATATTTTCAGGCATAGATATGGTTTGGGCGAGTTAGCTGGGTGTTGCCATATATTTGAGGCTTGGATATGTCTTGAGGGATTGACCGGGTGTTGGCATATTATTAAGGCTTAGATATGTTCTGGGGGAGTTAGCTGGGTGTTGGCATATATTTGAGGCTAGGATATGTTTTTTGAGGGATTGATTGGGTGTTTTCATATTTTTGAAGCTTATTAGAAATTTTGAGGGGTTAGCTGGGTGTTGGCATATTTTTGAGGTTTGGCTATAACGCTTGAGAGGTTGGCATAATTTTTTTTGGGGGGGGTTTTAGCATATATATTTTTGAGATGTGGTTGCAGTTTTTGAGGCGATTGATTGTATTGTGAGAGTCCTGGCATAATGTTTTGATTTTTTTTTTTTTTATGGTTATGTGAGCCTGTCGCCGTATTTTTGAGGTGTTGGCAGTGTTGTGATGATGTTGGCACAGTGTTGTAAGGTTGTTGGCATTGTGTTGTGAGTGTGTTGGGATATGTTGTGAGGGTGTTTGCATAGTGTTTGAGGGTGTTAACAGGGTGTTGGCATAGTGCTGTGAGGTTTTTGGCATAGTATTGCGAGAGTATTAGCAGGGTGTTGGGATAGTGTTGTGAGGGTATTGACATAGTGTTGGCATAATATTGTAAGGGTGTTGGCATAATATTGTAAGGGTGTTAACATAATATTGTAAGGGTGTTGGCATAATTTTGTAAGGGTGTTAACATAATATTGTAAGGGTGTTGGCATAATATTGTAAGGGTGTTGGCATAGTATTGTGAGGGTGTTGTGAGAGAGTTAGCAGGGTGTTGACATAGTGTTGACGTGACCGAGTGAACAGCCGCCGTGTGAGTCAGCACGCACCCCGCCTCTTGCCTGTCTCTCACCTGTCGCTTTTTCCGTCACTCCGTCTGTCTGTCCGTCTGTCACTTGGATGGTTTACCTGTATTGGGTTTCTCCACCTGTCAGTTTTGATGTCTGAGTTTGCCCATGTTTCTTGCACTCATCTCTCTCTCTCTCTCTCTCTCTCTCTCTCTCTCTCTCTCTCTCTCTCTCTCTCTCTCTCTCTCTCTCTCTCTCATTTACAGTCTCACACCTCTTGTCTCTTCCTTCACCCCATTGTGTGTGATCTGTGAGCAGTCAGTTCTGATATTTGTTTTTCTTTCTTGTTCTGTCCATATTTTTGTTTCTCACATCTCTGTTCTTCCATCTCTCTGTCTCTCACTTGGAGGGCTCGCCTGTGTCGGGTAGAGCGAAGCAGCTGCTACGCCCACCCAGGAGCCAAACCACCCCACAATTTTGTTTTTAAATAACATAATAGAGGAAGGAAAAACAAGTGAACCAAGAAAAAAATGCACCTGGCCGTGAGGAACGATCTTGGCCTGACCCTGGCGAGATGCTGCCCACTACAAGAGTGTGCCGAATCCCTGCACGTCGTGTAAACAGTCGGCATCAGTCCTGTCAACTTTCCTGTTGTCTTGTCCATGAATTTTAAGAAGTAATGTCGTAAATCCGCATCAGTTGACACTGATGAGTTTATTTAGATACAGTTATAAATCAGTGTCGTCAGTGTCAGTTGCTACAGATTAACCAAACATATATTCAGTGTTTATGGAGGAAAAAACACGAGAAGCGACAGGACTGCACTGTGCCTTTAGGATGGCCCCACAGAAGCAGTTGCATACTGTGGTCGACGGGTCTGCTCGGCCAGACTGGCTCCCATGATTCCTGTGTAAGGGATTGTGCCGGAAGGGCATTAGACGTACCGCCCTCCACCTATCGCCTCATAGTGGCGAAGCTCATAGGTCCCTACGCCGGGGTTCCCCCCTTTATCAATTTCTGAAATTGCCCAGCTCCGTCTTACACTGAGGACGCTGGGCGCAAATGGGTTAAACAACAACAGCAACCTGTGTCGGGTTTCTTCAACTGTCACGTTTGATATCTCTGCTTTTGTTATACGCTCTCTCTCTCTCTCTCTCTCTCTCTCTCTCTCTCTCTCTCTCTCTCTCTCTCTCTCTCTCTCTCTCTCTCCTTTGAGTAGAGTAAGACTAATACTATTGAGGTCGAGCCACGTCATTGGGACCGTGAAGTCTGTGTGGACTATGTAACTCTGTAATATAACGTAACATAATTTTCCCGTCAGACACAATTATAGGAAGCCACAGTGATGTAACTACTGAAGTGACGTCCTTGCGCAAAACTCAACAAACACAGCGTTGGACTTAATAAAAACGCATATCCTTTGATGCAGGAGTTTTGTCGAAAGTTATACAGATGCAGTGTTACGAGTAACTTGAGCTTTGTATAAACATCATTGAAGCTGATGTAAGAAGACACTTTATTACTTTTTTATAGGTCTTGCCAACTGGTGACTTTGTTCCTTGTCTTTTTTTTTTTCTTTTTTTTTTTTTTTTTTTTTTCCATAATCAAGAAGCCAGGAGGTTAACGGGTAGTCTTCTGTGTTTACTTTTGCCTGGGAACGTGTAATTGTGTAGTGGAAGGTAAACAAAGACTTTAGCTTAAAATCTCTGTGGCAAATGATGATGCAGGGAGGCCGGTCTCCTGGCTGGACTTCACCTCTCTAATTTCGTTGCAAAAACTTCGCTGACATGATACATTGTGTCGTAGCTTCGTCAGGGCAGAACTGGTGGGTCAGCAGCGCACGCGCGCTCTTTTTTTTCTTCTTTTTTTTTTAAGTCTTACGGAATCCCAGCATATCTCCTCGTTTTGTGAATTAGGGAGGTCAGCTGTTTGAGCATAAATTGGCGGAGGAACATGTTTTCAGTAGGTTAATCCGAATTTGAGGTAGCATCGTTAGTGAACTTAAGATACATTAGGTTATGTTAATCACTTTTGTCGTTATTTTGGTAGCTTATCGTCCCCACCCAAAACGAGGTACTCACTTCATATTATATTTAGTAAGCCATGTGGAGCAGATGTATGTACTTATTATTCCTTTTAGTAACTAAAATTTCTCAAATAACTCTCTTGAAGTAAATTTAGCTTCTGCATTATCATTTATAAATATACTGTAGAGGATTGCTTCGAAGGAAATTTTTTCGAGCACTAAAATCTACCAACCGAAGTGAATCATATATTGAGAGCAGGCATGCACTTCTTTCTAAAATTTGCTTTCACAGCAACCAAGAGCTGTCATATGGACCACAACGTCCACTGTTATCACCCCTCACCAGGACCAGTGCATTGTATTATTGTTTCCAGTGATTGAGTTTAGCACTTGTACACTCATGAATCCCTTATTATCCACATTATTCATATAAGTTCATCTGTGAGAGTTGACGACACGAATTTGAGACTGGGAGAGACCTTCACCATATGAAATCTTTATACTCCTTTGTGATATTGTCGGTGATGCCCTCTCTCCAGAACATTTGTAAATACCACCCTAAATATTGCTGTGTTTATTGATGGATAGTAATACAGTAGCAGCTGAAGGTGGCATCATGAGAAAGCAACGTTACGACGAAATGACACCACAACTCATTATTGATGTGTTTCCAATACTTATGCCAATCAGATGTAACTAAATGATAGTCTAGTGTATTAATATTCTGTTCTCCATTGTTTCAGGTAATTTATTTTGCAGTATCTTAAGTCTACGTATGTGAGTATGAATTTTATCCAGTCCATTGTTTGATGCTTCGTTCGTAGGTTAGTTGGTAGAGCTACTTAACAATTCTTCACGTCGTTTCTAATATTCATAATATTTAGTACACTTTAGTATGAATTTTAGCTTAACTTACCCCAAAGGCTGGTTGAATATTTTTATTAAAGCCGATCGTGATTTATTGTCTGTGGTTAATATACTCATTTCGATGGATGTCATGGATTTGTATCATATTTACCGAGATTTTACACACACACACACACACACACACACACACACACACACACACACACACACACACACACACACACACACACACACACGAGATATAGTAGACAATTTAATAACATTTTGTGTATTTTTGTGTAAACTGATGTAGATGAACGCATTGCATAATAGATATTTGTGTATACTGTTAAAATTGTAAAATGTTTAACCTAACCATGTAACTTTTCCTCGATGCTGGAGATTGACGCTTTCACTTGGTGGCACTAATGCACGGTTACTCAAAAGTCCGACAGTTCTTTCCCTGTGCCTCAAAAGGAGTTTCATGGTCTGTAGGAAGAGGGCAACTTCAACCTGCAGTCCACAGGGTTCACTTTCACCTGGTGTTGCAACTGCTACTATTATTGCTGCTGCTGCTGCGTAATAGTAGTGGTAGTAGTAGCAGCAGCATTTTCTCCTAACATACTGTACCCTCCCGCTCTTATGTT